>NW_024081845.1:58100-421579 GCF_003009895.1 Hyaena hyaena
TCCTAGGATATTCTAATATGAAGCTAGGGTTAAGAGAGACTGCTGGCTTAGTCTAATCTAAGGCAAGTAAACTTTATTTTAAATTTTAATATTTTTCTCATCTAAGATTTTGTTGCATGAAGTTCCCATTGAAGGACAGAAAAAAAAGAGAAAGAAAGTTTTGTTGGAAACTAAACTTCAAGGCAACAGTGAAGTAACACAAGGCATATTGGATTATGTAGTAGAAACCACCAAACCAATTTCTCCTGCAAACCAGGGTATCAGAGGTAGGAACCTTTTTTTCTTTTTCTTTTTTTTTTTTTTTTAAATACAGTTTGAATGCTTGTAGAGAAAGATGTTTTTAAAAATATATTAAGATCAATTTCTTTGGAAAGCCTGGAGGGCTCAGTTTTTAGAGTGTGTGACTCTTAATCTCGGGGTTGTAAGTTCGAGTCCAACATTGGGTTTAATTTTTTTTATTTTTAAAAATTTATTATTTTTCAGAGATAGAAAGGGTGGGAGTGGGGGAAGGGCAGAGAGGAAGGTAAGCAACAGAATTTAAAGCAGGCTTCAGGCTCTGAGCTGTACGCACAGAGCCTGACATGAGGCTTGAACCCACAAGTCATGAGATCATGACCTGAGCTGAAGTTGGACACACTTAACTGACTGAACCACCCAGGTTCCCCTAAAATAAAATCTTTTAAAAAAAAAAAAAAAGTCTCTTTTCATGTTCCTTTCCATTAAAAAAAGAAAAAAAAAACTTGCAAAAGACTCAGAAAACTTTTTTTAAGGTGTAGCTAAGCCCTTCAGAAATATCTTGACTATAATGTTCTTTTAAGTCAAAAAATATTTAAATAGTTACAACATTAATGATTTGTTCAGTAGATATAGGAAACCAAGGGGTGGCTTGAAAACTAAGAAAATACAAATCACTTTTGCTGAAAATATTGTTCTCTAGTTAAGTATCTTTGAACTAGTATTTTTATTTATTTATTTATTTATTTGTTATTATTTTTTTTTTATTTCTAGGAGAGAGAGAGACAGACAGCGTGAACAGGGGAGGGTCAGAGAGAGAGGGAGTCACAGACTGAAACAGGCTCCAGGCTCCGAGCTGGCAGTCAGCACAGAGCCCGACGCGGGGCTCGAACCCACGAACCGTGAGATCATGACCTAAGCGAAAGTCGGACGCTTAACTGACTAAGCCACCCAGACGCCCCTAGTATTTTTATTTATAAAGAAAGTGTTTAAAAATTAATAATCGGGTGCCTGGGTGGCTCAGTCGGTTAAGCTTCCGACTTTGGCTCAGGTCATGATCTCACAGTCCGTGGGTTCGAGCCTTGCTTGAGTCTCTGTGCTGACAGCTCAGAACCTGGAACCTGCTTCGAATTCTTTCTCCCTCTCTCTCTGCCCCTCCCCTACTCGCTCTCTGTCTCTGCCTCTCAAAATAGAGACATAAAAATTTTTTTAAAAATTAATCGGGGCGCCTGGGTGGCTCAGTCGATTAAAGTGTCCCACTTCGGCACAGGTCATGATACCGTGGTTCATGAGTTGGAGCCCCATGTTGGGCTCTGTGCTGATAGCTGAGAGTCTGGAGCCTGCTTCAGTTTCTATGTATCTCTCTCTTCCCCATCCCCACTAGCACTCTGTCTCTCTCAAAAATAAACAAACATTAAAAAAAAAATTAATAATTGGTTGGGGAGCCTGGTGGCTCAGTCAGTTAAGCATCTGACTCTTGGTTTCGGCTCGGCATGATCTCATGGTTTGTGGGTTCGATCCCCGCATTGGGCTCCACTCTGACTGTAGAGCCTGCTTTAAAAAAAAATAATGATCAATTTTCTCAGGCTGTAGCCTCACAAGGAGTAGATAGCCGTTAAAAGTTACAGATATCAGGGTCACCTTGGTGGCTCGATAAGTTAAGCAACTGATTCCAGCTCAGGTCATGATCTCTCAGTTGGTGAGTTTGAGCCCCATGTTGGGCTCTGCGCTGACAGCCCAGAACCTAGAGCATGCTTCAGATTCTCTGTCTCCCTCTCTCTGTGCCCCTCCTTTACTCATGCTCTGTTTCTCTCTGTCTCTCAAAAATGAATAAATGTTAAAAAAAAAAAAAAAAAGTTAAAGAACTTAGAAACTATGTCCAAGAATCAGGCATTATTATTAAGAAGCTAAAGCCAATATCAGTCAAATAGCTATTGAAAACAGTTGTTGGTGAGGTAAGGCATACCTCTCTGTGCCTACTTTTTGGTTTTTTAAAGCTTATGTGGTATTTTTTTCTGTTACTCTTTCTAGAAATTTTCCAATTCATCTGTTTCAGTAAAGAGACTTGTTTATGTTGCAGAGATACGGTTTGAATCCTGTGGTTTGAGTTATTGGTTATTTTGGGTATTTGTTCTCTAGAGATTATTGAACTGTAAGCCCCTGATTCATAATTTTTAGAGGTATCATTCACCATATTTTACCTTTTTTTATGTTTATTTTTTTTAAGATTTTTTAAAATGTTTTTATTTAATTCTGAAGAGAGAGACAGCATGAGTAGGGGAGGGTCAGAGAGAGAGAGATACAGAATCTGAAGCAGGCTCCAGGCTTTGAATTGTCAGTACAGAGCCCGACGCAGGGCTCAAACCCACGAACGGTGAGGTCATGCCCTGAGCCAAAGTCAGACGCTTAACCGACTGAGCCACCCAGGCACCTCTTTAATGTTTATTTTTGAGAGAAAGAGAGAGAGAGAGAGAGAGAACATGAGCATAGAGGTGTAGATAGAGAGGAAGACACAGAATTTGAAGCAGGCTGTCAGCACAGAGCCCAATGCAGGGCTTGAACTTGTGAACCCAGAGATGGTGACCTGATCCAAAGTCAGACACTCAACAGACTGAGCCACCCAGGCGCTCCATGTTACCTTCCTAATAGGTACCCAAGAGGGCCTAATGGGTAGAGGCTCTAAGGCATTACAACTCAATTAAAATAAGTTATTGCATAAATTTATAGATCTCTGATACATATTCTGAGTCCCATAAAGGGAAAGTCCTTTCCCTAATTATCAGATTGGTTTTTTAATAAAATGATCTAGAAATTGATCTTAGCTAAAAAGTGGACTATTTTTGTTGGTTATCAAGGCATGTAAAAGGCTATTTATGGATGCCATAAATTTGTTAGTCTTTTCTACCTCAGTCTTGGACTTCTCTGATAAATTTTCATCTAGACTTCTTCTACTATTGCTAAATTGTTATAGTTATCGGGATCTGTCCTGAGATCAAGTTTCTGAGACATATATCCAAATCACATATTTGAGCTAATACAGATGAGACATAATTTGTTATGTGAATGAATTAGCCAAACTCTGCCACTCAGTCCATTCACCCAGAAGGGGGGTGTCATTGTTGACAACAATGTCCTCTCACCCAGAGAAATGGGTAGTGCTTTTTGAAGATTTTCCAGGAGATTTTTAAAAAATTTTTAATTAACAAAATATGTTAATGTTTATTTTTTGAGAGAGAGAGATAGAACATGAGCAGCAGAGGGGCAGAGAGAGAGGGAGACACAGAATCCAAAGCAGGCTCCTGGCTCTGAACTGTCAGCACAGAATCCGATGTGGGGCTTGAACCCACGAACTGCGAGATCATGCATGACCTGAGCCGAAGTTGGACGCTTACCCGACTGGGCCACCCAGGCACCCCTGAGAGCTTTTAATAAGAGAAGTTAAAATGGCGAGCTTTAACCTAACTAATTATATTAGTTATAATGAGCCATACCGCATCCTGACTATACTTTTTATATTGAGTCTTCTAAATATGTGAAGTATTTTTGTAGAATAATATGATTCCTTATACAAGCATCACATGCAAAGGGGAAAAGTTTATCCTGATGAGCACTAAATAATATACGGTATTGTTGAACTCCTATATTGTATACCTGAAACTACTACAACAATGTATGTTAACTACTCTGGAATTAAAATATATATTTTTAATTATCAAAGTAATTTATAAAATTTAAAAGCCCATTTTTTAAAAATCTTTACTGACTTTTAAAAATGGTTAGGAAAACGAGTGGTACTAATGAAGAAATTTCCTCTGGATGGAGAGAAGATGGGCAGAGAAGCAGCATTATTTATTGTTCCATCAGTTGTCAAAGGTAAAGTGTAAGATTTACTTTATGAATCTTTATTTTAGATACTAAGTTAAAATCTGAGGAATTTAGGAATTTATAATCATATTTACTACTCTAATACTGTTATAAAGTACATATTTTTAAATTAGTAGAAAGTGGGGAATTTGTTACTTAAAAAAAGATGTTTTGATTTCAAAGTAATATTCAGCCTTCTGGACTAAACAATAATGTTTTTGTTTCTAGTTTTAAAAGTAGAATGCATGTGGGCACCCGGGTGGCTCCGTTGGTTAAAAGTAGAATACAGAAGTGAGGAGCGAAGCCAAAATTGAAATGAAAAGTTTTCAGAATATAAGGGATTTTTCAAAGGATGTGACTAGAACTAGATATTTCATTTTGGAAAATTAGCAGACTAAGATCAGGACCTATGAGGTATTTGGCACAAGAAGGTATTGATAATAGTTCTAAAATACTCTGCCCCACGAAAAGTATTGGTAATAATTAAAGAATTTAGATCAAATGTAAAAATTTGAGCCCTTGACATCCTGGAATAATTGAAATATTACTAAATTTCAATGCAGAACTTGTAGCCTACTAATTTTGTGCCTTTGAGCAAATCACCTCTTTAAGCCTCAGTTCTATCCAGAAGATGGGTAACTTCTCTACCCAAGTTCATTGTGCTGGAAGAATTCATTGAGGTATTAGATGTGAAAACCCCTTTGGATACTTTAGAGTGTCGCTATCCTATAAGGCAGTAATAATATTGATAATAAATTAATAACCCAGTGGGGATATTCCAACAGTCTGCTGCTCACATAGTATTTAACACATACTTTATTTGCCAGCTCTAACATTCCAATTATGTATATATTTTCCCAGCCAAACTTAGGCTAAAAAGTACAATATTTTAAATGGTGTTGGAAATGTTTTTAATCAGTTTTATGATATTGCTAAGGAAGAAAACAAGGAACAACTTCTGCAATCCTCTAAGAATATAGGTCTTCTAATCCAAGTGGATAAGTTTACAGAACTGGTCATCAATGTAATCAAGGTCTTCTAAATCCAAATCTAAAACCATTCATGTTACACTTAACTATTCTTTTAACATTTAATTTAACTATATAGTTTTTAATGAAAAACATGTAGTTGTAAGCCTTTTATATGATGACATTATTCATTTTTTTTTCAGATAATACTAAATATACGTATACTCCAGGATGCCCAATTTTTTACTGCTTACAAGATATTATGCGAGTCTGTAGTGAATCCAGCACTCACTTTGCTACACTTACAGCAAGGATGTTAATAGCCTTGGATAAGTAAGAATTGCCACTAAAAATATTTTTTTAATAAATATACCTTCATAGTAGAAATTAGCTCTGATAGAACAGAAGAAAATAATATGTATGCAACACAATGGTAAGTTTTTGAAGTACAGTATAAAAGTGAAAAGCCCCAGAGACCAGATTTTCCTGGTTTGCTTTCAATGGGCTAATTTTTTTCAAAAATGACAGACTGCCCTGGATTAAGGATTAAGATTCCTTGATATAAAACTGGATTTCGTTTTGTTTTGTTTTGTTTTGTTTTTAGTTTTCAAGTTGAGTTACCACTGCCTTTATTTTCCCTCCTACTTTTGTTTGAGATCTCTTATTTCCATCCTTCTTCCACTGCAGTAATTCAGTAGAACTAGTTATGTCTTTAAAAATTGTTAGGGGCGCCTGGGTGGCTCAGTCAGTTAAGCGTCTGACTTTGGCTCAAGTCATAATCTCACAGTTCATGGATCCAAGCCCTGTGTCAGGCTCTGTGCTGATGGCTGGGAACCTGGAGCTTGCTTTGGATTCTGTGTCTCCCTCTTTCTGTCCCTCCCCTGCTCATGCTCTGTGTATGTCTCTCTCTCAAAAAAGATAAACATTAAAAAAAAAAATTTTTAATAGTTAAATAAGCACGTGACTAAAGTTCTCTTTCTGTTTCCCTGATGCTGGGCCAAATGGCCAAGTTGTTCTGACAGATTTAGTATTGAGTTACCCTGAGTAAGAATAGACAAGATTAAGTTAGGTTGTTTAAACCTATCATGACTTTTTCTTTCTGTTAACAACAGAGCAAATGTCACCTACATCTCAATGGTTCAGATCTTAAAAGTACTTCATGTTTTTTGAAAGGCATCCCTATTACTACAATGATATATGCATTTTTAAAAATTTAATTATTTTGAGAGACAGCATGAGTAGGAGAGGGGTAGAGAGAGAGGAAGAATCCCAAGTAGGCTCCACACTATCAGCGCAGGGCCCCATGTGGGGATGGAACCTACGGACTCTGAGATCATGACCTGAGCTGAAATCAAGAGTAAGATGCTCAACCAGCTGAGCCAACCAGGTGCCCTGGTATAAGCATTTTTAAAAATAGTTTGCTGTGTCTAGTAACAAAAACTTTTATTAATACTAAATGAAGTACTTAACCAATACTAGTTAAAAATTTAAAAATCTGAATGTAATATTATAATGGTCTACTGTCTTCATCTTCACTTTTGAACAGATAGTTCTACTACCTCTTCTTTTTATTTTACCAGGTGGTTAGATGAGCGTCATGCACAATCTCACTTTATTCCAGCTTTATTCCGACCTTCTCCTCTTGAGCGGATAAAAACTAATGTCATAAACCCTGCATATGCTACTGAATCAGGTCAAATGGAAAACTCACTACATATGGGCTACAGTGCACTAGAAATAAAGAGTAAAATGTTAGCCCTAGAGAAAGCAGATACATGTATTTACAACCCTTTGTTTGGATCAGATCTTCAATATACAAACAGGGTAAGTGTTGAATGAATTTTGGCTCTGATTTCAAAAGATGTTTTATCTCAAATGTAATTTTTTCCTGAAGTAAATATACCTATTAAATTGTAACCATAAGATGATGTATACAGTTAGTTGTATTCATGTCTATTAAAGCCAAGTAGCTGAAGCTCTTAAGGGGTTTTTGTTTTTTCTATTTTCCCTTTTTAGGTAGATAAAGTGGTAATAAATCCATACTTTGGTCTAGGAGCTCCAGATTACTCAAAAATCCAAATTCCCAAACAGGAAAAATGGCAGAGAAGCATGAGCAGTGTCACAGAAGACAAGTACGTTTTGGTTTTACTCCACATTGCTTTTTTAATACTTAACATTCTAATGTTACAATATTGTTTAAAATGATATATGTGATTAGTATGCAATGTAATCATACCATAGATGATTTAGTTTGTAGCTGCTAAGTGACCAAAGCTTTCATATGTATGTCATGTTTGTTTTGAAACAGTTTGAATTTTAACAGTGCTTTTTAAAAAAAAAACATTTGTTTTTAATAATTAGGGAACGACAGTGGGTAGATGACTTTCCTCTCCATCGAAGTGCCTGTGAAGGAGATTCAGAATTACTAAACCGTCTTCTCAATGAAAGATTTTCAGTGAACCAATTAGATAGTGACCACTGGGCGCCCATTCATTATGCATGCTGGTAAATGGATTACTTTTTTTTTCTTAGAAGGAATGAATCCTTATTTATAAATGTTAGTGCTTCTTTTCAGAACTATTCTCATTCCAGCTCCTTCTTTACCACATTTGCCTTATGAGCTTTCTATTTAGATATCAGATTACTATATATATTTACCACTGTCAGAATTACAAGGTCTGCCCCATGAGAAAAGTATCATTGGTGTTCTTAGGCACTACCAGGTCATCCTGTGTAATAGCTAATGACTAGCAAGTGTCATTATATAGCAGTAGGTCCCTTATTCACCCTCGTGATTTCTATTGTTTTGTATTAAAGTAAATGTTAGTTTCGTTTACTCTTAGTATAAAACTTACATGAAGTAACTACTTATGATTTGATGTTGATCATGTTAGATAAGTATCTATTTAGTACTTTGGGAAGCTGTGGCATCAAGAAATTCCCAAAAGCCTTCATTAGAATCAAAGCCTTCCATAGATGGATTAGCTCACAAGATTGGGATTATTAGCTCTTTCTACTAGCTATGAACTTGTGTTCATAGCAGTAGTTAACTGTCGGCTATAGTTTATCCTCTAAAAAGGATGTAATGAAGTTATTTACCATTATTTTTTATGGGAAAGTTGCTTTTGAGTTACTGTTTAAACTGATCTTCCTTTATTCCTCTCAAAATAAAGGGGTAAAAGGGGCAGAGGGAGAGAGACTCGCAAATAGGCTCTGAGCTGTTGGTGCAGAAGCTGATGTGGAGCTGAAACTCATGAACCATGAGTTCATGACCTGAGCTGAAATCAAGAGTCAGATGCTTAACCTACTGAACCACCCAGACATGCAAATGTCCACTACTCCTTAGATGAGCAACCTTTAGCAACATATTGGACCTCTGTGCATCCAGTAGCTAAATAGTTGCTTTTCATAAACATTTTTTCTCCTTTAAAACATATGCTGTTTCCCTAAAACTATGCTTGTTTATTCAAGAAATAAGCTCTTAATTTTTTTTTCTATTTCCTCAAAACTAGGCTCCTTTATTCTGGGTTAGGTTTTGTTTTGTTTTTGTTTTTGTTTTTATTATTTCTAGGAGAGAGAGAGAGAGACAGCGTGAGCAGGGGAGGGTCAGAGAGAGAGGGAGATACAGACTCTGAAACAGGCTCCAGGCTCTGAGCTGGCAGTCAGCACAGAGCCTGACGTGGGGCTAGAACCCACGAACCGCGAGATCATGACCTAAGCGAAAGTCAGACGCTTAACCAACTAAGCCACCCAGGCGCCCCTTTTTTTATTTTATTTATTTTTTTAATATTTTTATTTATTTCTAGGAGAGAGAGAGAGAGACAGCGTGAGCAGGGGAGGGTCAGAGAGAGAGGGAGACACAGACTCTGAAATAGTATTCTGGGTTCTTAATTGTGTTCCTATTACAGGGAATTTTCTATTCATATTTGGAGTTACCTTAAATATATGTGTGTGTGTATGTACACACACAAATATATATATATTTTAACTTTTTATTAGAGAGAGAACTTGAGAGGGGCAAAGGGAGAGAGACAGAAAACCTTAAGCAGGTTCTACACTTAGCGCAGAGCCCAACGTGGGGCTCAGTCCCACCACGTTGGGATTATGTACTGAGTGGGAATCAAAAGTCAGACGCTCAACCAACTGAGCCACCCAGGCATCCCTACCCTAAATATTTTTTAACTTCTGTTCGTTTCTTTGGATTACTAGTAAATATTGGTAGCAGCAGTACTAAAAGGAATCACATGCCTTACATGGAGCTAAACAAAAAGAGGTAGAGAATATACTTCAAATCCTAAGAAAATACACTGCGGAATTGGGAAAGATGGAAGTGTTAGACCACCTTTTCCAAAGGAGAATCACAGAGGACAAAGCCCACAAACACAAAAGGAGTTGGTTATTCAGGTTTATTTTAGTCCGGCCGGACGGCCCCTCCGGAGCACCCAAAGAGTCCTCGGAAGAGCGCACCATCAAGCCATAGCTCAGGGTTTATATAGGGAGAGGGGCGAAGCCAGTGTACAGAAGCGAGAATTTTGCGGTTAGAGGTGGGGGGGGGGGTGGCTTAACAGTTGCTTGGAGAACATGTTTGACCGTTCTAATCACAATGTCAATTAAAGATTTGCATCTCAGGGGCTTGCTGCAGCCAGGAGGAGCTAGGTTCCTCAACCCCTGACCTTTCACCCGAATAGAGTTTGAGATCAAACAGTGGTTGGTATGTGCTCATTTGCAAGCCCCTCACCTTTTGGCTCAAGGGAGTTTTACAGAAGCAGAGAATTTTAGTTTAGGAATCCCAAATTTATATTCAGTTAGTATTGTCCTTTTTTGTGGCATGGGTTATTTTCTAATAAAAGAATGGTAATACTTTTTAAGTATCTATTACATAAAAACAGAAGTATGGTATAGTATTTAAATAATCTTTGGAATGTACTAATAACTTATTTCCTAAAACTATGACCTCTGGGAAGTTAGTGTCTCGAAGGACCTGTGTCTTTATCTACAAAATGAACTTAACTCTGGTTTCTCCTCAGATCGAAATCTTTTACCTTTTACTAAATGAACTTAATAATAATACATTTCTTAAGATTAAAGGAGAAAATGCAAATAAATGCTTTGAGAGTACCTCGCACATAATAAACACTCAATAAATGTTGGCCATTATTAAAATATTATAAAAATTTAAAGATTTTGATGTCTAAATCTGAAATTCATAAATCTGTCATTTATTTATTTGTTTATTTGAGAGAGAGAGCACGCGCACATGCGCCAGCTGGGGAAAGGAACAGAGGAAGAGAGAGAGAGAATCTCAAACAGGTTCCATGCTTATTGCAAAGTCTGACATGGGGCTCAATCCCATGACCCTGGAATTGTGACCTGAGCCAAAATCAAGAGTCTTTTTTTTTTTTTTTTAATTTTTAATGTTTTATTTATTTTTGAGAGAGGGAGACAGAGCGTGAGCAGGGGTGGGTCAGAGAGAGAGGGAGACACAGAATCTGAAGCAGCTCCAGGCTCTGAGCTGTCAGCACAGAGCCCGACGTGGGGCTCGAACCCACGAACTGTGAGATCATGACCTGAGCCGAAGTCGGACGCTTAACCGACTGAGCCACCCAGGCGCCCCCAAAATCAAGAGTCTTAACCAGCTGAGCCAGTCAGGTGTCCCTAATCCCGGGTATTTTTAGTAGGAAAATCTTACTACTACGTTATACCAAGGAAAAGAGTTTTATCCTTAGATAACATTTTCTGTCAGTTAGACATAATAACTAAGATTAATATACCAGGAGTAGTATGGGTCACCTTGCAATACTTTTATCAGATGGGTCATTTAAATAATGTGAATTTGAATGAAGACAGATACAACCATTTAGCAAGAACTTAAATTACTTTATCTTGGAAATGTACTTTTATTCACTAATTGGTATGAGGATCAAGGAGGGAAATACTAGGTGATCTCATTAAAAGATGGATTTGGGGCCTAGCTTTATAAGCTTAGGCAAGATCTTTTACTCCTCTTGGTCTGTTTTCTCATCTTAAAGTAAGGGTTTTTATTAGATTGATGGTTCTCAAATGGTTTAGTGGCAGGACTCCCTTTTCACTCTCAAAAGTAACAGGATCCCAGGATGCCTGGGTGGGTCAGGTGGTTAAGCATCCGACTCTTGGTTTTGTCTCAGGTTATGATCTTCTGGTTTGTGGTTTTGAGCCCCACATTGAGCTCTGTGCTGGCAGTGCAGAGCCTGGTTGGGATTTTCTCTCCTTCTCTCTGCCCCTCCCTCTCGTGCTGTCTCTCTCAGAATAAATATATCAAAACTTTTTAAAAATTTATTTAAAAAATTATAGAATCCCAAAGAGCTTTTGTTTATGTAATTATATCTAGTGTTGTTTACCATATTAGAAGTTAACCTGAAAAATACTTTTAAGTATTTATTCATTTAAAAATTTTTATATATTTTTCAAAATTAAAAAAATTAATGAGAAGAGTAGAATTGTTTTACATTTGTTGCAGTATTATATGTCACATGGCTTCCAGAAAACCCCACTGTACACTTAAGAGAAAATGAAAGTTTAAAGGATCAATAGCATCTTAGTATTATTATTAAAATATGTTTGACCTAGAGGATACCTGGAAAGATTTCAGGAATTCTCAGGGGTTCCCAGATCACATTTTAAGGACCACCCCTAAGATTGCTCCAAGCTTTTAAAATTCTCATAATTGGTGACCATCTACCTGAAAACTATCCTTTACTATTTTCCAAAGCTGTTTAAGTTGCCTTTCTCCCCATATGGGTAATTTATCAGCCACTTAGTAAATGTTTCACTGACATCACATATTCTGTGACCTTTCTCAAATCACTGTCTTTTTTTCTGACCCTATTTTTAGGTTTCATGTTATTGCTAGAGAGTGTTTTCAAACTATGAGGATTTGATTTTCTTCAAATTACCCATCTTCACAGTAGCTTAGCTGTCTATCTTCTTGGTCTCATTCATCCTGTCAGCCATTTAGTCCTCCCTTCTGAGCTGTTCTGAACCTTTCTAGTCATAAGCAATTAAACTCCCATTACTTCCTTTCTCTACTCTTATCTCTACTCTTACACCCTATTTTCAAAGAAAATTGAAGCCATTGGAAATGTCCTCCTCTGTAGTTTTTGTTCTCATCTCTCTCCTGTATCATGCAATATGCAAGTAAAAATCCTTGTTTGCCATTAAATTCACTCTTTCCTTGTCTGCACTTTCTTTTCTCTTGCCTTCAAACATGCATGGTCTCTCCCTCTTGAAAAGAACATTAATTTAACCCTGCTCTCTCTTCTGGCCACCATCCTGTTTCTTTCCTTCCTTTCACAGCTAGATTTCAAAGGTGAGTGGGCCACACTCACTGTTGTCTTTTTTATTCTTCATGAATCTTCTTAAACTTTTTAAGGTTTTAATCTCCTTCCCTGCTCTCCAGCATTAAATATTGTTGACCACCCCTCCATTCTAAGAACAAATTGGAGTTGAAGGGGTATAAGGAGCTATAATGAAGGTCAATACAAGTGCAAATTATTATTGTTACATTATCAGTATTCTTAAAATACTGGCTTCCATTCTGTGACCTAAGCATGTGTTCTAGTATGGAAACTGCTATCCTAAGATTGAGAAAACAATTCTAACATTGGCTAGTAACGATAGGACCTTCAGAAAGCTACTTACCTGGCTCAAGCTTCATTTTTCTTAACTGAGCAATAAAAATACTTCTGCCTGCCTCATAAGTTGTTTTGAAGATTATATTAAGTAATTATATAAGAAAGTAACTTGAAAACTTTAAAGCATCATATGAAATATATGTTTAAATTAATTATTTGTATTACTTCTTGAATTGCTGTCTTAGAAGTGTTTTTTCCTGTCCTGAAAGATTTTCAAGATGCATTTCGTTGTTCTAAGATAATTTTTCTCTGAATTCTCTCTCAGAAAGACTTCAACTATTCTCCCAGCCTTAACAGTAATTCTTTTCAGTTAGATGAATTTGCCTATTCTCAGGTAGATATTCCAAGCCTTTGCCTTCCTCCTGAGTACTAAGCATGCATTTTCAAATGCCTACTTAACAGTTCAGGCACTCATTTTTTGTGCATAAGGCAGTTTAGAGAATGCAGAGCCAGTGTCCTTATCCTCAAGGAATTTCCAGGCTATTAGAGGATTTCCTGCATCTACATAAAATTTAACCTCTTTGTGTTATATTGTATTTCCTCAAAAAATATGTTTAAGAAGGAGAAAGATTTTCTACCCATTTTTCCAGAATAATAAGGGTGAAAGTACATAAAATAAGTCCCACAAAAAAGCAAAAATAAAATGCTACATGTAGTGAGATTATATAAAGGGAAGATTGTAAACTGTTTCAGAGAAATAACATAATTTAACCTAAATGAAATGAGAAGGGAGGAAAGGACATCTCAAGAATAGCAAAGAACTTAAGCAAAACATCAAATGAATAAAAAAGGGTAGCATACAAGTGGCAGGTTCAGGAGGTTTCAGAATATGTGAGAAGGGAAGAAAGGAAAGTTTATGGCAAACAGATCACTTTTAAAGATGTGTAATTTTCCCCTCAAATGTACCAAATTTCCTTTCCCCTTCCCACCCATTTATTTACAATGAATATACTTTTCCACCATTGCTTCAGATTGCAGCTTTATAGAAGTCTTTGGCTCTGACCAAATGGTGGACTCAACTAACTATGTCTGACACATACATGCCTTTGGACTCTTTTTTGTTTCTTTTTTTAAGTAGACTTCACACCCAGGGCAGAGCCCAGGGCAGGGATTTAACCTACAGCCGTGAGACCAAGACCTGAGATCAGTAGCTGGGTGCTTAACCAACTGAGCCACCCAGATGCCCCACATACTTTGTACTCTTCTGGGTCCCTGTTTACTTACTCTTTTTCCCCCTACGTAAAATATTTTTACCTCTCTTCAGCATCTCTTCAATTCCTTCCTGTTTAAAATCCAGTTCTAATTCTTCTATCAAAACATTTCAGGAAGTCTTAGACTGAAGTCCCACCTTTTCTGACGTTTTTTAAAGCATTAGTTATATATTATTTTGACTTGACAAATATACAGTGCTTATTTTGTTGTTATTCTAAGCTGTTACTTAAATCTTACATCATAATTGTAGTTTATCCATGTTTTTGTTTTACCTCTGTGATTACACTGGAATCCTTTATCAGAGCAGAGACCATGTATCTTCTACATCTTTGTGTCTCTCACATTGCCTAACACAGCAGCTACATGTCAAATTATATCTTTGGACCTGTTTTACAAATCATAATGAGACCTAAGTGAAAAGCATTATGAAGTTTATATATGAGTTACTTTCTGATTCTAAACTTACTTTTGACTAAAAATTTTATCCTTAATTTATAATTTTTGTACCTTGTGTGGGGTAGTTCTTTCTCATCTTGTATTTGAGGTTATATTTCCTCCTAGTTGATCAGAAACAGAAACAGTTGAATTGAACCGGAAGAATTCATAAGAAATGCCTAGATGCTGAAAAACATTGATTTCAATGTCTTACTGAAAGAAAGATCTTAGATTTCTTTGAGATACTGCCTAAAATTTGAATTTTTAAAACATTTTGGGAGCACCTGGAGGGCTCAGTAGTTTATGCATCCAACTCTTGATTTCAGCTCTAGGTCATGATCTTGCAGTTTATGAGATCAAGCCCAGTGTTGAGCTCTATGCTGACAGCACAGAGCCTGCCTGGGATTCTTTCTCTCCCCCTCTCTCTCTCTGCCCCTTCTCTGCTCACATGCTCTCTCTCTCTCTCTCTGTCTTTCAAAATAAATAAATAAACAAACAAACAAACAAACAAACATTAAAAATATATTTTTTTTAATATTTCAGAATACTGTTTGGAGTAAGTTTCATTTTTCTTTTTATAGGTATGGAAAAGTTGAGGCCACTCGCATATTGTTAGAGAAAGGAAAGTGCAATCCAAACCTTTTAAATGGACAGCTTAGTTCTCCTCTTCATTTTGCTGCTGGAGGAGGACATGCTGAAATAGTACAGATTCTCCTAAACCATCCAGAAATTGACAGAGTAAGTTATTTTCCAGGGTTCTTTAAATGTCAAAGCAATGAAAAACAAGTAATGACACTAAAATGTTCAATTGTATACTTGAGAAATCAACTGAAAAATAAATTTTACTTAGTATATAATATAGGTAATATTTATGTATAAACTTTGATTTTATACGTTTTTATTGTGATAAAATATGCCCCACATAAAATTTACCATTAGAGCCATATTTTAGATGTATAACTCAGTGGCATTAATTACATTCACATTGCAGTGCATCATCACCACCATCCATATCCTGCATATATATAAAATTTAACCTCTTTTTGTGTTATGTTGTATTTCCTCAATATCTTTAAGAAGAAAAAAGAATTTCTACCCATTTTTCCAGAATTTGTATTAATAAGTATTTAAAAGGGGAAAATAATTGCTTTAAACAAAACCTTTGTTGGATCTTATAATCAAAACTTTTAAAAAAACAATCACATTGATTATTAGTGCTTTGAGTCTTTCATCTTTATCAATTCATGTTTATTTTGAGTATTGTGTGTGCTAAGTGTGGTTAATATTTAGTACTTGAAAAAGTCTATTTTTTATGAAACTTTGATTGAATGGCCTTTTCATTTACAATACCATATATCTGTAGTGCTTTTTTGTCTTTATATTTTTTCCAACATTTCTAGCACATAACGGACCAACAAGGAAGATCCCCCTTAAATATTTGTGAAGAAAACAAACAAAATAACTGGGAAGAAGCTGCAAAACTGTTGAAGGAAGCCATTAACAAACCAGTAAGAATCACCTTCAGAAATAGAGCCATGCCAACTATTTACATTGATAAGTAATTTGAGGATCTGTGGCAAGAGTGGAATGGATGGATGGTTTCTTTACTGCTTTTAGAAAACCTCATGGTTAGATCTCTTAAGTATTAAATTAGCTATCATCCCTAACATTAAGACATTTATTCTTGAATAACAAAATAAAATTGCATCATAAATCTTTCAGTCACTTAAAATTAACCTAATTTCCAGTATAATCTCAATACTTGATGATGTCTGAAATAATTAGCAGTAACATTAAGATAGAAAAAAATTAACAATTAGAAAAACTCAGTTTGCCTAATAGTTAACAGTGATGATAAAACTATGATCAGTTTAAAAACTGTGTGAAAATTTGCAAACCAGATAAAAGGATCTGTAGCAACAGATAAAGTATAAAAGTTTGATCTCAACAAATATAATCTCTCAGCCTTTCCAGACATTTCCATCAATTAGACAGTATTTGTGGAGTATTTCTGTGAATTTAACACCTTGAAATGCTGAAAGTGACAAGTGATAAAGAATAAAATATATGATCTCTGCCTTTAAGAATATTAACACACAAACCCACCACACACTCAACAGATTTTGTGAAAATACGGTTCCACAAGCACAAGACAAAGTCAGGGAAGTAGGTAAGCAGTATAGGCACCTTTCTATTATACTTCATTACAATTTATTTTCTAATTATATAGAGCACATTATTATTCCTAGCATAATTTTTATATTCTAAATGAAAAAGATTAGAGGAATTAGGTACTCTAAAATGAACTGGCCTGGAAGTTATTTGGAGGCTTCTAATACAGTAAAATATATTGAGAACATATTGAGTTACTTTCATTAACAATAAAAATGTATCGAGGATATATTGAGAAACCACAATGAGAAATTACCTCACACCAATCAGAATAGATAGCTTCAAAAAGATAAGAAATAACAAGTGCTGGTGAGGATGTGGAGAAAATGGAACCTTTGTGCACTCTTAGTGGGAACGTAAATTGGTGCAATCACTGGGAAACAGTATGGTGTTTCCTCAAGAAATTAAAAATAGAGATACCATACGACTGGGTATTTACACAAAGATAATGAAAACACTAACTTAAAAAGATACATGAAATTGCTTCTTGACCTTTTGGCTAAAATCAAGTGTGAAAAGATACATGCACTCCTATGTTTATCACAACAGTATTTACAGTAGCCAAGATATGGAAGCAACATAAGTGTACATCAATAGATGAATGGATAAAGAAAATGTAGTACATATATACAATAGAATATTAACCATGAAAAAGAATGAAATCTCACCGTTTGCACCAACATGGATGGACCTAGACAGTATTATGCTAAGTGAAATAAGTCAAACAAAGACAAGTGCCGTATGATTTCATATATACGTGGAATCAACAAAACAAAACAAAAACAGACTCCTAAATATAGAGAACAAAGTGGTGGTTGTTAGAGGGGAGATGGGTAAGGGATTGGCAAAATAGGTGACAGGGATTTTTTTTTTTTTTAATTTTTTGTTTATTTTTGAGAGAGAGAGAGGGAGAGAGACAGAGCACAAGCAGGGGAGGGGCAGAGAGAGAGGGAGGCACAGAATCTGAAGCAGCCTTCAAGCTCTGAATTGTCAGCACAGAGCCTGACGTGGGGCTTGAACCCATGAATCATGAAATCACGACCTGAGCTAAAGTCGGATGCTTACCTGACTGAGCCACCCAGGCGCCCCAGGATTTTTTTTTTTTTTTTGAGAATATTATTACTCTCTGAGATTTTTCTGAACTGGAGGAAAGAAAATGGCTCAAGGTGCATTGCTCCATAACTTTCATGTGTACAGTCTTCCCTCACAGATTCCTCTTAGGACAAATTACTGCTGGAACACATTTCTACCATATAATCTATAGCCCACTAGACTCACGAGATACTTGACTAACACCAGATTTAGTAACCAAGTCTGTATCCCTCATAGGATACCTACTTTGTACATGAAGAGCTTTAAAACAACTCCTAAAAGAATCTGAAGTTGAATATATTTTTTTAAATGTTTTATTTATTTCAGAGAGAGAGATAGCATGAGTAGGGGAGGGTCAGAGAGAGAGGGAGACACAGAATCCAAAACAGGCTCCAGGCTCTGAGCTAGCTCTCAGCACAGAGCCCAACGTGGGGCTCAAACCCATGAACCATGAGATCATGACCTGAGCCAAAGTTGGATGCGTAACCAACTGAGCCACCCAGGTACCTCAAACTGAATATTTTTTAAGAGCCATTCAACTTAGTTTTTCAAACTTACATGACCATGAATCATCCAGAGGGGGAAAAATGGAAAATGTAAATAATGGAAATAAAACTTTTTTAAATAGTGCCAACAGATACTCACTTGAAGCAATTTCCTGCTGTTTTCTATTTTATAAATCTATAATAAAGCATATGAAATTGAAACTGAAGCATTTTGTTAGTTTGGAATATATAATTTCTAACCAGGTTGCTATCCCCCTTTGTCCTAGTATGAAAAAGTTCGGATATACAGAATGGATGGATCATACCGTTCTGTGGAATTGAAGCATGGAAATAATACCACAGTGCAGCAGATAATGGAAGGAATGCGTCTTTCTCAAGAAACACAGCAATATTTCACTATTTGGATCTGTTCAGAAAACCTCAGTAAGAAAGTTGTTATTTTGTTGTGTAAACTTCACTAGTCTTTTTTGAGAGTGGGGTGGGTTGGCAAACTTAATTATAGCATCAGTTTCTTACTGACTTTCACATTTTGAAATGATAAAGTGATCTTCTCTTTTATATAAATTACTAGTGTTCCAGCTGCTGAAATAGGTTAGCTTCTGGGGCCCCTCTTCCATTGCTTCATTCAAAGTAATTTTTAAGTATTTTAAAACTTTTCTTCTCTAATCATGGAATTAACGTGAATGACATTAAATGTAGTGCTCATCCAACTTGCCTTAATTGTTAGTGCTCATTTCACCTGAAATAATGCAAATGTTTTCTCTTTGTATCAGTTTTCTATCAAATCTTCTTTTTAAAAAAAAAACATTTATTCATTTTTGAGAGACAGAGCATGAGTAGGGAAGGGGCAGAGAGAAAGGAAGACACAGAATCTGAAGCAGGCTCCAGGCTCCGAACTGTCAGCCCAGTGCCCAACATGGGGCTCCAACTCACGGACCATGAGATCATGGCCTGAGCTGAAGTCAGATGCTTAACCAACTGAGCCACCCAGGTGCCCCTCTACCAAATCTTTTCATTTCAAATCATCCTGATGTCACTATAGATTTGTCTTTCAAGGAAATATTGCAAATATATAAAGGAATTAATTGTTTATTTAATGATTTAATTGTCTTTTTTTAAAACTCTTGATTCTACTGATTATAATTAAATAGACTATCATGGAATTAAAGATCTTATATACATATAATACATTTTATTTGTTTTAAGAATTATATTCTTATATTCTTTAATTTTTTACAGATTTTATTTATTTGCTTGTTTCTTTATAGGTAGGTTCTGTGCCCAGCACAGAGCCCAATGCTGGGCTTGAACTCACAACCCTGAGATCAAGACTTGAGTTGAAAGCAAGAGTCGGAGGCTTAACCGACTGAGCTACCCAGGCACCCCTTTTAAGATTTTATTTTTAAGGGGCACCTTGGTGGTTCAGTCGGTTGAGCATTTGACTCCTAATGTCAGCTCACGTCATGATCCCAGGATTGTGGGATCAAGCCCCGTGTCAGGCTCCATGCTGAGTAGAAGACCTGCTTAAAATTCTCTCTCTTCTTCCTGTGCATGTCTCCCCTCTGCCCCATGTTCTCTCTAATTAAAAAAGAAAAAAAGATTCTAAGTTATCTCTATACCAACATGGGGCTCAAACTTATAACTCTAAGATCAAGAGTCATATGCTCTACAAACTGGGCCAGCTAGGTGCCCCTCATAATTCTTAAATTCTTTTTTTAATGTTTATTTATTTATTTATTTTGAGAGAGAGCGACTGAGTGCATGTGTCGCAGGGATAAAGGGGGTGGAGGGGAGGTAGGGAGAGAGGAGAGAATCATAGAATCCTATCCCAAGTGGGCTCTGCCCTGTTAGTGCAGAGCCTCATGTAGGGCCTATCCCAGGACCCGTGAGACCATGACCTGAGCCGAAATCAAGAGTTGGGTGCCCCAATCAACTGAGCCACCTAGGCACCTCCGTAATTCTTATATTTTTAAAAACAGAAGCTCTTAACCTAAAATTAGGTAGTAATATTATTGGTTAAAGTCAATGTTGAATAGAATTTAGGCCTTTAATTTGTGTGTATTGAGCACTTAAGTACAGATAGTTTAATACAGATTTTCCATGTGTTGATATAATTTATTTTTACATTATCATTTATAAAAGGAAAGATGTTTTTCAGGCCTTCAACTCAAGCCTTATCATAAACCATTGCAACATGTTCGTGACTGGCCAGAAATACTTGCTGAATTAACTAATTTGGATCCCCAAAGAGAAACACCACAGCTTTTCCTAAGAAGAGATGTGAGACTTCCTTTGGAAGTTGAAAAAAAGGTTTGCTTGGAAATCCTGTTTTAGTCATTTAAATGCACAGAATCTATTGTGTACCTGTGGTAGGAACTAGAAACAAAAATTGTGTTCTTCCTGCATGAGGATGAGGAGGTTTTCTGTTTTTCTGTTCAATCCTCACATCCCTGGGGTGAGTGGTAGAGTGTGAATTAGTCTGCTTACAAAGCCACTGGTTAGGTTTTCTATTTCTTCCTCCATTGTCATAGAAACAAAAGATATAGAGAATCTATTCAAAAGAGAATTAGCAACCAGATGGAAGATGGGTTATACAAAAAAATTTTTAGAATAGTTAAGAGGTACAGTATCAAAGACAAATTTAATAAAGGGCTAATCAGTGTGTAAATTTCAAAGGTGAGAAGAGATATGTTGATGTGGGAGGAGAACAGAAAATATAATGGAGAAGACTGTATTTGCAAAGGGGATATAAAAAAGTTACTCTCAATAGTCAGTAAATGGCTATTTCCAAATCAAGCAGAAATTATATAGATAGTAAAAAATGAGAATAGAATTTACATTTGATAAAAAGATGTGTTCCATATAAGTATACTTAGATCTGTAAATTTTAGAGGAGGTATGAAAATGCTATCCAAAAGGTGAATGGACAGCAAAGACACTTAAGGTAGATATTACAGGTTAAATGAGATGTGATAGGCTAAATACAAGAGTGGCTTTGAAATTGAAGAAAAAAAGTTTCAAGTTCTCATAACTTTGGTGAAGAAAAAACACACAGTGCATTCCCTGATTCTTATCCAAGGGAATATTAAACAGACAAGTTTAAGCAAAGTTTATTATGAAAAGTTCAGTGACCATGTACAAACTTGACAAATGTTTTGTACCCGACTACTTATATTGTTCCTCACATATTATCAGACCAAAGATAGATTTGATCCTCTCAGTAAAATATACTGGCAGTTACATAAAAATTTGTATAAAACTTACCAAAAACAAATATCTTAATTATTCATTAAAAAATGTATTAGAATTTCATAAGTAGAACAAAAGGAGAAAATACCAATTACTCCTCTCAATTGACACAGAAAAGGTATTTGACAAAATCCAATACCCTTTCATGATAAAACTCTACGATAGAAATAGATGGGAACTTTCTCAACATGATAAATGGCACTTAAGAAAAACTTACAGCTAACATCATACTAAGGTCAGGAGCAAGACAAGGATGCGAGCTTTCACCACTGCTATTTAACACTAACCAGAGCAATTAGATTGAAAGAAAAAGAGAGAGAGAGAAGAAATAAAAAACCTCCTCATTGGAAAGGAAAAAGTAAAACTATTTGCAAATGACATGATCCTATATGTAGGAAATCTCAAACAATCCACAAGAAAGCTATTAGAGCTAATAAATAGATTCAGCAATGTTGCAGGGTACAAGCTTAACAGACAAGAATCAGTGGTTTCTATACACATCAACAAACAACCCAAAAAAGAAATTAAGAAATTCATCAAAATAGCATCTTAAAGAATAAAATACTTAGGAATAAATTTAACGAAAGATGCAAGACTTGTACATTCAGAACTATAAAACATTACTGAAAGAAATTAAAGAAGATCTATGTAACTGGAAAGACATCTGTGTTAAGGGTAGGAAGATTTCATATTGTTAAGATGTCCACACTAGCAAAGCATCTACTGATAAACCACATTCTCTAAAAAAATTCCAAAAGCCTTTTTATAGAAATGGGAAAGGCAATCCTTGAATTCATATGCAATTACAAAGGGCCTTGAATAGCGAAAGCAATTGTGAAAAAAGAATAAAGTTGAGGGATTCACACTTCCCAATTTCAAAATTTTCAGGCCAGTGTGGGCCTGACGTGTGGCTTAAACTCACAATTTGTGAAATCATGACCTGAGCTGAAACCAAGAGTCAGATGCTTAACTGACTAAGCTATCCAGGTCCCCCTGGCAATAGATTTTTTAAATATGACACCAAAAGCATGAGCAACAAAAGAAAGTATACACAGATTGGACTTCTTCAAAATTAAAAACATTTGTGCGTCAAAGGACATTAGGAAGAAAGTGAAGAGACAGTTTACAGAATGGGAGCTACAACTCAACAACAAAAAAAGTTAAAATGGGCAAAAGACTTGATTTCTCCATTGAAGATACACAACTGGCCAAGAAACCTGTGAAAAGATGTTCAGCATCACTGGTCATTAGGGATCAAAACACAATGATAATCCACTTCACACCTCCTAGGATGGCTATTTTAATTTTAAAAAAGGAAATAATGAGTGTTGGTAAAATTACAAAGAAATTGTCATCCTTCTACGTTGCAGGTGGGAATGCAAAATGGTACAGCTGCTATGGAAAACAATAGTAATTCTTGAAAAAACTGAACACAATTACCATATGATCCAGTAGTTCCACTCTTTGGTATATACCTGAAGAATTAAAAATAGGACCTCAAACATATCTATATGCCAGTGTTCAGAACAGCATTATTCACAACAACAGAAATGGTAAAAACAAACTAAGTTTCCATCAAGAGATGAACGGATAAACAAAATGTGGTATACACATACAATGGAATATTATTCAGCCATAAAAAGAAATGAAGTTCTGATACATGCCATAACATGGATAAACCTTGAAAACATTATGCTAAGTGACATAAGCCAAGCCAGAAGCAAGAGGACAAATATTGTATGATTCTACTTACATTAAATATCTAGGAAAATTCACAAAATAAATTAGTGGTTAGCACAGGTATCAGGGAGAGAGAGTGTAGAGTTATTGCTTAGTAATATAAGTATACTCAGTCTGTCTTTCTTCTCCACCTAAGTAATATTTTAAAGGTTGATTGGTGGAGAAAAATCAATAACGATAAAACTTGGATAATAAATTTATTGCATAATTATAAAGAATATAAAGTGAACTCAAGTGAAAAAGAATCAAGGTTTAGTAGGTATCTTAAGTCAGAATATCATTATAATCTGATAAGATAGATCATTATGTTCTTTCATTATGTAATTAAGAAATTACAATTTGTACCATCTGAAAAATGGAAGAATTACATTTATTGGTTGAATCATTCCTTCAGGATGAAAATGGCCTGATTTTATTAGTAAAGAATAATTGTTGACTAATGCTCACTGAATATACTATTAGGAATTATAATTATTAACTACTCAAACTCTTTAAATTCACTGTTAATTTTGAGAAATTAAAGCCCATCGGAAAGTTGACAGGTAATCAGATTCATTAAGTTCACTAATGGCTAATATTTGGCTTTTTTCCCTTCATCTTCTCTATTTATTTTTTTTTTTATGAACCATTTAAAAGTGAGTTGCAGGGGCGCCTGAGTGGCTTAGTCGGTTAAGCAACCGACTTTCGCTTAGGTCATGATCTCGCGGTTCGTGGGTTCGAGTCCCCGCGTCGGCTCTGTGCTGACTGCCAGCTCAGAGCCTGGAGCCTGTTTCAGAGTCTGTGTCTCCCTCTCTCTCTGACCCTCCCCTGCTCACGCTGTCTCTCTCTCTCCTAGAAATAAATAAAAATTAAAAAAAAAAAAAAAAAGTGAGTTGCAGACATCATGGCACTTAAGCCCTACATATTTTGACATTTATCTCCTAAGGAAAAGGACATATGAACTTAGTATGATACCATTTTCAACCTAATAAAATTAAATCTCCATAATAACATATAATATGTGATCCATATTTAGATTTTCCCCAATTGTTTAAAAGTCTTTTATAGCTAGATCCCATATGCAGGATCTAGTTCATACTTTATATTTTATTGTTACTCTTTAGTCACTTTTAATCTAGAACAGTCCTCCCACCTTTTTTCCCTGTGAAATTCTTTTTTTAAGTTTTCAATAGTATATAGAGTATTATAAGCTATTATTTTAGTAAGATCAAAATAACTTTTTTTTTAAATCTTTTTTTTTAATATTTTTATTTATTTCTAGGAGAGAGAGAGAGAGACAGAGTGAGCAGGGGAGGGTCAGAGAGAGAGGGAGACACAGAATCTGAAACAGGCTCCAGGCTCTGAGCTGGCAGTCAGCACAGAGCCCGATGCGGGGCTCGAACCCACGAACCGCGAGATCATGACCTAAGCGAAAGTCGGACGCTTAACTGACTAAGCCACCCAGGCGCCCCCAAAATAACTTTTACCACAGGGAATTGAGATCACTTTGAATTATATTTGGAAATCCTTTAAGTATTCATTCAGAAACTCTATAATTGGTGACTATTTCTAAGCATAAGTATATTCTGTAGGCTAGCTTTTTTCAATCTTTGTTAATCTTATTCAATAAAATGAAACTTTGTAAAGTTTTTGAAACTTAGGGAAAAATCTTCTGCTCTCCTTTAGTGTTATTTGAAAGTACCAAGTAGTTTTTATCAAATGAAATAAAAAATATTTTAAAATAAGATTTTTTAAAACTACATGTACACTTCTAGGAATTAATACACTTTCTCGTATCTTCCTTGAGGCTCACTACTATATCATATGAAACATGTAAAACAATCTTTGAAGAATATAATTTGTTTAGGTAAAGTTGCAGTAGGAACTATCCATATCCTATAAACTAATGATAATCTTTTATTAGACTGTAAATCAGAGGTTACAAACTATAACCTATTGCTATATCTGAAGCTGTTTATTTTTATATACTCTGCAAGCTATTAATGGTTGAAAAATTAAAAAAGATAATATTTCATGATATGTGAAAAATTTGTGAAATTCAAATTTTAGTATCCATCTATAAAGTGTTATTATAACATCACCACACACCTGTTTGTTGTTGTATTGTCTGTGGATGCTTTTGTGCTATGTGACTGACTCATAAAGCTTAAAATATTACTCTCTGGCCCTTAACAGGGAAACTTTGTGAACCCCTACTCTGAATCAAAAACAGGTCATTTATAAATGAATATGTAGCTTTTGCTTTTCCATATTAGAAAGTGACAAGTTGTATATTTGTAACAGGAAATTGTAGCCCAGTAACCAAATTCTACTTTTTCCTTTAAGATTGAAGACCCACTAGCTATTCTTATCCTCTTTGATGAAGCCAGATATAATTTATTAAAGGGCTTTTATACAGCTCCTGATGCTAAACTGATAACATTGGCAAGTCTACTGTTGCAAATAGTTTATGGGAATTATGAGAGTAAGAAACACAAGCAAGGTTTCCTAAAGTAAGTATTTAATACAGTGTGTGGCCTTGTGCTATGCTCACGATTCTATTTAACCAAGAAATTAAAAAAATGTTATTAAGAAATATGCTTTAGTTTGGAACTGAAGGACACAAGAAGGCATGGAATGAGCGGGAAAAATGGTAAAGAATTCTTAAAGTTATACTCTTTCCAAAATTATTTCTCTTGATTTTGACTGTGATTTGATATACTTTTTTTTTTTAAGATTTTATTTTTTTAAAGTAATCTCTACACCCACTGTGGGGCTCAAACCCACAACGCTGACATCAAGGGTCACATGCTCTACCGACCCCCAGCCAGGCACCCCTGGATATATCTTATATTTTTTCTTTGATTTATCTTTATTATATGTCTAAATAAGTTAATTACAACCTGACTTGATAGGCAGTAGAAAATATTATAAGACAGATGCATTTAAGAATCCTACCACAACAACTAGCTTTCAGTCTTTGAGAGAAAACACTGAGGTTTTAAACACTGAGGGTTGTTTGTTGTGGTTTTCAATTTTCAAAAATATTTTGTGGTTATTGAAAGAAGAAACATTTCTCTTAAATGAGAGTGTTAGGAATGGCTTTTGCTTAAAATTTTTAGAGTTCTCTAATATTTTACAATACACATTTTTCAGCTCAAAGATCATATTACTTAAAAAATCATGTTACTTAAAGCAATTTGTTTCTAAATGATATATGTACTTTAGCTACTAAAGATGATTTATTTAAAGCATGTTCACATATTTGCTTACAGTGAAGAAAATCTAAAATCCATTGTACCTATTACGAAATTGAAAAGTAAGGCACCTCACTGGACAAACCGAATACTTCATGAATACAAGGTAAGCTGTTTAACAGTAATAAAGACATTTTATGCCCTAATTGAAATTTTGTAAATTAAATCATGTAATATGTTTTAAATGTAGGTACATTAGATTTATAGTCCTGAAATTAAAAATGGATCTTCTAGTTCATATGAAACCGAAAGTAGCATATTTTTATTTTTAACAATGTGGAATCTTTTATTGAATACTTCCTATATGCTGGATACTGTGATAAGGATTAGAGATTACACACACACACACACACACCACACACCATGAAATTATATACTATCTTTGTCCCTGAGGCACATAAAATCTAACAGAGTACACAAACACAATTTTTATACTTCGATATTTCTTTCTATTTTGAAGTATTAAGAACTGCTCGTGGGATAGTGTCACACAATTTTATTCTTCTCTGGGGGCAGCCATGATTTTAGAAACTGCTTAGTTGACCTATTTGGATTATCAAAGGTATGTTCTCTTTTTACATCTCTTTTATTTTACCTTATTTGTTTTTAGAATCTTAGTACAAGTGAGGGTGTCAGTAAAGAAATGCATCACCTTCAGCGCATGTTCTTACAGAATTGTTGGGAAATTCCTACCTATGGAGCAGCTTTTTTCACAGGACAGATATTTACAAAGGCAAGCCCCAGCAATCATAAAGTCATCCCTGTGTATGTAGGAGTGAATATAAAAGGACTTCATCTCCTCAACATGGAAACTAAGGTATATTTTCAGCTTTACAGCTGTTTTTGACCAATGTCTTAATAAAATAGTACCAGCCTACCTGAAAAATCTAGAAATGATATATATATAAAACTATTTGTTGCAATTTCATTTGTAATAGCAAAGGAGGAGGGATGAAAAGTACATGATTGTCAACAAAGTGTTGATTATTAACATTAAATGTATTCTATATTTATATAATGTGTTAATCATTGTACATTTCTGTAGTGAAATACTGTGCAGTCATATAAAAGAATGAAGAATGTAGAGAATGATTTCCAAGATATATTTAATGAAAAAGCACAGTAGTGGACCATATGTAATAGGCTACTAAATGTATAAAAATGAGGGGAAGTCAAGACTATATTTACATAAATACATATTGCTTCTGTATGAATAAAAAGTCTCATGAAACCTTTAGAGAAGGCAACCAGGTAACTGGGAACAAGAGTGGGAAGGAAACTTTACTAGGTACCATTCAGCAACTTAAAAAAAATTTTTAACTGTGATTATATTACCTACTTAAAAAATCAGTTAAGTTTAAATGAAAAAAATACAGATTAAAAAAAGAAAAATATATTGGGGTGTTCAGTCAGTTAAGCATACAACTCTTGATTTTGGCTCAGGTCATGATCTCATGTTTCGTTAGATCAGGCTGGTGTTAGACTATGCAATGACAGCACAGAACCTGCTTGGGATTGCCTGTCTCCCTCTGTCTGCCCCTCCCCTGCGTTGGCACACACTCTCTCTCTCAAAATAAATAAACATTAAAAAATATGGGGTGCCTGTGTGGCTCAATCGGTTGAGCGTCTGACTTCAGCTCAGGTCATGATCTCACAGTTCGTGGGTTCAAGCCCCACATCAGGCTCTGTACTGACAGTTAGCTCAGAGCCTGGATCCTGTTTCAGATTCTGTGTCTCCCTCTATCTCTGACCCTACCCTGCTCACACTGTCTGTCTGTCTCTCTCTGTCTCTCTCTCTCTCGGTCTCAGAAATAAATAAAACATTAAAAAATTTTAAAAATATATGTAATATCTGTCACAAGGGATTCACTTTGAAAATCAGAATTAATTATACGAGCCTTTGGGGGAACAGACAAGATAAAATATGGAAGGGATTCAGGCCTTTCCCATCAGAGGCTTATTACTATATTGTACTCCTTTTTCTAATCAGTCATTATATATAAAATACAGAATTACCAATTATTTTTAGCATATTTAACACATTTATCTGGATGAACAGCTTCCTAGCTTGTAATAGAAAGTTAATCAAATTTATTTTGTTCATTCAGATTTGTCTAAGAATAGACCATTTCAAGTCAGTTAAAGTAATAACTAAGCTTATACATTAGAAAAGGCATTTTAGGGACGCCTGGGTGGCTTAGTCGGTTGGGCGTCCGACTTTCACTTAGGTCATGATCTCGCGGTTTGTGGGTTCGAGCCCCGCGTCGGGCTCTGTGCTGACTGCCAGCTCAGAGCCTGGAGCCTGTTTCAGTCTGTGACTCCCTCTCTTTCTGACCCTCCCCTGCTCACGCTGTCTCTCTCTCTATCCTAGAAATAAATAAAACATTAGGAAAAAAAAAGAAAAGAAAAGGCATTTTAGGGGCACCTGGGTGGTTCAGTTGGTTAAGCGTCTGACTTTGGCTCAGGTCATGATCTCCTGGTTCGTGAGTTTGAGCCCCACATTGGGCTCTGTGCATATAACTCAGAGCCTGGAGTCTGCTTTGGATTCTGTGTCTCCCTCTCTCTCTGGCCCTCTCTGCCTACTTTTCCTTCGTCTTTCTCTCAAAAATAAATAAATGTTAAAAAATTAGCAAAGAATTAGATTAGGAAATTTTATCATAAACCTTATTTTTATTTTCATCATTTTTATAAGCCTTTCTTTTGTAATCACATAACTTCTGAAAGTAGTTTAGTCATTTCATGATAACTCAGGATCATTTTTATGGGCAACAGCTATTTTTACCATGCTCTTAGATATGCCCATGAATGAAGATATAGAGTATTTAGGGACATAGGGCTGAATAGGGACTGAATTCAGTAGTTTATCTAGAACTTGATTTTTTTTGAAGCCTTTGATGTCAGCTTGCTTTTGGTCGTTTGCTTATTATCATTTTCTATTTAAGCTACTTTACTCACACAAAATAGGCTGCTTCTAATTAGTTTGTAACCAGTTTTCTATTTCTTTTGTACTAAGTTTATTAAAGGAAATCGTTGGAGAAACTCCCCTCACCATTTCAGTAAATTTTTCCTCTGCTGTTTCAGAGCACTTTATACAACATTTACAAATCCTTCTTTACTGAATTAATTGATGACGCTGTGGGTATGACACTGAGCCTTTTCTCTAAGCTATAGTTTATGTTTGACTTGGCAGGATTCCAAGTTTAGGAACAAATAAAATGTTTTATTTAGTTCTAAATGATAGTTCAGCATTATCTTATAACATTTCACATGAATAATATTCTGGTCCAGCAATCGAGTATATGAGATAGCAGTTGCAGGCAGAGGATGGTAACAATATTACTAGTTAACAGTCTGCTTTTTTAGGATAAGATGTTCAATTTCTAGAAATATAAATTAAAATGCTGTCCTTGGGTATAAGAAGGTATTTAAACCAAAGTGTAACGATGTTTTCTGTCTACCTGATCATTACCTTGTGTTCTGTAAACCGCTGATAAATTTACAGCACGTATGAAAGCTTTAAGATGATTATATTTTCTAATCACCAAAGGTGAGAGCAGGCAGCTTGTCCTTAGTTGTCGTCAGAGTCATCAAGATATGCTAGGGTTGAATTTGACAAGTTTAGAATAAACATCATTTGCAAAAATACCTTCATTTACATTTAAAACTCTACCTGGGGTACAGTAGCTTCAGAGATTAATTCTCATGAAAAGCCATAGAATACAGCTATGTTTTTTTATATTCTATTTTCTATATCTTGTTTCTCTTTGAAATAAGAGAGGTTCCCATTAGAAAGTATAGCTTAGCCAATTTCATAAGTTCATCAGAGACTTTTCTGTCCTACTTACATAAAATGTAGACATTATTGAATATATAATGCACTGTGTTGTGAATCAGTGTTTTACTATAGTGAATGTATTTCTGTTTCATAACTGAACCGTACTTGTTGATATGTCTTTAACCGTAATAGTACTTTTGCCATATCCAGGCAATAGATTACCCTTTGCCAATGTCAATTTATGTTGGCCATAATGAATGCCTTTCTGAAATAAAACTGGTTATGTAAATATCACATAGTGTCATTCTTCCTGCTCATTTATCACCATCACTGTTTCTCCTGTCCACTGGCTGGCTATGTGCTACTTGTGGCTTCTGTGGCTTTCCCTTTTCTGCTCTCAACTTCCTGACATTTTCTCTTGTGCTTTTTGATTTCCCTCACTAAACAACTTGACCCTTTGTAAGTTTTACCTTGTAAAGAGGACTACTTTTTCTTTCTGGAGTACACTGTATCTATCTCTCAAAGCTACCATATGGACTCTGACTTTTCAGCTCCATTGAGCTGTTGTCATTATTGTGGGTCTCTCAAGAAGTTCTTCCTTTGTGTTTAACAACAAAACCTTTATTTTTAATTTATAATCCCAGTATTTTTATTGGTAATTTGGCCCCCATATAATTGAGGACTTGCTATACTACAGATGTATTTTTTTCTATATATTAAACTGCTTTGAGACCATACTAATGGACTATTTTATCTCTTCATTAAACAAATTTCAAGCAATTGATCTGAAAGATAGACAGTTTAAGGTATTATGATATCTTGACCCAATGTTTCAATATGTTCCTTGATAAATGGCTATTTTAGCATATATCCCATCTATGAAGTTATATTTTACGTTATAAATAGGGATGGCTAATTTTAAAGAAGATGTTTTTAGTTTCCCATTATACATAATATACACTCATGTAAATTAATTGTACTATTTCATTTAAGAGTCTCACTTTTTTTTAAGCTTACTTATTTATTTTGAGAGAGAGAACACAACCAGGGGAGGGGCAGAGAGAGAGTTGGGGGGAGAGAGAATCCCAAGCAGGCTCCGTACTGTCAGCACAGAGTCTGATGTGGGGCAGGGGCTTGAACCCATGAAAGGGAGATCATGATCCTAGCCAAAACCAAGAGTTGGCCACTTAATCAACTGAGCTACCCAGTGCCCTGGTTTAGGGCATTTTTAAAGTGAGGTTCTTGATGTGCCTGGGTGGCTCAGTCATTTAAGCACTGGACTCTTTTTTTGTTGTTGTTGTTGTTAATGTTTATTTTTGAGAGAGACAGCACAAGCGAGGCAGGATCGGGGGGAGGCACAGAATCTGAAGCAGGCTCCAAGCTCTGAGCTGTCAGCACACAGCCCCATGAGGAGCTCAAACTCATTACTGCGAGATCATGACCTGAGCCAAAGTTAGACGCTCAGCTGACTAAGCCACCTGGGTATCCCAGCACCGGATTCTTGATTTCTGCTTAGGTCATGATCTCGTGGTTTGTGAGTCCAAGCCCTGTGTCGGGCTTTGCATTTATAGCACAGAGCCTGCTTGGGATTGTGCCTCTCCCTTTCTCTGCCCCTGCTCCACTCACTCTCTGTCTCTGTCTCATAATAAATAAATAAACTTTAAGAAGTATGAAAATTATTTTTTAAAATGCCCTAAAACCATATCCTTTTCACATAATATTAATTACATATAACCAGGGGACTGAGGTGGCTCAGTCACTTGAGCGTCTGACTCTTGATTTTGGTTCAGGTTATGATCTCGTAGTTGTAAGGTCAAGCCCCAACTCAGGCTCTGTGTTTAGTGCACAGCCAGCTTGAGATTCTTTGTTTCTCTCTGTCTCTGCCCCTCCCCTGCTTGTGCATGTGCGTTCTCGCTCGCTCTCTCTCTCAAATAAATAAAAATAAACATTTAACTATAATATGTTAAGAACTGCGAGTCATAGAAAGCAAATTTTTTAAATGTTTTATTTCTTTTTGACAGAAAGAATGTGAACAAGGGAGGAGCAGAGAGAGAAAGGGAAGTGCAGAGAGACAGGGACAGAAGATCCATCTATGTGGCTCTGTACTTGAGGTTTTGTGAGGCTATTGGGACAACTTTGAATACGTTTTATCCTAACATCAAAACCATTATGTTTAGACATAACTATATCATTGTAGATAGTAATAGAAGGTAGGTGCTGTTTTTAATATATATTTCAATAAAACAATTTCTAATTATATTGCAGGCTTTACTCATCAGTCTTAAGTATGGTTGTTTTATGTGGCAATTGGGAGAAGCTGATACATGTTTTCAGATCCATAGTATGGAAAATAAAATGAGCTTTATTGTACACACAAAACAGGTAAGTATCTATCAAGTACTCTGGACTTCTAATAATGAACTACTGTATTAGTAAAGATAATTTTTAAAAGTGACAATCCATTTTGCTTCAAGGAAACCCTTTGATATTATGTGAAATTAAGATATTTAAGACCAAAGAAAAAAGGCAGGACTTTCCTAAGCAAACAAGCTGGAAACTTATCTGAATATTTAGTTTTATAACAATCAAACTGTTTTCTTGCATTTCCTTTAATTCTGGTCACTATTCCCTATCTCTTTTATCAAGGTGTCAGGTAGTCCTTCCCCCTTCCTGACAAGTATCCTATCTTGAGCCACTAGTTGAATCCAATAGGTTGCTTCTAAAATCCCTTCAAACCCTTAGTACTCTGTCTATTCTTGATAAGCTTCCTCCTAATAAGAAAGTTCCTTTTCAGATAGACAGGGAACTGCTTACTGGCATGTATGTCATTTACACATTCTTACATGTTTCATATTTACTGTCAACGTATATTTTACTTTGTAGGCTGGCCTTGTGGTAAAACTATTAATGAAGCTAAATGGACAGTTAATGCCCACCGAAAGAAATTCATGAGAGGAAAGCAGCTGATACTTAAACTACCATATTTTGTAATGCACATTTTTTCCATGAAAGATTTCTTAAACTATCACTTTTAACAAGGCATTTAGTCTCATGTAATATATGAATGTATGCTACTACATTGTACAGAATCTGTACTTATGTTTGGTGTGTAATATACCAGTTAGTTTTATATAATATCCTCATAAGCTATTCTAATTTTTGAGAGAAACACACAAAAATATGTAGATTGATCATCTGTATAATAATGGGCAAAATAGTAAGCTTTATAAAAAGTTATTTTTGGTAAATGGTAAAGAATTTGGAGTGGAATGTAATGAAATTAAAATATAGCTTTGGTATAACTTTGTGTGTCATTTCAGAATATACTGAAAGTCAACATATTTGAATAAAGAAAATATATTTTCTACTTAAACCACATAGCACTGTTATTTCAAACATTTTTCTGTAATCTGTAGAAATTTCTCAATATGTTTTTAAAAGTCTTAGTTAAAATGTGTAATTAGTATAAGCTCTTATTTCTCAAAGTATAGTGCTTGAACCCCCTGCATCATAACCTGATGCTTCTTTAAACAAACATTTCTGGGACTCGGTATATACAAGTTCATTCACTCTCTAGAAGTAGCAGGGCCTGGGGACCTTAAGTTTTGGGGTTTTTTTCTGTTGAAATAATTCCAGATGCAGTAATGAATTTGGATTATTAAAGTAAATTACATATAAGTGCCTGGCACACAAGTACACACATAGACACACAGATTTAAGTGACAGTCTCTGGATATCAGTAGTTGCATTTATTAGGTATATGTTGTATTTTTATGATTTAGCTTAATGAATTATATTGCCTTAAATGAAGTAGATCACCAAAATATCTGTTTCATTTAGGGGAGTATTGATACCATAGATGAGGAGCTAACTTGATTATGCTGCTATTTAATAAGCTTAGAAACTGGTCTTTCCAAGCTAATAGATGGATGTGTTCTTAAGGTTGTTGTTGTGTTTTTTTTTTAAATTTTTTTAATGTTTATTTTTGAGAGAGAGAGAGAGAGAGACAGAGTGTGAGCAGGGGAGGGGCAGAGACACACTCACACAAAATCTGAAGCAGGCTCCAGACTCTGAGATGTCAGCATAGACCCCAGTGCGGGTCTTGAACCCATGAACTGAACTGTGAGTTCATGACCTGAGCCAAAGTCAGACGCTCAACTGACTGGGCTAGCTAAGCACCCCTAGGCTGATGTATTCTAAGTAAGTTCAGAGATACAGTAGTCATATTTGAAGTTTTCCTAAAGATTACAGATAATTTTTATATATCAGAATTTACACTTCACATTAATTTCTGCTTATTTCTAATGGTGCTCTGTCTGAGCCTTAGTAAAATTATATGATTAAATTGAATGAGAAAGCCTGCTTTATCTCTAATTCTGTGCTAAACACTTTTGATTCTACATAGACAATGCTCTGTTCAGTTTCATACATTCCAGTGGCCTCAACTGTTAGATACCCTGTTGACTCCCAAACCTAATATTTCAGCCTCAAATTCTCTTCTGAACTCTAGATCTTAATTTCCAATTTCTTGCTGTTCTAGCTCCACCTAAATGGCCGACAGAAGGAACCTCTATGTTATCAGAGCCGGAAACAGAATTTGTTTCCTCTACTCGCTCAATTCTATCCTTCCACTTGTATTCTCTGTTTGGTTAGTGACATCATCAAATTGCAGCCAGTTGCTTTTCCTGGAAATCTTAAAGTGGACTTCAATTTCTCTCTTCTTTATTACCCTCAACATTCCACTTATCAAATCTTGCCAAATTTCTTATGAGTCTTTTCCCATTTTCTTCCTCTCTGGTTGCCCTGCATCCACCCTAGTTCAAGTTCCTATGTTTGGTGTAACTTCCTCCTTGGCCTCTCCTGGCTGAGGCTCTACACCCTGCCCACATATCTGCTACACTGGTGCCAAGTTCATCTTTCTTATAGATCTGATCATTCCATTACACTCTGAAAATCTTTCATGGTTCCTCAGTACATTAGAATTAAATTCCAATTCCTCAGTATTGAATGCAGGGCCCTTAATTACACAATCACTAATGTTTCTATCCAAATTAATGTGTAACCGCTTTTCCCACACTTACCCTGTGCTCCAATCCAGTGTTTCCTAACCCTGGCGCTATAGTCACCTGAGGAGTTTCAATACATTATGACTCAATAAATCAAGTGTGGAGCTCAAGGATTTCTGTTTGTAAAGTATCCCATGTGATTTTGATATATAGCTAGGGTTTAGAACTGCTCTTGTAGCCAATTTAGGAGTTAGCTGAATGCTTTTCCTTTAACAGAGGGAGGTGAGGATGCAATGATACTACATCAAACAACTCCCTGCTCCATAGAATACAGTGTACCTTCCTGGAGTTACACAGTATGGCAGCACTGTAGAGAATGGAAGACTATTAGAGTAGCATGGCTATTAAAGGTTTAAAAATATATAGTATTAGAAAGTCAGTTTCCAGGGGTGCCTGGGTGGCTCAGTCAGTTAAGCATCTGACTCTTGGTTTCAGCTCAGGTCATGATCTTTCGGTTCATGGGATGAAACCCCATATTGGACTCTGTGCTGGCAGCGCGAAGCATGCTTGGGATTCTCTCTCCTCTTTATGCCCCTCCTCTGCTTGTGCTCTCTCTCTCAAAATAAATAAGTAAACATTTTTTAAAAAGTCGATTTTCAAATATGGTATTGAGAAGCAATAGTGATTTACTAGAAGGGCACCAACCATGGATGGGAAATTAGGGACTTACCCATTAGTTAAATAACAATAGCTAATACTTAAAATGTGCCTACTATGTGCCTTGCAGTTGTTTTAGATAATTAGTGTAACCCTTACAGATACTATTATTACCATTTTACAGATGAAGAAACAAAGTTAAGTAGCTTGCCAAAGAGAATGTAACTATTAAGTAGTAGAGCTGAGATTTTTATCTAGGCAGTCTGGCTCCAGTATATTAATGAATCAGGAACATGATATAAGATTGTAATAAAAATATAACAAGATATTTGTTTTGTTTTTTTTTAAAGCTTAGGAGTCAAACTTACATAGTGTAAATATTTTCACTTTCATGTATTGTATAACTTTGAATACAATTGTATATGGAGAGGTTATGTTAACTTGTCTAAGGTCAAAAACTATCAAGTGTTAGTGTCAATTCAAAATCTGGCAGTCTGGCCTCTATAATCAGACATTTGTCAGGAAAAGGAGAGGAAGGTGAAAAGGTTTTATTTAAAAAAAAAAAAAGTCCATAACTTGAAGGATGTTGTGTTCCTTGCTAATGAGGAGCGATTGGAGCCTTTGGGACTTGACTAACTCAGATTGGTGTGTTGCAAGATCACCCTGGGCCAGTGTACAGAAGGGCTCAAAGGAGTCTGAGTGAGAAAGTATAAGACAGTGGGGAGAAGTGAATTAATGTTTTGACAAAACCCAGTGACCCTTTGGATGTGAGAAATAAGAAGTAAGAGTTCTAAATCTTATCTTTCTGTCCTGGGCAACTGGAAAATGGTATCATAGCGCCTAAGATAAGGAATGGAGGATCATTTGACAAAATGTATTGGGTTCCACTGAGAAACAGGCAAAGATGGAGCAGCTCCAAAGCATCTCATTAGGCAAGAGACATCAATATGCAAAAGAAATAGCTTGGTACCATCCTGCATACTGTGTATGCAATATATTTCATATGGCCAAAACTTAAATATTTAAAAAATCTATATATCAATAGAGAAAAAGAGACTAGTATATTTTAGTGGCAAAAGCACATTCATTTATGGGTATCATAAGAGATATGAGGTGTCTAAAATGCCTTTTAAATGTACACAATATAAAGGAAAGCAAAAGAATCAAGGAATTTAGAGCAACTGGATCTCTTACCTAGCTAACAGGAAGGCAAAATGGTAAAACCATTTTCGAAGAGTTTGGTAGTTTCTAAGTTAAAAGACAACTACTATAAAACCAAGTCATTCCACTCCTGAGAATTTATCAAAGAAACAAAAACTTCTATTTACACAAAAATCTGTAATCAGATGTATATATGTTATACTTTCCTTTTTTTTTTTTCACAACTTATATGAAATATAACTTGATAACTGCCCCAAACTGGAAACAACCCAAATATCCTTTGATGGATGAGTGAAACAAACTCAGCTACATCCATATGAAATACTACTCAGCAACAAAAAAAAATAAACAATTCATGAACAATATGGATGAATTTCAAATACTAACTGAAAGAAGCCAGACTCAGAAAGTTACATATTGTAACATTACATTTATATGACATTCTGGGAAAGGCAAAACTGGGAAAGGGTCAGAAAGCAAATAGTAGTCTTCAGAGTAAGGTTAGGATGGGAATGAGGGGATGTGGGAATATAAAGGGAAAACATGAGGGAATTTGGGGAAGTAAAAGACTGTTCTATATCTTGATTGTGATGGACAACTACTCAGTATATCTTTGTCAAATCTCATGAAATTGTACATCAAAAAAGTAGGTTTTACTATACATAAATTTTAAAAGCACATATAAGAAAAGATTATGGGGCACCTGGATGGTGCAGTAGGTTAAGCATCTGACTCTTGATCTTGGCTCAGGTCGTGATCTCACAGTTTGTGAATTCGAGTCCCACATTGGACTATGTGTTGATGGCGTGGAGCCTGCTTGGGATTTTCTCTCCTTCTCTCTGTCACACCTGACCCACTTGTGCTCTCTCTCTCTCAAAATAAATAGACTTAAAAAATCTTTTTAAAAAGAGATCATAACTTGCTATACAAGTGTTGACAATTTACCAAAAATATATAAAAATTTAGTAGAACTAATGTCAGTATCCAAATTCTAATAGGGAGTAGTTAGAGGTTAACAGAGAGACTATATGTTCAGAAATGCAGACAACTTTAAAATATGGGGGAAGTTGAGGCACCTAGGTGCCTCAGTTGGTTGTGTGTCTGACTTTGGCTCAGGTCATGATCTCACTGCTCCTGAATTCGAGCCCCACATCAGGCTCTGTGCTGACACCTCAGAGCCTGGAGCCTGCTTCAGATTCTGTGTCTCCCTCTCTCTCTGTCCCTCCCCTGTTCATGCTCTGTCTCTCTTAGTCTCTCAGAAATAAATAAACGTTAAAAAAGAAAAAAATTTAAAATATGGGGGAGCACCTACCTGGTGGCTCAGTTGGTTAAGCATCTGATTCTTGATTTCAGCTCAGGTCATGATCTCGTAATTCGTGGGTTGGAGCCCTGCACCCAGCTCTGCACTTGCAGTGCAGAGGCTGCCTGGGATTCTCTCTCTTTCATTCTCTCTGCCCCTCCCTGCACTCTTTCTCTCTCTCAAAAATAAATAAAATACAGGGAAAATATAAAATTTTGCTAATAAAAATGCAAAACCTTGTTAAATTAGTTTAAATTCTATGAAATAAAACTCAACTAATTGCATTAATAAAAATCAATGTTGGCACAGGACTGAGACAATAAACGAGAATGTTTCTGGTTGCTACTAAAAATTGGTTTAAACTTTTGGTAAAAGAGTCTGGAAGATATATACCCCCTTGGAACTGATGGTCCCACATTGAGGACACTCAAAGGATGAGCCTGCTGACCCCACTTTCTCATTTGCAGTGCTTTGCTGGTATAATTTCCTCTACTTGCTTAGGGAGTAGACTGTATGTACTCTAAGGGGAAAAAAATAAGTTTTCCAACATGACTATAAAAATGAAACAAAATTGTACAGTTAAAAATAATGCATATCCAAAGCAATTGTTTTTAAAAGAAATTTCTGCCAGAGCATACTAAATGCTTTAGTTAGAAAATCACATAATTAAGTCATCAACTCAATTATATGAACAAATAACGCAAGTATAAATCCCACACCAGTAATTAGTAAATAATTTGTTGACTTTTGGAATGTGCTATGTGATGTTTTAGTAACATGCCTTCCCAGTTACATCTTACAAATGCTGATAATACTTTTTGTTTGTATTTAGTGAATATATACCAGTGAGGCAATGAGGGATAAATCATCTACACACAGAAAAATGGATTAAAAATGTTTGATATAAGTCAAATGTGTGCTATTTTTCCTTTCTAGATTGTTTTCTTCCAGTTAATATTGGAATAGTTTTGTACTACATAACCACTAAGAGGAAGAAAAGCCAGTCTGGGTATTTAATTTATTTCAACTATTTCACTCACAAGTAATTAACTGTACATAGTTAAAAGTTGGATTTTAATTAATTTTATCTGAACTTTGGCTTACTTGATAAATTATTTACTATTTTAAAATCTATGGACCACATATGTTGCATAACAGTTTAAAAGTAGGGCTTTACTAACTGCTATCAAGTTATTAAGTTTCCCTTCTTTCTTAGTCATAATCAGTCATTGAAAAAAAATGGTAGAATATATCATTCACATTTACAATTCCAAGATGGATTAAATAAACACTATGATGGGAGTTAGCCTGACAAAATGTTTTTGAAACTTATTTTCTAGTTATGAATAAACTTTGAGACAGTTCTAGTTAAAGATAATCCAATTTGCTTTTTAGTGTGGTTTAAATCACAAGTCAGAAACTTTATAAACTCCCTAAAAGAAAGGGAATGAAAAAAATTGGATAAGAAAACTACCTCTATTTCGGGGTGCCTGGGTGGCTCAGTCGGTTAAGTGTCCAACTCTGGCTCAGATCATGATCTCACGGTCCGTGGGTTCAAGCCCCATATCGGGCTCTGTGCTGACAGCTCAGAGCCTGGAGACTGCTTCAGATTCTGTGTCTGTCTCTCTCTCTGACCTTCCCCTGCTCACACTCTTGCGTGCTCTCTCTCTGAGAAATAAATAAAACATTAAAAAAAATAAACCTAACTTAAGAAAACTACCTGTATTTCAAAGACCAAGTGTAATACAAATTGCCATATTAAAATTAAGCTTTTTAATTTCTACTTTATGTTGAGTAAAGAAAGTAAGTATACTAAGAAGCAGCTTTTAATGTGTTGATTAAAGAAACAAAAAATACAGACTTCTGGAACACCAGCAAATCAGTGTATTCCCAACATTACTGTATTGGTATAAAAACAGTGGAATAGAATAGAGAACCCAGAAATAAACCCACACATATTTACCCAATTAATTTACAACAAAGGAACCAATCATATACAGTGAGAAAAGGATAGTCTCTTCAATAAATGGTGCTGGGGAAACTTGACCGCTGTCTTAACCCTATGCACAAGAAATTAACACAAAATGGATTAATGACTTGAATGTGAGACTTGAAACCAAAAAACCCCTAAATAGAAAATATTATAGAGGAGTAAGCTCCTTGCCATTGGTATCGGTGAGGAGTTTTCAGATTTGACACCAAAAACAAAGGCAGCAAAAAAACAAAATAAACAAACATGGGGCTACACCAGATTAAAAACTGCACAGCAAAGGAAATCATCAACAAAATGAAAAGGGAACCAATAGAATGGGAGAAAATATTTGCAAGTTATATATCTGATAAGGGGGTTGTATCCAAAGTATGTAAAGAACTCATAACACTCAATAGCAAAACAAAAACAAAAACAAAAACAAAAACAAAAAACCAATCATTTTTAAATGGGCAGAGGATCTAAAGAGACTTTTTTTTTTTTAGGTTTATTCATTTATTTTTGAAAGAGAGAGGGAGACACTGAATCTGAAGCAGGCTCCAGACTCTTGAGCTGTCAGTGCAGAACCGATGCAGGGCTCCAACCCACGAACCATGAGATCATTACCTGAGCTGAAGTCAGACACTTAACCGACAGAACCAGCTAGGTGCCCCTGAATGGACATTTTTCCAAAAATGTACAGATGGCCAACAGGCACGTGAAAAGATATTCAATATCACTCATCATCAGGGGAATGCAAATCAAAATCACATTGAGATATCACCTCACACCTGTTAGAATGGCTAGTATCAAAAAGAAAATGGGGTATCGAGGTGGCTCAGTTGGTTGAGCAACTGACTCTTGATTTTGGTTCAGTTCATGATCCCAGGATTGTGGGAGTGACCCCTGCATTGGGCTCCACTCTGAGCGTGGATCCTGCTTAAGAGTCTTTCTCTCACTCTGACCTTCTCGTCTCATGCTCTTTAAAATAAAATTAAGAAACCAAACAAATGTTGGCAGAGGTGTGGAGAAATGGGAATGCTTGTGCACTACTGCTGGAAATGTAAACTGATACAGCTACTGTGGAAACCAGTATAGAGTTTCCTCAAAAAAAAGTTACAAATAGAACTCCCATATGATCTAGCAATTGCACTTTGGGTATCTATCCAAAAGAAATGAAAATACCAATTCAAAAAAAATACATCTACCCCCATGTTCCCTGCAGTATTATTAATAACATAGCAACAACCTAAGTGTCCACTGATGGATGAATGGGTGCCATACATAAATATGTAAGTGCCATACTTACATATTTATACAATGGGATATTATTCAGCCATAAAAAAGGAATCTTGCCATTTCCAACAACATGGATGGACCTTAAGGGCATTATACTAAGTAAAGTAAGTCAGATTTGAGAAACACAAATACCATATGATCTCACTTATATGTGGAATCTAAAATAACAACAAAAACAAAAGCAAGCTCATAGATAAGGAAAACAGATTGGTGGTTGCCAGAGGCAGGGAGTGAGGGGTGGGTGAAATGGGTGAAGGGAGTCCAAAAGGTACAAAATTCCAGTTATGAATTAAGTCATGGGAATATACAGCATGATAATTAGTTAATAATACAACCGTATATTTGAAATTTGCTAAAAGAGTAGATCTTAAAAGTTCACAGGAAAAAAATTTTTAACTGTGTGTGGTGATGGATATTAACTTAGACTTACTGTGGTAATCATTTTGCAAATTATACAAATGTCAAATCAGTATTTAGTACACCAGAAACTAATGTTATATGTCAGTTATAGCTCAGTTTTATAAAAGACAAAACACAAACTTCTGGAACACAAGCAAATTACATGTACTTCCAATTAGTCACAAAGTTTTTAACTCTAGGCGGATGACAACTTGCAAATTAAATCCACAAAACAGGATACTAAAAGGCTACATATGTAGAATTATAGAAAAGGGAACCTCAATTATTTTCATAAGTTCTAAGAAATTAGTTGCATTCATTATTCAACTTTAAATTTCAAATTGAAATTTGGTGGTGACGAGAGCTTGAGAGGTCCATACACAAACAATTTGATAACTGTTGCAAGCTATGGAAAAAGACTGGGGAAAGTGATGAGCTGTGACTCTTCATCAAGGTAGAGTGTCCTACGCTGCAGACAAAGGCCTCTGCAAATGAGAGCCTTTGACATGAGTCTATGGATAATAGGCATTGGAGGTTTTCTGTTAATTTAGTACTCTAAGAAAATTTTAAACATCACTTTGAAATAGGAATGTGATAGTGTTCATCAAAAGATATGAGGGGCACCTGGGTGGCTCAGTGGGTTAAGCACCGGACTTCAGCTCAGGTCATGATCTCACGGGTTTGTGGGTTCAAGCCCCACGTCGGGCTCTGTGCTGACAGCTCAGAGCCTGGAGCCTGTTTCGGATTCTGTGTCTCCCTCTCTCTCTGTCCCTCCCCTGCTCATATTGTCTCATTCTGTCTCTCAAAAATAAATAAATGTAAAAAAAGTTTTTTAAAGATATGAATGAATTCAAGTGGTGTTTTTAGAATACTTTATTCAGTCATGGCAAAACTCATCGGTTTATTCAACTTTGTTATATTTTAAATATTTGTATTAGTAAACCAAACAAGATCCTTTTTAAGTTTTCTATTTCTTTTTTCTAAAAATTGTACATCTGGTTTTTCAATTACATCTCATATTTATGACCACAAAAACTTCCCAATTTTTCTGGTAAATGTTTGGTTATGGTTTGGTCTAGGACCAAATCAGGCTTGTAACTTCAACTTGTCTCGTTTAGAGGATGGGAGAAGGCAGGTCACGGTCACCCCTGGAGCGCTCTCAAATAGCAGCCACCTGGCCTGTTTCTTTCTTCCCAGTACCCTTCCTGGTAACTGCAAAGACAGACTCGCCGCAAACCTCCAAAATCCTTGGGATGTCGGCGATCCCTTTAAACAGTGGTGCAGCAGTCCCCTCCCGAGATGAGCACGCTTGGTTATTCCTAGGCGCCTTCAGCCTGGTTCCCGGGGCTTGGGAGCCCAGCGGGGGCTGATGAATGGCCCAATGGGTTACTGAGACAAAAAGAGAGAGAGAGAGAGAGACTCCGTGAGGCATTTTGGATGAACAGTGATAAACTGGGTCTTCCACCCCACTAAGTGCCATTTTTCCTGCCTCTGTAGCCTGCTGCTCACTCTGCACTTAGGAAACAATGCTCGGTAGAAGCCCCTGGAGTTCTCTATCCTAAACATGGCCGCTGGCGCGCGTCCCTCCAGGGGATGTGAATGGAGACCCCGGCCTCCCCGCAGGTGTCGTAGTGTGACCCAGGCCAGCTCACAAACGCACAGGGGCGCGGCGGATCCGAGGCGCTCTGGTGCAGGGTTGCGTCAGTGCGGGGCAGCAGGCCGCCGCTCTCTCCCGAATTGCTGGATGCTTCTCTGCCCCCATCCCCGCTCTGCCACCGACTGGAGTCGCAGCTGCTGAGAAGCTCCAGGTGAAGCGAATAGCTGTGACTTACTTAGGCCACCCTCTAAGCCAAACCCAGGTTTTCTTCTCCCATTTCCCCCTCAACACCAACAGTACTTTATGTCCTCTCTCTTCATGCCCCAGGGATACTCACCTCAGGCGTGAGTGTGTCCTGTCCCACATTGCTTTAGCCTCTGTTGAGGGGCCTTTATTTCACACTCCAGGAGACAATTCGTTAATGCTGCAAGATGCAAAAACGTCTTGTGGTTTGTGTCCAGGTCTTTCAAACAGGTAACACACAGATTTATTGTTCAACCTGGCTATTATCTGTGAAAACAGAGTGGGATCTATTTTTTCCTATTAGATTGGCAGTATTTACTCCTTTTTAAAAAAATGTTTATTTTGAAAGAGTGTGCAAGCAGGGGAAGGACCAGAGAGAGGAAGAGAGAGAATCCCAAGCAGTCTCCAGTGCTGTCAGCACAGAGCTGGCTCAATCTCAGGAACTCAGTCTCAATGCAGTTCATGACCTACAGCAGAAATCATGAGTCGCAAGCTTAACGGACTGAGCCACCCAGGCACACCAGTATTTACTTTTAAGTAAATCTCCCAGTGCTTGTAAGAATGAGGGGGAAAAAAGACTCTCTCCTATACATTTTAAGAATGTTATTTAGCTATGTGGATCAGCCTTCAAAATATTCACATGCTAATGGTTATACAATTGATAACAGACTACAAAGAATATTTTGCAGGCAAGAAAGATATGCTTTTCAAATATTTTGTTTCAAATCACAGTATGTTAACTATGTTGTATATATCCCGTGATGGTGAAAATGTTCAATATCTGAACTGCTCATTAAGGTGGTCACTAGGCACATTTGGCTGTTAAGCACTTGAAATGTGGCTAGTGTGACTGAGAAGCTAAACTGTAATTTAATTTAATTTAAATTGAAATAGCCACATATAGCTACTGCTACCATATTAGACAATGATCCTATATAGTAAGGTCTCAATTTTGTAAAACAAAACAAACCCAATAATAATAATAGGTATTATATTACCACTGGTTATCTCTAAAAAGCAGTTATAGAGAACATCATAGTTGCTTCTTCAGCATCTGTTCTTCCTTTGGGTTTGGGTTGCTCTATTTCCCCTATGATATTTGGGGTAGGCAAATGCTCACCCTGGCTATAAGGTTGAGCCATGTAGTACTATCTAAAATGGTATTACTCTCTGACTCCTGGCCACAGTCATTGGTTCATTGGTTCATTGGTTCAAGGTTGGGCACTTGACCTAATTTGGGCCAATAGAATAGGCAATCTCATCTCTGACTCTGTTTCTCCTCTATTACCGGTCCAAACTGGCTATACCATTCACAGTCAATTTGTAGGTATCCGACATGAAGACCAGAGCAGTGCTTGTGTAGTTAAGTGTCTCTTCTTACACTCTTTTGTTATACAACAATATGAATGTACCTAGTGCTATTAACTATACACTTGAAAATAATTAAAATGATAAACTTTATATATATTTTACCACAATAAAAAAATAAAACAAAAACAACCCTTTTGCAGAAACACAACCAAACACCTGGGACAAAAACTACCATGAACTGTGATAACCCATCAAGATAATAATCCCATGTATGCCACACTTACTAAAGAAAGCCCTGGGGCTAAAACCACCTGAAAAAGCTATTCCCACAATAGTCAAAAGCACAATCTGGGCTGCTACAAAATGTCAAGGTCAAAACTCTACAACCATAAACCATGGACCCTTAACACCCAGAGACTTAATTTCTCCAGTTATATTTATTTTTCAGAATGTTCTGCCAAGGCAGCAGGTGTTGCAATTTGAGGAGCAGTTGAAGAATAACACCCTTTCTTCCCCTCCCGAGTTTTTTATCATTAAATATAATCAGGCACAAGGGGTTCAAAATATCACATATATTACTGATAAAGTAGTTTAGAGAAAGTGGCTTTGGTCTGTAGCTAAGTGGACTTGGGATAGTTCCACCCTGAAATTTAAAAAATAATAATAATGTTTATTTGGGAGAGCATGCATGCAAGCGTGGGAGGGGCAGCAAGAGAGACAGAATCAGAAGCAGGCTCTGCGCTATCAGCCCGAACCCCAATGTGGGGCTTGAACTCATTAACTGTGAGGTCATGATCTGTGAGATCCAACCTAAGTTGGATGCTTAACCAACTGAGCCACTCAGGTACCCCAGTTCCCCCCTGATTTTGACATAATTACTTTGTCATCACACAGATGGACAATCTCGGCTCCTTTAACAGGTATTCAACCCTCTTATTCTATGGAAGACAGCTGACTAGAACACAGATCTTGCAGGCAGAAAGATCTGGAGGGAAACCAGCAGGAGCTGAGGTCATCAATTATTCAAGTCTTCTCTGTAGAGGAGATATTCTGGAGATGAGGCTCTAGGCCAAGGGCATTACACGACTAGAGTTTCCTCTACACAGGAATATGAAGCCAGGAGAAGGTAATTACTTCACCATGTCTTGAGAAGAAAAAGAAAGCTTGGACAAACCAGTAACCATCATATCTAGTAAGTAAGAGATCAAAAAATTTTTTACAGTGGCACGTGTGTGGCTCAGTCGTTTAACATCCAACTTTGGCTCAGGTCATGATCTCACAATTCATGAGTTCAAGCCCTGCATTGGGCTCTGTGCTGAAAGCTCAGAGCCTGGAGCCACCTTGGGATTCTGTGTCTCCCTCTCTCTCTAACCCTTCCCTGCTCGTACTCTGTCCCTCTCTGTCTCGCAAAAAATAAAATAATAAACGTTAATTTTTAAAAAATTTACAGAACCTTGAGGGAACAGATTATCCCTATAACATAAAATGCTTCAACAAATAGATAATTAGGTCACTTTATGGGGTTAACCTTGACAACCAAACTGAATAAGAACATTACAGAAAAGTAAAATAATAAACAAAATTGGTAATAATATAGACATAAAAACTCTGAGTAAATGTTACATGTAATCCAGAAGTGAATTAAAAAGCAATATATTGTAACCAAGTCTGATTTACACTCAGAATGTCAGATGTGCAATAAAGGAAATCTATTAACGGAATATACCACACTAGCAGATTTAAAAAAGAAGACAAAGATAGCTGCTGTCATTCCCCCATTCCACATTGTACTTACTGAAAGGCTTAAAAAATGCAAGAAGACAATATATGAGTCAGAGAATTGTATAAGAAGAAACACACACTGCCCATATTTATAATACTGTCTATAGAAAATCTAGGAGAATGTATAAAGCCCAGTCATATTACTAAAGACAAGATCAACAAAAACTATTAGTGTTCCTATATACCAATATTTTAAAAACTAAAGAAAAAGACATAGAAATCAGATATCATTCCTAACAGTAAAAGAGATATACCATGTTATTAAATAGGAAGAATCAATATCATAAATGTATCACTTCTTTCCCAAATTAGTTCACAAATTTAATTCAATTCTTACTGAAATACAAGCAAGATATTTTGTGGAACTTGGACCCTGACATTGATCTGGGTATGTAAAGGATTGAGAATAACCACCATAGTTTTGAAGGAAAAGGATAAGGGGGGAGGATTATCTTTACCAGGTACCAAGATTTATTATAAAGCTATCATCATTAAAAGATGTGATTTGATGCAAACTTAGACAAATAGATAAAAGGAATAGAAATGAAAGTCCAGAAAGAGCTCTACACATATATGATGTTTGATGGGGGCAGCATTTGAAATCAGAGAAGAAAGAATTTACTATTGAATATATTACACAGACAACTAGCTAGACATATGAGAAAAATTAAATTAGATCCCTTCCTCATAGCATATGCAAAATAATTTCCATATGGACTAAAGAACTGTGAAAGACAAAGTATAAATTTTTTAAAAATTTTGTGCTGGATATATTCCATTTGCCACTTACATTATCATTTAGTTTTTGCTGCATAAGGACACACTTTAAGCTCACGATTCTGTAAGCCATCTGGGGTTGGCTCAGACAATTCTGATATTGGTGGCTGGGCTCACTAGGGTATTTGTGGTCAGCTGACAGTCAGCTAGGTCACTCTGCTTCTGCATGTTGGCTGGCTGAAGGCTGGAGTCACTAGCCAACTGTCTCTCATCATCCAGTAAGCTAGCCACGCTTCTTCACACAGCATAGATGACAGGGGTTTCAAAAACTGTGAGAGGGCAGTCTCCCAGTGTCTGGGCGCTTTTCAAAGTTCTGCCTAATACCACGGGTGCTAATGCCCCATTGGCCAACATCAGTCACACAACCAACATGAGATTCAAGAGGTGAGGAAATAGACTCTACTTCTTGGCACACATACAGACATTGGAAAAACTTGTGGTCATTTTTGTAATCTCCACCCTCTGATTCTGCTTTGTGCCCCAAAGGGCTAAACTGTAGGGACTTCACCCAGGGTCCCTCATGCTCTCTGGCTTCCTGATGAGTTTAGCTAACAGGGAGCTGCAGCAGAAGCTAAGAATGGAGAATGAGATTGGGGATTTATCCCCCTGGCTCTCTTTACTGTAGCATTGCTGCAGGCTGTGTTCATTCATCTAGGATCCAAGCAACAGTCAGATGGCCTTTGTGCACAGTGCACTGTCTGGGTTCTCTCTCACTCCCACTTCAGGCTTAGGAGTATCCGTGGAGCTACTGTACTAGCCCTGGGATACAACACTCTGTGATTTCCCTACACACTACCCATACCTTTGTAAATAAACTCTCTGTTAAACTTCCTTCACGTTTACAAATTCAAACTTTGAATTTGAGTGGATCATGCATTCCTATGATAGAGCAGTAACTATAGAAGAATTTCTTAAGGCACAAAAAGCAAAACCAAAAAATTAAAATAGGACAAAACACATTGTGGAAATAGAAAATTACAAACCCAATACTTGGACTCAGCCATAGTTAAAGCCCAGAAGCATACATTTTGAGAAACCTTGAGTGGAGATGATTTGGACACAGACAATTTTAATAATCATTAGCACTAAGTTAAACAAAAGCCAAAAATATATTGATTAAATCCCAGTCTGGCCTGGGGTGGTTAAGGCTGTACTGAAATTAGTACTATGCATGTATATAAAATAATTTATTTAATATGCCTTCTAAAATGGACATTTATGTTATTTCCAATCTGTTACTATTGCAAACTATGTTTTTTGCATCTACTTTAGAATTCATTCTTTAACTCTTGAATGCTGACAAAAACTGAGGACTGATGGATGTGGGGGGGAGGGGGGATGGGCATGGAGGAGGGCACTTTGGGGATGAGCACTGAGTGTTATGTGGAAACTAATTTGACAATAAACTATTTGTAAAAAAAAAAAAAAAAAAAAAAGAATTCATTCTCTATTCTCGGGGCACCTGGGTGGCTCAGTTGGTTAAGCATCTCCTCAGGTCATGATCTCAAGGTTCGTGGGTTCAGGCTCCATACTGGGCTCTGTGCTGGCAGTGCGGAACCTGCATGGAATTCTCTCTCTCTCTCTCTCTGCCCCTCCCCTGCACTCACTCTTTCTCTTTCTCAAAATAAATAAACTTAAAAATATACTTTAAAAAAAGAATTCATTCTCTATCCTAATGTCATGGAGACATCTTCCTATTTCATCTGCTTGAAATATCACTGTTTTACTTTTCATATTTAAACCTATAGTCGACCTAAAATTGATTTTTGTGGATGGCAAGATAGGGGTGAAATATCTTTTCTTTCTATATGGATTCTCGGTAGACCCAGAATCAAAAGGCATACTTTCTACAGTGACCTTTACCTTTGTCATAAATCAAATCCATTTGTAACATTGGTTCCTCCTTTTAATTTCAATTTCAACCTTACTGTGATCTTATGCTTCAGAGTCATGTTTCATAAATGGCACTTAGGTTTTCTTTTTTATTTGTTTTTAATCTGACTTTTAAATGGTTATTTAGTCTATTCACATTTATTTTGATTATCATATACTTGGACTTGTTTCTACTTTCTTTTAGATTTTTTTCGGTCCAATTTCTTTTTCTTTCCTTTAGTACTTTTTAAAAATTCTGACTGAATACTGTCATTGTTCCTCTTCTCCTTTGTGTGTTTCCCCTTAAAGTTTTTCTCTTTACAAATCTGGCATTTATTTCCTCTACTTTTATTCTGTTGATAATAACTCTTAAAAATTTATCAGGAGCACCTGGGTGGCTCAGTCATTTAAGCATCCCAACTCTCGGTTTCCACTCATGTCATAATCTTGTACTTCATGGGTTCAAGCTCTGTGTCAGGCTCTGCACTGGCACTGCGGAGTCTGCTTGGGATTTTCTCTCCCTCTGCCCCTCCCCCTGCTTGCACTCTTTCTCTCAAATTAAATACATAACTTTAAAAAGTTATCAACTTTTATCAAGCATGTCTAACACAGTCTTAAAACTGAACAACTTCTCATCTACCTCAGATAAAAAGACTTTAGAACATTTTTGCTTAGGTGTTTTTAAATTTTATTTGGAAATAATTTTAGATTTACAGGAAAATTGCAATAGTAAAGAGAATTCCTTTCTACACTTCATCCAGCTTCTCCTAATATTAATAGTTTTCATAATCATAGTACAGTCATCAAAACAAGAACACTACTAACTAAACAACGAACTTTATTTGAAATTTATATTTTTCATTAAGGTCTTTTTTTCTGTACTATAATCTAACCCAGAATCCCCTGTTAAATCCAGTTGTCAAGTCTCCTTAGTCTCCTATAGTCTGTGATGCTTACGAGTCTTTTTTTGTCTTTTATGTCCTCAATATTTTTGAAGATAACTGACAGTTATTTTGTAGAATGTCCCTCAATTTGGATTTGTCTGATTTTTCCCCCTGATTTGACTGAGGTTATGCATTTTTGGCAAGGAAAGTAAAAGAGTAGGAAAAAAATCCCAGCATTTAACATATTGCTGGGGCTTATAATATTTAAAACTTTTATAATGTTTAGAATTTTTGCCTTGAGTAAAGTTGGCCTGTAATTTTTCATACTGTCCTCACTAGGTGTTGATGCCAATGTTAGTGCTAGTATCATAAAATAAGCTGGAAAATGTTCCCTCTTTTTTTTTTATTCTCTTGGTGAATCTGTGAAATGTTGAAACCATACCAGTTTAATAGAAAGTATTTAATATAGAGAGACATGTAGACAAATATTGGAGACCAGAAAAATAAAAAGGGAAACTTCAGTAACACAGAAGATAGTAAAGGATGAAGGGACCAGGGAAAGAGGTTGGGTTATTAAGAAATATACACTCAGAAGACAGACTTACAAAGCTGGGATCCAGACCTCTGAGGGGGTTGCTGGCAGCTGTGCAGATCCTTCAGGAATCACACAAAGGACTCACAGTTAGGCTTCACTTAAGTTGTTTTTACTTCTAGTTATTCTTACAGAAGTCATCTCCCTTTCTTAAGATATTTTACTTCCATCTATTAGAAAGTTATCATAATGTACTGAATTTGTTGGGAAAAGACACTTCAGTACCATAAGTAAACCTACAATGTCCACAATGCAAATGGCACTCTGCATGTCAGGGAGGTGCTGGCATTTTGTCTTCCAAAAATTTGCTGAATTCTTTCATTCCTTCACATTTCTTTTCTCATTTTCTTTGACCTTTTTTATTCCTTTCTATATATTTTTTAAAAATCTTAAAATATTTTTTAAAATGTTAATTGATTAAGAAACTTTGATGTTTATTTATTTTTGAGAAATAGAGAACATGAGAGAGGGAGAGGCAGAGAGAGTGAGGGACAGAGAATCTGAAACAGGCTCTGTGCTCACAGCAGAGAGCCTGATGCAGGGCTCAAACCCACCAACCATGAGATCATGACCTGAGCCAAAGTCAAAGGTTAACTGACTGAGCCAGCCGGGCGGCACAATGTTTATTTTTGAGATGGGGGAGGGTGTGAGCTGGGGAGGGGCAGAGAGATTGAGGGTCAGAAGATTTGAAGGGGCCTCTGCACTAACAGTTAAGAGCCAGACGTGGGGTTCCAACTCATAAAATGAGATCATGACCTGAGCCAAAGTTGGATGTTCAACTGACTAAACAACCCAGGCACCCTTCCTTTCTATAATTTTAGTATGATTTCAAAAATATCATGTGATAAATGCATACAATCAATAAACTATTTTTATTTATTTACTTTTTATTTTAAAAAGTTTTTAATGTTTTCTTTATTTCTGAGAGAGAGAGAGAGACAGTGTGAGCAGGGGAGGGTCAGAGAGAGAGGGAGACACAGAATGTGAAGCAGGTTCCAGGCTCTGAGCTGTCAGCACAGAGCCTGACGTGGGGCTTGAACCCACGAACCATGAGATCATGACCTGAGCCGAAGTCAGATACTTAACTGACTGAGCCACCCAGGCGCCCCTCAATAAACTTTTTTTAACTAGCAACCATATATAAAATTAACATATTAGTTATAAATGTATTATTTTTGTATCTATTAAATTACTCACTATAGAATAAGAATTATTTTAAAATTAATTTGTAGTTTTGACATCTTTATTATATCTCTTCTTTTAACATCAACATTTGTTTTGTAGGTTCAAAGGAGAAATTTAACATGAAAATTAAAATTGAGTTATAGTCTTGTATTGGTATAAAACATACCAGCAAATAAGATGTCTGAAAAGGAGGGTACTTCAGAAGAGCTAGAAGATATCACTAGTCAACTTAGGAAAGAATCTGGATTATGGTCAGAAGAGCCTGAATTTATTAAAGAAACATCAAATTCTTTAGAGGAAGTTTGTGATGGGAAACCTTCCAGTCAGATTTGTGAAACACATCCTAGAAATGATAAATTAGGTATATATGATGATACATCAGCATTGTCCCCTGAAAAGTCTGAGAGAAATGAAGATCAAAGGAAAACTCTTCAATCTTCTGAAACAATCGCTCTATCTGACACCTTCCAGTCAAAAAGTGATATTTCACAAAGTCCACCATTATCAATGACTGAGGTGGTTGCTGAATATCAGGATTTTACTGGTTCCTCTCATGAAACATTAGAAAAAACCAGTCCACAACTCTCTGAGGAAAATCAGAAAGAACTTCGCTTAGGATCAGATAACTTTACAGTTAACCTCAAGGCCAAAGGTTTACAAGAATTCCCTAAGGACATCTTAAAAGTCAAATATGTAAAATATCTATATTTGGATGAGAACCAAATCAAAAATTTTAAAGGGGCAGACTCAGGTGATCTGCTAGGACTTGAAATTCTGTCCTTGCAAGGAAATGGGTTATCATCTCTACCATCTGAAATTCAATTACTTCATAATTTAAGGATATTAAATGTCAGTCACAATCAAATATCACATATACCTAAAGAAATATCACAGCTTGGGAATATCAGGCAACTCTTTTTTAATAACAATTACATTGAGAATTTTCCTTCTGGCTTAGAAAGTCTTGGAAACTTAGAAATTTTAAGTTTGGCTAAAAATAACTTAAGACATATACCAGACACTCTGTCTAGTTTGAAAAACTTGAGGGTTCTCAATCTGGAATATAATCAGTTAGCAATATTTCCTAAAGCTCTGTGCTTCCTTCCAAAGTTAATTTCACTAAACCTTACTGGAAACCTGATAAGGAGTTTGCCAAAAGAAATTAGAGAGCTTAAAAATTTAGAAAAACTTGTACTGGATCATAACCAGCTTACTTTTTTGGCTGTGGAAATTTTTCAGTTGCTCAAAATGAAAGAAATTCAACTAGCTGATAATAAACTGGAAGTTATTTCACAGAAAATTGAGAATTTTAAGGAACTCAGAATTCTAATACTTGATAAAAATTTATTGAAAGAAATACCAGAGAAAATTTCCCACTGTGTAATGTTGGAATGCCTTAGTCTTAGTAATAATAAATTAACGGAACTTCCTAAGAACATCCATAAGCTCAAAAATTTAAGAAAACTCCATGTAAACAGAAATAATATAGTGAGAATACCTGAAGATATCTCACATCTTAATAGTATGTTCAGTCTAGAATTTTCAGGAAATATAATCACAGATGTTCCCATTGAGGTAAAAAATTGCAGAAAAATAACTAGAATTGAACTGAGTTATAACAAAATAATGTATTTTCCAGTAAGTTTGTGTGCCTTAGAATCTCTTTATTATTTGAATTTTAATGGAAATTATATTTCAGAAATACCTGTAGATATATCTTTCAGTACACAAATGCTTCATTTAGAGTTAAATAAAAATAAACTCCTCATATTTTCTGAGTACTTATGTTCTCTTACTAATCTTGAGTATCTAGATCTTGGTAAAAACCAAATAAGGAAAATTCCACCATTTATCTCAAATATGATATCACTCCATGTTCTTATTTTATGCTGTAATAAATTTGAAGCTTTCCCTATAGAAGTATGTACTTTAGAAAATTTGCAAGTATTTGATCTTTCAATAAACCAAATACAGGATATCCCTTCAGATATCTGTAACCTAAAAAGAATCCAGAAATTAAACATCTCAAGCAATCAATTTATATGTTTTCCTACTGAACTGTGCCGACTTCAATCACTGGAAGAGCTGAATATAAGTCAGATAAATGGAAGAAAGGTAAGAGATTTATATTTTCGGCTTTAGAGGAAAGTTGGCATTGGAGGGAATTAGAATCTAAACTGTAGTGTATGTGTGTCTGTTTTAAAATTAGCTGGAATATTTTATTTTTTAAAATAGGCTTTTTTATTTTTAGCCCCAAACATGGCTTAAAAATATATTTCTCAATCTGAAAGCTTCATAGGAAAATATTTCATTAAAATAAAATTCCAAGTAACTATAGCTGACAATTTTATAGATTTCTTTTTATTTCAGTTTGATTGTAAAAGGAGTTTTAAAGTCATGGGATTATAATATAAACATTACAGAAATTTTACAAAATTGAGAAAAGCAAAAAAAAAAATCATTCCAGAAACATACCATTGTAAGTATAACTATTGGTCACTGGTCATATGTTGATACAACTTACTTTCAGTCTTTTTTATGTGTATGGTTTTATAAGCAATTATAAAAAGATTCTACACTCAATTTTAGTTTCTTCTATTTTCACTTAACGTAAGCATTTCCAGATAATATAACACAATCTTCCCAGTAATTAATTGTGAGAGCCAATACATGATTTATGTAACTAATCATCTGTTCTTAAATATTTAGAGATATTGTAATTTTTCCTCATATATAATGCTGTGATGAACTTCTTCATAAATACAACCTTTTATTCATATTTTAACTATTTCCTTAGGGAGCTTTCCCTAAAGAACTGCGAGATCAATGGGAATAAGTGTTCTTATAGTTTAGCATTTTACTTGAATGTAAGAATGAATTTTATGGGAATACTTAAAAAAAATCAAACAATGTTGATTTATATTAAGATCTTAGTAAACTAATGAAAAGGGCCCAGCTATCATCTGGTCAAGCTTAATTTGACTACCAGTCAAATTAAAGTGCTTTGACAGTGCTGGACTATTACCTAGAGCAAGATTTCCCAAAGTCTGTCCTTAAAAACACTAGTCCTGTAAATGCTCCTTAAAAGAAATGGTGGGGTGTGGGAGAGAGGAGTTCCTGTAATCAACTAGCTTTGAGAAGCACTGGTTTCTTCTCTTAAAGATTCACAACGAATTTTAGTGTATCAAAAGCCCTGTCGAGTCCTGCACTAAAGAAATTGGTTTGTCTCTCTTTAACTCACATTTCCCAAACTTACTCAACCTTTTTAAACCTAACACCTGCTATATAATACATTTCTAGAAAGCCTACTCCAGGGAATACTTGCTTAAGTCGCTGGTTCTGCATTATAATCATCAACTAATTCCTTGGCTGATTTATAATCCTCTCACTTTCTCCTCCTGTATTTTACTATGCAGATCTAGAAGGTTGTGTCCTTAATCTCCTCTTTTCTATTAACTTCATCCCAGACCTTACCACACCATGCACATGACCCTCAACTCTGCATAACTGGAACTGATCTCTCACTACTACTTTAGTACCATAGTTCCCAGTTTCCCTGGAAATTCCCTGTTCTTCTATTGTCTCAAACTCAACATGACTTCAAAGTCAAACTCCTCTTTCTTCCCAACGTAACTCCCTTCCCAACTTCTCCATTTCTGTCTCTAATGTCGCTTTCTTCAGACCTACCAATCTAGAAATCATGAAATCAGTTTTCTTTCCTTTCCATCACTAGTTATACTGAAACTTATACCAACATTGTCTCATTTTTCCTCTGACAAAGCTCTTGGATCAACTTCTTCATTTTCCAGTGTCATTATCTCCAACCTGATCCATGCTTATCACTCACTTCATTCCTAGACTACTCCAGGAGCCTCCTGAGTATTCTCTTTGATTCAGTCTCCTCTTTCATCAGGACTTGTCAAAGCTATCAGATTTCATTATTGAGAAAATTACAGAGTACTATTCTCAGGAATCCAGACTACATATCTATTGCCTATTCATGGCGAGTGGTTGCCAAAGGTAACATTATTAACATCACTTCAAAGATCACCAGATGGGGGTGCCCGGCTTGCTCAGTCAGTAGAGCCTACAACTCTTGAACTTGGGTTGTGAGTTCCAGCCCCATGTTGGGCATAGAGCTTCCTTAAAAAACAAAACAAAAAAGAGTATGCAACCATGTAAAATAAAGCCAGATATCCTTTAAAATTTTTTAAAAAGTTCACCAGATGGAAAAATGATTTATAAGAACTAGTTTCGGGGCACCTGGGTGGCTTACTTGGTTAAACATCTGACTTCGGGTCAGGTCATGATCTCATGATTCGTAAGTTCGAGCCCTGCGCTAGGCTTGGCGCTGACAGCTCAGAGTCTGGAGCCTGTTTCAGATTCTGTGTCTCCCTCTTTCTCTGCCCCTCCCCTGTTTACACTCTTTCTTTCTCTCAAAAATAAACAATAAAAATTTTTTTAAATAACTCTTTTCAAAAAGTATATATAATTGGAAATATCACTTTGATAACCCACTTAGGGTGGAGGTGAAGTGCCCAAAGGATTAATTTATAATGACAGATGGTCACTAAAAAGTCATCTAAAGAAGATAAGTTCAGGTTCGTCAGAGGGCTTTTATTTTACTAAGTGAAGGATAGCCAACAGGGGTCTTTCTTCCATAGTAGCTCTACTATCACACAGTTCTTAGGTACTTCATCTAATAAATGTTGAGCAAACAGTGAAAAATAATTTTTGTCTGAAGGGAAGTCAAATTATGAACCTACCCACCTGTCTTGACCTGACTCCTACTTCCTAGGGCCAACTCTTGAGGCCTGGTTCCATATTCTTTCTCCAAACATATCTTACTCTGCATCTCATCACCTCTCTTTACTATTAAGCCTCTCTCTGGCCCGTTAAAAAAAAATTTTAATGTTTATTCATCTTTGAGAGAGAGTGGGAGCAGAGGAGGGGCAGAGAGAGACACACACACAGAATCCGAAGCAGGCTTCATGAAAGCTCTGAGCTGTCAGCATAGGGCCTGATGCGGGGCTCAAATTTATGAACTGTGAGAACAGGACCTGAGCAGAAGTTGGATGCCTAACCAACTGAGCCACCCAGGGGCCCCTCTCTGGACCATTTTTATGCACGGTATTTGTCTCGCCTAAAGTGTTCTGTGACTTCCATTCAATCCCATTTATGCTTTTTAAAAAATATATTTACTTATTTATTTATCCCACGAACTGTGAGATTATGACCTAAACTGAAAACAAGAGGTAGATGCTTAACCAACTGAGCCACCCAGCTGCCCTCAGTCTTATTAATTCTCTTAGGCCATTTGACTCCTATCTGCTACATGAAGCTTTCATTTAGTTCTCTGATTTGTACTGATATACATTCTCTAAACTTCCATATATCTGTTATTGTACTCTTTATTTTGGCACTGGATTACCTATCATTTAATGCTGTTTCCTGATGGTTTCATATGTGTGTATTTTGTGTTCTGAACTAAATTTTAATCTCCTTTAAGTTAGGGATTGTCTTTTATGCTTCTTTTATATATGGAAGAACACTGAGCACAATATTCAGTATTTACCGTGTTTGTTTCTCAATTCAAAATTCTCTTGTTTACTTGTAGAAGTTCCTTTGTTTCAAAAGCCATTGGTGATGGCCATATTTTCTCTAAATACATGTATTTCTTCTTCACCATAGCAGGGTATCTTAATTCCTGTTATTTAGCAATACTTTTTTGAGGCTACACAGCCAAACTGTGAGTCCATTCTAAAGGAGTTTACTGAGCATTTACTCAAAATATATCATGATTGGGAACATGACAAAAAGTATAAAATGTATACCATGTCATTTAAAAATCCAAGGAAAATACACACAAGGGACTTATAAAAACCAATGCAGATGAGAACAGGAATAAAGAGATCAAATGTGCTACAGAATAGTTTGGGGAAACTTTGGGGAGGAAAGAAAGAGATTGTAAAGAACATCAAGTGCTGGGAGAGTGAAGAAAGTGGGTTAATAAGCCATAGGGTTGAATGGTTAGCATTGGTCAGACTGGGGAGGTACTTGGATGCCACACAATATATTGTGGATTTTAGCAAGGAGGGTGAAAATATTCCTTTTTAAGACCAAAACCAAATTTCCATTTTAGACAAAGTCTTAGTCATAGAAATACTTATTAAAGATAAAATTGTTTGATCTTTGTTACAGTTAACAAGACTTCCAGAAGAGCTGTCTAATATGACTCAACTTAAAAGACTTGATATCTCAAATAATGCAATCATAGAGATTCCAAGAAATATAGGGGAATTGAGAAGTTTGGTTAGTTTAAATGCATACAACAATCAAATAAGTTATCTGCCACCATCTTTTCTATGTTTACATGATCTCCAGCAACTAAATTTGAGTGGTGAGTGTCAAGTGTAATCAATACATATAATTAGTAAGTAGAGTATTCATGTCTAGGTTTCAAGACTTGCTGACAAGACAGAACAGCAGTCAATATATTGCATTAAGTGCTCATTGGAAGGAAATGACCATCCTACATACAGAACATGAGAGCACAGCACAAGGTCCTGTTGCTTTCCTGAAAGAGGTTATAAACCAGCGGAGCACCTTGAACATATTCTCATTTCTCTTCTGTCCTCTCTGCCTATACCCAGGTATTCAGTATTTTTTCCCTTTCTGAATCTGACCTCATCTCTTCCTCTACACAAACTTCACAACCTCAGGTCAGCATTTTCTGTATTTTCCTTTCTGGCTACCCTATTCCTACCCCTATATACTGCAATACTCAGATACCTTATAGTCTTCTACAAAGTAAATCATTACAATAACAACAAAAAGTAAATCACTCACTCTAAAGGCATCAGAAAAGATTTCCCAAGGTACAATAAATACCAGATTGGTATTTTCTTAATAGTTTTTATTATGGCGGTGCCTGGGTGGCTTAGTTGGGTAAGTGTCCAATTCTTGATTTCGTCTCAGGTCATGATCTCACGGTTGATGGGATTGAGCACCATGTTGGGCTCCAGCTGACATCATGGAGCCTGCCTGGGATTCTCTCTCCCTCTCTCTCTGCCCCTTCACTGCTTGTACTCTCTCTCACAAAATAAATAAGTAAACTTTAAAAAATAATAAGTTTTATTATGAAATACTTCAAACTTACAAAAATAATAAATACCTAGGTACTTACTCTGAGATATAAGCAATATTAACATTTTGTGATATTTGAGATATTTTTTAATTGTTAAGAAATAAAATAATGGAGTTGAAATTTCTTTTCTTCTTTTACCCAAACTAAAAGTAGCCACTGTACTGAAATTGGTATGTATCTTTTTTCTTCCATGTTTTTATACGTATATATATTTATATCCATTAACAAGTAATACTATTTTGAGTTTTCAAATTTTACTAAATCTTATCATACTATATGATATGTAATTTACTATTCTGTAAACTTGCTTTTTTATTTGTCATATTTTTAAAATTAATTCATATTAATATATACATAGACTTATTTCATTCACTTTAAATCTTGTATGATATTCAATTATATGATTAAATAACAATCCATTACATGGTTGATAGACAAGTAGGTTGTTTCCAATTTGTTTGCTATTATAAACATCCTGTACATGTTCCTTGTGTACATCTGCTTGAGCTTCTTTAGTGCATATGGCTATAAGCGGAATTGCTGCATTGGAGGGTATGCACATCTTCAGCATTACCAGATTTGGGCAACTTGATCTCCAGTGGTTGTACCAGCTAACCACATGAACCATTGTAATGTATGAAATTTTCTCTTTCAGTTGGAAGTAGTATTTACAACCAGAGCCCTGTGCATCTTTTTAGATTTAGAGGATTTTCAGAATAAAACAACAAAGTTCATCTTTTTTGGTCAATTGTCCTAGTATTATAGTAAAACCTACAGTTGTGCATAAATACTTAGATATAATGCAACTGGCATTTGTCCCCTGAACCTCCAGAACTCCCAGTAAGCTGGCTGTGCAGGTAAGTATCAGTCATTTCACTAATTTTGCAACAACTTGCAGTGAGTTGTAAAAACTCAGCCTGGCACCTGAATTTTCTTGTTTAACTTTTGTGTTTTGGCCAAGTTTTACTCTATTTTAAGGTTACCTATTATGTCCAAGTGTAGGGTACACTGCACTCACCTACCATTTGTACACGAAGAAACAAAAACAAAAAACAGAAGCTGACAAGAGCCCCCTGGCCCACTGGAAAACACAACGACCCATCAGAAGCATGATTCTCTGGAGGCTTTCTAGTACAGAATGAAGACAGAATGGGAAGATCAAAGACTTCTGTAAGCTTTACCTGTTCTCTGCTGGTCCCTACGAGAATTAGGAAAATATATCAGTCAGGATCCAACCAGGAGACAGAAATCATACCTTAATAACTAAGGATATATACATGGTATTAACTACAGTACTGAAAGGGTACAAGAGAATTCGAGGTTAATCATAAAGTAGCAATGGCAGAAAGCAATAACCACCCTATGGCTAAGAGAATAAAGCAGAAAAGGCAGAATGATTAAAACTCAGAAGCTTGGAGGAAGGGGCTACGCAGGGGTCAAACAGGCATCTGAGAATGGAGAAGTGTTTGGCGGGTGCTAGTTTCTCTAAGCTTGGGGGTGGTATGTGTATGAGTGCGCGTGCGTGCGTGTGTGTGTGTGTGTGTGTGTGTGTGAGAGAGAGAGAGAGAGAGAGAGAGAGAAAGAGAGAGGAGAGAGAGAGGAGAGAGAGACAGAGACAGAGACAGAGACAGACAGAGACAGAGGAAGACAGAAGGAAGAAAGCCGGGAGAGAGAGAGAGAACGCGCACGCGCGCGCAGCGCTAGTTCTGTGAGGGTCGGGACAACTACAAACTGCAATACGTGCTGCTGGTGGAGTAAGAGTGTTGCCAGGGTGACACTAAAAGAAAAACAGTCAAGAAACCCAAAGAAGTAGGTTTGGAGCTAAGTGACAGTCGGTAAGCAACCAGCTTTTATTGCCACGTCACCAGCCTTTATTGCCAAGTTTGAAGTTAGAAGAGGTGAGTTCAAGTCTTGTCATTTAGTCTGTTTCCTCTTATTTATAAAGTGAAGCTGACTGGAATATCCATGCCATAGATTTGTTTGCAGACTGAATGAGACTTTGAAAGCAGATAGCATACTGGGAAAGCACTATTCAAGCAAAAGATGTTTATATACTCTTGTGAAATAATCCTGTCTGTCACAAACTAGCAAATTTAGGAAGATAACCCTTCTGAACCTCAGTGTTTTCATCAGCAAGACAGAAAAGTTACGACTTCTGCTTGTGGGAATATAACTAGATAAAACTTATGAAAAAAGCTTCACAAATGGGAGGTAATGAGCCAATGAAAGGGATTTAGAGATTGATTCCTTTCTTTCCTCATAGCATGGGCTTTGGAGTAGAACAGACCTTCGAATTCTAGCTCCATCTTTCAACAGGAATTTTTTTTTGAACATTAATTTTCTGTTTCCTAATCTGTAAATGGAAATAATATCTACTCTTTGATTTGTGAGGGTTAAATCATTAACTACTAAGCACAAAGACTGATACAATATAGGTTTTAAACAGATGTTAGAGCCTCTCTCCAAGGAGCCAAAATAACAAATGAAAGGAAGTGGGTTGGCATGAAAAGTGCCGGTTGTCGTCCTCAGGGAGGACAGTTCTGAGGACAGTTCTCTTGCCTGACGGTTCTCTCTACAGGCCTTGGTAATGCTTCCCTGCAGGCTTCCATCTTCTTCTACCTGTAAGACAGCTAATTAAGCTGATATTGTTGTATCTGTTGTTTACAGCTGGCATCTGTTCTGATGGATCAGTGCTTGTGCCAAATAAGCTGTTAAATGTATATATTTTTAAATTTTTAAAAATATGTTTAATGTTTGTTTTTGAGAGAGAGAGTGAGCACGTGAGAGACTGGGGGAGGGGCAGAGAGAGAGGGAGACACGGAATTTGAAGCATGCTCCAGGCTCAGAGCTGTTAGCACAGAGCCTGACGCCAGACTCGAATTCAGGAGCAGTGAGATGACCTGAGCTGAAGTCAGATGCTCAACCAACTGAGCCACCCAGGTGCCCCAGTTGTTAAATATTTTGAATAGCACCACTGCTTACATGTACTAATGTAACAGCCTCTGAAAGGACTCCTACCTATAGCCTCTCTCTCTCACTTTGTTGCTGTCAGTATTTAAAAACACTTTTTATTAAAGTATAATATGCATACTTAAAAAAGTACATATTATCTCAAAAGATTAATATTAAAAGTAGAACTACCATATAACCCAGCAATTATATTTCTGGGTATTTATCCAAAGGGAAAGAAATCAGTAACTCAAGATATATGCTCTCCATGTTCATTGGCATTATTTACGGAAGTGTCCATCAATGGATGGATAGATAAAGAAAATGTGGCATGTATACACACACACACTCACACAGACACACAATGGAGTTATGTTCAGCCATGAAAAAGAAGGAAATTTTGTCATTTGCAACTACATAGATGGATCTTGGGGGCATTTCGTTAAGTGCAATAAGCCAGACAAAGACAAATATTATACTATTTTACTTATATGTAGAATCTAAAAACACAAACAAAACTGAACAAAACAAAACTGAACTCATAGATACAGAGAACAGATTGATGGTTGCCACAGGTGGACCTGGGCAAAATAGAGGGGAACAAAAGGTACAAACTTCCAGTTATAAAATAGCTAAGTCCTGGGATGTAATGTACAGCATGGTGACTATAGTTAATAATACTTTTGGTATATTTGAAAGTTGTTAAAAGAGTAGATCCTAAAAATTTTTATCACAAACAAATGTGTAACTATGTATTTTTTTAAATGCTTATTTATTTTTGAGAGAGAGAGTGCAAGTGAGGGAGGGACTGAGAGAGAGGGGGACAGATGATACAAAGCAGGCTCTGCATGGACAGCAGCATGCCCAATGTGTGGCTCAAACTCACAAACCCTCAAGACTATGACCTGAGTGGAAGTCATAGTCACTCAACCGAGTCATCCAGGCACCCTGTAACTATGTGTTGTGATGGATGTTAACTAGAATTGTTATGTTGACCGTTTTATAATATATACAAATATTGAATCATCATGTTATACATCTGCAAGTAAAATGTTATATGCCAATTATAATTCAGTTTTTTAAAAGTACATATTTTAAGTATACATCTCAATGAACTTTCACACACTGAACAAACCCATTTTCAGAACCTAGATCAAGAGACAAGACATTCCCAGAAACCCCTTCTTGCGTCCTTCCCATCATTTTTCTCCTTTCTCTCAACCTAGGGAAATACTATCATGATTCCCAATAGTGGGCCTTAAGTGAAATCATGAAGTATATACTCTTTTATATCTGGCTTCTTTCAAAACTCAACATTATGTTTGTGAAATTCACTCATATTACTCTGTGTAGTTGTGGACCATTCACTTTCAGTGCTATTGATATTCTGCTGTTGATAAACATTTAGTAGAAAAGCAATTCTTGTGGTCAGATAACAAACTATGATTTTAATCCTTTTAAATTTATTTGGACTAGCTTTATGGCTCAGCATATAGTCTACCTTGATAAACACACCATACACTTTTTTTTAAAATCTAAATTTTAGTCAACAGTGTAATATTGATTTCAGGAGTAGAATTCAGTAATTCATCAATTACATTCAACACCCAATGCTCATCACAAGTGCCTTCTTTTACACCCATCACCCATCTAGCCCATCTCCCACCCACCTCCTTCCACCAACCCTCAGTTTGTTGTCTATTGTTATGAGTCTCTTGTAGTTTCTTTTCCTCTCTCTTCTCAACACCCCCTTCCCATACTTTCATCTGTTTCATTTCTTAAATTCCATATATGAGTGAAATAATATGGTATTTGTCATTCTCTGATTGACTTATTTTGCTTAGCATAATACATTCTAGCTCTAACCACATCATTGTAAATGGCAAGATTTCATTCTTTTTGATGGATGAGTAATATTCCATTGTATATACATACTACATCTTATCTATTTATTGACTATTGTTGATAATGCTGCTATAAAAATTGGGGTACATGTACTCCTTTGAATCTATTTTTGTATCCTTTGGGAAAATACTAGTGCAATTGCTAGATCTTAGGGTAGTTCTATTTTTAACTTTTTGAGGACCTCCGTACTGTTCTCAAGAGTGGTTGCACCAGTTTGCATCCCACCAACAGTACAAGAACATACCATACACTCTTTATAAAGTATATTCTGAAATGTTAGCTACAGGGCTTTATGAATATCATGTTAAGTCCAGGTAGTTGATAGTTTTGTGGAATCTTCTGTCTTTACTGGTATATTGTCTTGTTATGCTTTAGAGAACAGTGTTAAAATCCAAAACTATGGTTGTGGAATTGTGTATTTTTTGCTTTCATTGTCAACTTTTTTCATGTATTTTGAAGAACTGTTATAAGAAAAATGCACGTATATAATTATTATGACTTTCAATCCTAATAATTTTTTTATCATCTGAAATCCCCAAATATCCCTCTTTATCTCCAGTAATTATCTTGAAGGGTATTTTATCTAATATTAAGATAGCCACTCCAGTTTTGTTAAACTTACTGTTCACATGTTATATCTTTACGATCAATTTACTTTCAATGTATCTGTGTCTTTATGTTTCAAGTACATCCCTTGGGGGCACTTGGATAGCTCAACTGGTTAAGCCACTGACTCTTGATTCTAACTCAAGTCATGAGATGAAGCCCCGTATCTGGCTCTGCATTGACAGGATGGAGCCTGCTTGGCATTCTCTCTCCGTCTCTCTCTGCTTCTCTAAATAAAATAATAAATAGATAGATAGGTAGATAGATAGATAGATAGATATTAAATAATAAAGTACATCCCTGTAGACAGCATCTGTGTCTTTATATTCAAAATGCACCACTTAGAGACAAAATGTAGTTGGGCCTTGATTTTCATCCTTTCTCGCAATCCCTGCCTTTAACTGGAGTATTCAGTCAATGAACATTTAATGTAATTGTTGGTATAGTTGGACTTAGATCACCATTTCACCACTTGTTTTCTGTTTCTTTCCTCGGTTAACTCTTTTTCCATCTTCTTGTTGAACCATTCTTGTTTGGTTGCTTTCAAGATGTTCTCATCTTTGGTTTTCAGCAGTTTGATTATGTTGTGCCTAAATGTGTTTTTTATTAAAATTTAGGTGAAATTCACACAACATAAAATTGACAATTTTAAAGTGAACAATTTTAGTGGCATTTAGCACATTAACAAAGTATTACAATGTACCACTACCTCTATCTGGTTCCAAACATTTCATCAACCCCAAAGGAAGCCTTTGCTCATTATTAAAGTTGCTCTCTGTTCTCCACTCTCCTTTCCCTCTTGTAACTGTCAATGTGCAAGGCACCTCTTGAACATGCCTAATATTATGGATATGTCATACAAATGGAATTGTATAATATATACCTTTTCTGGACTGACTTCTTTCTTTTTTTTTTTTTTAAAAAATTTTTTTTTTTTTTTTTTATTTCTAGGAGAGAGAGAGAATGAGACAGCGTGAGCAGGGGAGGGTCAGAGAGAGAGGGAGTCACAGACTGAAACAGGCTCCAGGCTCTGAGCTGGCAGTCAGCACAGAGCCCGACGCGGGGCTCGAACCCACGAACCGCAAGATCATGACCTAAGCGAAAGTCGGACGCTTAACCGACTAAGCCACCCAGGCGCCCCTGGACTGACTTCTTTCACTTAGTGCAATGTTTTCAAGTTTCATCCATGTTGTAGCTTGTATGAGTAGTCCCTATCATGGCTAAATAGTATTACACTGTATGTATCTACAACAGTTTGATGATCCATTCATCCTCTGATGGACATTTGGGTTGCTTTCATCTTGCAGCTATTGTGAATAATGCTGCTATGGACATGTGCACACGTGTTTATTTTGGTATGTTTTCAATTATTTGGGGGCATATTCCTAGAGATAGAATTCCTGCGTCATTTGGTAGTTTTGTATAATTTTCTGAGGAATTGTCAAGTTGTTTTCCACAGAGGCAGAGCCATTTTACATTCACACCAGCAAATGTATACCAAGTCCAATTTCTCCATATCCTTGTCCATATCTTGTTTTACAAGTTTTGGATTACAGTTATACTAGTGAATGTGAAGTGGTATCTCATCATGAGTTTGATTGAAATTCCCCTAATGACAAATGATGTTGAGCATCTTTTTTAGGTGCTTGTTGACCATGTGTATATCTTTTTTGGAGAAGTGTCTATTCAAGTCAGTAGCCCATTTTTAAATTGGGTTTTAATTGGGTTATTTTGTTGCTGAGTTGAAAGAGTCCCTTATATATTCCGAATACTAGATCCTTATCAGATATGTTTTACAATTAATTACTCCCATTCTGTAGGGTGTCTTTCCATTCTGGATAATGTCCTTTGATACATAAAAGTTTTTCATTTTCAGGAACTCCAATGATCTATATTCTTGCTTTTTGTTGCTTGTGTTTTTGGTGTCATAGCTAAAAATCCATTGCCAAAATCCAAGATCACTAAGACTTCCCTATGTTTTAAGAGTTTTTATAATTTTATCTCTTGTATTTAAGTTGTTGATTTGTTTTGAGTTAATTTTTATATATGGTGTGAGGTAAAGGATCCACTATGATTCTTTTGCATGTGGGGGATTTGTAGTTATTATAGCACCATTTTATGAAGATTATTTTTCTTCTTGGCATGATCTGAGCATTCTTGTTAAAAACTAACTGTCCATAATATATTTATTTATTTCTGGACTCTCAGTTCTATTCCATTGGTCTGTATGTAGAACCTATGCCAGTCTCATACTACTTTCCACTTAGTTAACATACAATGTACTATTAGTTTCAGATGTACAATATAGCGATTTAACACCTCCATACATCAGCCAGTGTTCATTACAGGTGCACTCCTTAATCCCCATCACATATTTAACCCATCCCCCTACTGCCTACCTTCTGGTAACCATCAATTTGTTCTCTGTATTTAAGAATTTGTTTCTTGGTTTGCCTTTCTCTCTCTCTTTCCCCCCTTTATTTGTTTTGTTTCTTAAATTCCACATATAAGTGAAGTCAGTTTCTCTGACTGACTTATTTCACTTACCATAATATTCTCTGGCTCCATCCATGTCATTGCAAATGGCAAGATTTTATTCTTTTTATGGCTGAGTAATATTCCATTGTATTACATGTATCACATCTTCTTTATCTAGTCAACAGTCAATGAAAGTTTGGGCTATTTCCATAATTTTCCTATTGTTGATAGTGTTGCTGTCAACATTGGGGTACATGTATCCTTGTGAATTAGTATTTTTGTATTCTTTGGGTAAATAACTAATAGTGCAATTGCTGGATCATAAGCTAGTTCTATGTTTAATTTTTTGAGGAACCGCCATACTGTTTTCCAAAGTGGCTGCACCAGTTTGCATTCCCACAAAGAGTGCACAAAGGTTCCCCTTTATCCACATCCCTGTTGTTTCTTGTGTTGTTGATTTTAGCAATTCTGACAGGTATGAGGGGATATCTCATTGTAGTTTTGATTTACATTTCCCTAATGATCAGTGATGTTGAGCATCTTTTCATGTGTCTGTTTGTCATTTGTGTGTCTTCTTTGGAGAAATATCTGTTCTTGTCTTCTGCCCATTTTCAAAATGAATTATTCATTTTTAGGGTGTTGAATTTTCTAAGTTCTTTATATATTTTGAATACTAACTCTTTACTAGATATGTTATTTGTAGATATCTTCTCCATATTCCATATGTTGCCTTTTAGTTTTGCTGATTGTTTCCTTCAGTGTGCAAAAGCTTTTTATTTTGATGAGGTCCCAATAGTTTATTTTTGCTTTTCTTTTTCTGGCCTTAGGAGACATATCTAGAAAGAAGTTGGTACAGCTGATGTCAAAGAACTTATTGCCTGTGTTCTCTTGTAGGATTTTTATGGTTTCAGGTCTCACATTTAGATCTTTATTTAATTTTAAATTTATTTTCATGTATGGTGTAAGAAAGTGGTCCAGTTTCATTCTTTGGTGTGTTGCTGTCCAGTTTTCCCAGCACCGTTTGTAAAAGAGACATTCTTTTTCCTATTGGGTATTCCTTCCTGCTTTGTCAAAGATAAATTGACTATATAATTGTGGGTTCATTTCTGGGTTTTCTATTCTGTTCTTTTGATCTATGTATCTATTTTTGAGTCAGTACCATATTGTTTTGATTACTACAGCTATGTAATATATCTTAAAGTCTGGAATTGTAATACCCCCAGCTTTATTTTTTTCAAGATTGCTTTGGTTGTTTGGAGTCTTTTGTGATTCCATACAAATTTTAGGATTATTTTGAAAAAGGAGCAAAGTTGAAGGACTCCTACAAACTGATTTTAAGCTTTATGAAAGGCTATGATAGTAAAGAAAGTGTAGTATTGTCAAAAGAGCGGACATAGACCAGTAGAACACAAAACAGTCTAGAAATAGACCTATGCATATATGGTCGATTGATCTTTGACAAATATGCAAATGTAATTCAACAGAGAAGATGGTATTTTCAACAGATGATGCTGGAACAACTAGATGGCCACTAGCCAAAAACCAAAAGAAACTGCAACAATAAAAAAACTTTGATCCAAACGACATACCATATAAAAAAATCAACTCAAAATGAATCACAGATCTAAATGTAAAAACTAAAACTATAAAACTGCTAGACAGAAACATAGAAGAAAATCTTTGTAACCTTGGCAAAGATTTCTTAGATATAATGCCAAAATCACAATCCTCAAAAAATTAATAAATTGCACTTCATCAAAATTAGAAACCTCTACTCTTCAAAAGTGTTGTTAAAAGAATGAAAAGAAAAGCTACAGACTGGAAGAAAATATTTGCTGAATACATAAAAAGTAACTGTCAAAAGTCAACACTGAGCAGTTAACTCAATAAAAAGTGGCATACAAGTTTGAAAAGAGCCCAAATGTCCATCAACTGATGAATGGATAAAGAAGATATGGGACGTATATACAATGGAATATTACTCAGCCACAGAAAAGAAAGAAATCTTGCCATTTGCAATAACATACATGGATCTAAAGAGTATTATGCTAAGTGAAGTAAGTCTAAGAAAGGCAAAAAACCGTACGATTTCACTCATATGTGGAATTTAAGAAACAAAACAGATGACCATAGGGGAAAAAAGAGGCAAACCAGGAAACAGACTCTGAACTATAGAGAATAAACTAAGGGTTACTGGAGGGGAGATGGGTGGGGGATGTGTTAAATGGGTGATGGGTTAAGGAAGGTACTTGTAATGATAAGCCACTAAATTCTACACCTGAAATTAATATTACTCTCTAAGTTAACTAGCTGGAATTTAAATAATAAGTTGAAAAAAAGAAATAAAGAAAAATTGGCATAAAGTTTGAACACTTTACGAAGAATGTGTATGAATGGCAAATAAACACAAGAAAATATACTCAGATCATTAGTCATGAGAAAAATGCAAATTAAATGACAATGAGATCTTTGTATTAGAATAACCAAAATTAAAATATGATAATACCAAGAGCTACACCTGCAACTCTGATACACTGATGGTAGGAATGCAAAAGGGCAAAAGGAATGAAAATGGTTTCATAATTTCTATAAAGTTATATGTATATTTACCATACAACCCATCAATCACACTCCAACTACACTTTCATTTTGAGTAAAATGAAAACTTATATTCAATAAAAAACTGAGTAAAATATATAGAGTGGTTTTATCCATTATTGCCAACAAGTGGAATCATTCTAAACATCACTTATTTAGTGGTAGATAAATTATGACATCCATATAATGGAATACTTATCATTAATAAAAAGGAACAAACTGTTGACACATCAGTAAACAATAAACCTCTAATGTATTATGCTAAATGAAAGCCAAACCCGAAATACTATATGTTGTGACTTATATGTAGTATACCTATGCATAAACATGTATTTCTAATTATGTGCTTACAATGTATATTATAAAACCTCATATACATATGTAGGTATGTATTTGTACATCTATATACGCATGCCCATTCCCAAAAGCAATGAGCAAAACTAGTATCAAGACCTCCAGATCTTGGTTTCTTTCTTTTTTGAGAGAGAGAAAGCAAAAGCATGTGCAAGCAGGGAAGGGAGGGTCAGAGTGAGAGGGAGAGAGAATCACAAGCAGGCTCCAAGCCCAGTGCAGAGCTTGATGCAGGGCTCTGTCCCCCAACCATGAAATCACGATCTGAGCCAAAATCAAGAGTCAGATGCTCAACTGACTGAGCCCCCCCAGGTGCCCCCAAACCTTGGTTTCTGAATCCCATTCTTCATTAAAAGGAACCAGATTCCTTTATTTATGACTATAAATAATATATTTATATTTATAGTCATTTGTAATTTATTATAAATTATTAAATTTGTTATAATAAATTATTATAAATTATTATTATTTATTAATACTAACTTATAAATACTATATAGTACTTATACTATGAATAATATAACTATAAATGTATAAATAAAGGCAAACTTTAGGTCAGTTCCTCTCTAAATGATTACAAATTCTTCTCAGTTACCACAATTTTACTTTTTTTATGTTCAGTTTATACTGATTAAGGTGATGTTGAAAACATTACATTTAGGGAAGTAGAGTTTATCCTATTCCTTGACGGTGGACTAGACTTAGTTTAGTTTGGAACTCAGTTCCAGAAAAAATAGAGTATGGACAAGTTAAAAATGAAAACATTCTTTGGAGAAACTTGGAAAGACACTAATTTAGCTGTGGGATAAAGCTTAACTTCGCTAAGGGTATCATATGGGTATGATACCTTTCTGGTATTCACCTCTGTGATATTGTTTCCAAAAACCCCATAACCCAAGTCTTATAATGAGAAAATATATCAGATAAACTCAAATTAAGAAAAATTCTACAAAATACCTAGTCAGTTCTATTTAAAACTGTCAAGATCGTGAAAACAAGGAAAGGCTGAGAAACTGTCCCAGACCAGAGGAGATTAAGAAGACATAACTATATGCAATGTGTTATCCTAGAATGGATTCTGGAACAGAAAAAGGACACTGATAGAAAAACTAATGAAATCTAAAATTGTCTGAAGTTTAATAGTAATGTGCCAATGTTAGTTTCCTAGTTTTGACAAAAGTAATATGATAATGTGAGATGATGACATTAGAAGAAACTAAATCTGAAGAATATAGAAGAATTCAGTCTCTGCAACTTGCTATAAATCTGAAATTATTCTAAACAATCTAATTATTCTTTAAAAGTTACTATCATGCTTACTCTGTAAAAGCCTTTCCTGTACTATAAGAGGACAGCCTCTTAACTCATTTTTCCATCCTCTGAGAGAAAGGAACCACAACTCTGTTTCTATACATCCTCCTTTTCGCTCCTTGCAAGTGGACTTCAGTAAGAATTTGCATCTGCCAGCACTTTAAGGGTCCTCTGGTACTTTGCCAGCGAGACACAGTAAATGCTCCATAAGTAGTTGTTACTTATCTTCATATTTTTCGTTATAATTCAATTATAATTTTTTTCTACTAGGAAATAATCTGACAGATCTGCCTAGTGGTATCCACAACCTTTTTTCACTGAAGGAGATAAATTTTGATGATAACCCTTTGCTGAGACCTCCAATAGAAATCTGTAGAGGAAAACAACTCTATACAATTACACACTATCTACAGAGGGCAGATCAAAGAGATGGTAGGTGATGAGTGAGTGACTGACTAGCTTACATGGCATTTTCTAGTATTATCTATAAATTAAAAGATAGTTTGCTTTCATTAGAGGTTTTCAATCTGGCAGAGGAATGAAAAATTTTATCATCTTCCCCTTTCTGAATGTTAGGGATTTATATTATTTAATCTGTGTCCATACAAACTAAACCATTGAAAACAGGCAAACTCAAGTGGAGGATTGGGCTGCTTTCCACCTGTTGGCCTCAATGCCTTTAACAGGTTTTTCATTATGGTTGTGGCCAGACTTAGATATTCCACACAAAAATGTATTCACTGGTTCTGATCTATAGTTGTTCTAAAACTCTTATCTGGCCTTGAAGAAAGTCCTTAGATCTTTCCATTAAACCCAATCAGGTTTTGGCCCACTATAATCACCTGTCTGCAGTCTGTGGGTAGTCTTCATTTTTTGTTCTTAAGCATTCCTTTGGTTGTCCCTGATTATTTCACACAGCAGGTCCATTTTCTTTAAGTGTCTTTCCACTGGACCAGATAGAGACTGGTTTCTCCAAGCCTCTGAGATGGAAGTTTCACTGTCCATTTTTTTTCCTTGGGGCTAGGTTCCCATCAACTAAGCTTTTTCCTAGGATTCTGACTTTGCTTCTCATTGTCAGTCCTTAGACTGGATCCAGATATTGGTACTCCAATTCAATGCAGTACTTAAGAAGTATTAAATCAATTTAATAAGTACTGATCCAGATGTGGGGAAAGGGAATATACAAAACTCTCCACCCAAATCATTCTATTATATTCCCTGTCTGTGTAATCAGAAGCTTACATCAGCATAATCTCATAGTTTAGTGATATGGTCACTAAAAATGTACAGTCCTTTTTAAGCCACAATATGCATTCATATGCATGGCTATCAGTCACAAGTTTTTGCAAGACTTGGGCCTCACTGACGGAAGGAACCTCAGAGATAAAAGTTACAGTAGCTGTTTTCTCTAACATGCTAAGCAAGTTGGTTCTGCTAATTATTACCATAAAAAGGAATATTTTTGGTAACTATTTCTATAAAATAAAGTTTTTAGAAGTGTCCAAGGATCCATAAAGTATTCCTGTTAGGAATACAGTACTTTAGAGAAGGGCTGTAAAGTTACACAATTGAACTTCCCTGCTAAAATTCTGTCACTCAAGTTCCCAAGGAAGAGGGATTCATATTATTCTAGCCTCAATGGGGAAAGTGCAATGGGAAACGGCAACAGATCAAAGTCAGCAAAAATGAGAGAACCCTAGTCACTTATCTCCTTTCTATGTTCAATAGGACTTCATACTGCAGACACTCAGGGACAGTGGAGAGGAAGTTGTCATGAGAGACGTATTTATTCCCCAGTTAACAAAGAACATGGGGTTCCTTCCTTATAATTTTGCTTAGGATAGTGGGCTTTCATTTATATTATTAGCATACAGTGTAGCATGAGGGACTGAGATGATTACAATGGGGTACGAGATTGCTAGTTCTTTTTTATTTTTTAATTTTTTAAATGTTTTATTTATTTCTGAGAGACAGAGAGAGAGAGAGAGAGAGAGACAGCGTGAGCAGGGGAGGGTCAGAGAGAGAGTCACAGACTCTGAAACAGGCTCCAGGCTCTGAGCTGGCAGTCAGCACAAAGCCCGTCGCGGGGCCCGAACCCACGAACCGCGAGATCATGACCCGAGCGAAAAGTCGGATGCTTAACCGACTAAGCCACCCGGGCACCCCGCGAGATTGCTAGTTCTTGAAACTTCCCAAAGTACCTTAGTCAACGGAATAAATCTAGTCCAAGTTAGTTAGAAGCTTAAAAAAACAAAACGAAACAAAACAAAAAAATCTAAAAACTCTTCTACTTATATCTAAGCTAGCATTCATTAAATAAGTGATTTGAATATAAAATATACATATACACACTATATTTATATAGTAGATATGAATTTGGTTTCTCATGATGGTACATAAAGCCAATTAAAAAGCCAGAATCAAAGGAAAGAGTTAAATTCATTTCAAACTGTGAAAGAATTAAAGAAAGGATTTAAAAATCACTTTGAGGTTGCTTATAATATACTTTTATATGGCCATTTTATGTTATAGGTTATTCAGATTTTAGAAAAGATAGAACAAATGATCCACATTTCAGTTTGTAAATGAGATCTGCATCTTCCTTTTCAATTCTACTTGACATAGACATTTGATAGGAGCACAGAAGTAAGGAACACATATTTAATATTAACCCAAAATAGAGTATGTCTTTCAAAAGAGATGGCTTACATTTTCTTTTATGTTCAAATGTAGAGAAAATCCTAGAGAAGATTTTCAACATAGTTGCCAAAAACATCACTGAAACAAATTTTAAGGTTTTGTGTCAAAAACTAAACCTGGCAATCTCAGAAACAGACATGTCTACAAAGAGGTATGTGAATGACTACATGGGGCATAAATTTATTCTCATGTTGATTTATATCATACTGATATTTTAAGGTTTTGAAACAGTCATATTAACATGAATTCTGATTTGTTGTAAAAGACTCTGATTTTAGTTTACTATATATTTGAGAATTAGGCGAGTAGAGCAGTTAAGGGTAAGAGCTCTCAAGGCAAACTGCTTGGCTTTAAATCATAACTAATTTTGTGGCCTTAGTTTCTCCACTGGGTAAAATAGATATACTTAACTAAGAGAGTTGTCATGAGATTAAATTATAAAGCATGTAGTACTATAGCAGTAATATACTGCCTGAGAATAAAAAGCCCCCACAATTATTGTTTTGAAATCTTTAATAAATTTCTCTTAGAACTGAATGTTAATTGACTGATGAGTTGATTTTCTACCAGGAAATAAGATTTGGCATGGAGCTTACATTCATTCACTATTTGCCAAGCTCTGTGCTAAATTTTATATGAACTTTCTTCAGTTAATTTAATCCTCACTTCAATCTGGTAAATTGGTTTGAAAACATAGGGGAGCATTTAAGTTACATTTAAGTAACTTAAAACAATCTTCTCAATTGGTAATTAAAATAATATTATCTTTAAATTTTTCAGCACTGTTTCATTAAGTGAGAGAGTCCACCAAGCACTTAATAGGTGGAAAACGGACAGTAACAACTTGTCACTAACTACAGCTGCTTTAAGAGACCAACTAACTCGGACACTAATGATGATAGGAGCTTATGAAATTATGGACAAGATAACAGCTTTAAAACTTTTTACATGTGCAATTAAATTCTGAACAGTGTACACATAATAAAAACTGAAAATTTATGGTGTACTTACATAATTGAAACTGGATATAAGAGAATTGCATGTCATGTTTCTTTTCATGCATTTTTAAAAGATAATGACAATTTATGGCTATCACTTTAATCACTGTGATAATAAAATATCACACACACTGGTTTGTGTATTTGTTATGTTGCCCTGGAACTATGGTAATAATAAAAAAATTATGTTTATTTTGAGAAAGAGAGAGAGAGATCGCTTCTTGGCTTTTTGGCTAAGATCAAGTGGAGAAAGAGAGAGAGAGCAGGGGAGGGGCAGAGAGACAGGGAGAGAGAGTATCCCAAGCAGGGCTTGATCCCATGAACTGTGAGATCATGATCTGAGCTGAAATCAAGTGTTGGATGCTTAACCGACTGAGCCACCCACGTGCCTCAGTAATGATTTTTACAAAGAAATAATTCTATTTAAAAATTCTTTTTTATATAATGCTTTTAAACAACCCAGGATTTATAGGTAATAAGGTCATTAGTAACTTTCATTGGAGTTAGAAATCAGATCAATTTCATTTTAGATGCTAGCTTAAAAATTCATTCCTCCATTTGGAATGCAAGAACTCTGTTAAATATAAACCAGAGCCAAGATCAGTAATCCTCTACAGAGCTCCCTCAACTTTTAACGGGGTTCCATCCCGATAAACCCACTATAAGTTTAAAATAACATAAATCCAGAAAGTAGTTTATACCACATCTTCTTTACATGGACACTTGGGCTGCTTCCAAATTTGGCTATTGTATATAATGCTGCAGTAAACCTAAGAGTGCATGTATTCCTTTGAATTAGTGTTTTTGCAGTTTTTGGGTAAATGCCCAGTAGTGTGATTACTGGATCAAGGAGTTCTATATTTTAATTTTTTGAGGAACATCCAAACTGTTTTCCACAGTGGCTACGCCAGTTTGCATTCCTATGAACAGTGTAAGAGGGTTCCTTTTTCTCTACATCTTTGCCAATACTTGTTATTTCTTGTGTTTCTAATTTTAGCCATTCTGGCAGTTGTAAGCAATATCTCATTGTCATTTTGACTTACATTTCCCTGATGATTAGTGATATTCAGCATCATTTCATGTGTCTACTGGTCATTTGTATGTCTTCCTTCAAGAAATGTCTGTTCATATCTCCTACCTATTTTTTAACTGGTTTACTTGGGTTTTTTTTGGGGGGGCGGGGTGTTGCGTTGTATCAGTTCTTTATAGATATTGAGTACTAACTTTTTATTCGATATGTCATTTGCAAATATCTTCTCCCATTCACTAGGCTGCCTTTTAGTTTTTGTTGAATGGATAAAGAAGGTGTGGCATATATACACAATAGGATATTATTCAGCCATAAATAAGAATAAAATCTTAATTTTTTTTTAATTTTGGAGAGAGAGAGAGAGCATCAGTGGGGAAGATGGGCAGAGGGAGAGAGAGAGTATCTCAAGCAGGCTCCACACTCAGCGCAGAGCCCAATGTGGGCCTCCATCTCACAATGCTGGGATCATGACCTAGGGAGACATCAAGAGTCAGATGCTCAGCCAACTGAGCCACCCAGGAACCCTAATAAGAATAAAATCTTATCATTTGCAACAACGTGGATAGAGATAGAGAGCTAAATCAATCAGGGAAAGGCAAATACCATATAACTTTACTCATATGTGTAATTTAAGAAACTAAATGAGTTAAGGAAAAAAGAGAAAGAGACCAAGAAACAGACTCTTCCCCCGACCCCACCAAGAAACAGACTGATGGTTACCAGAGGGGAGGTGGGTGAGAAATCAGTAAAATAGCTGATGGTGAGTCAAGAGTATTCTTATTATGAAGAGCACTGAGTAATGAACAGAATTGCTGAATCACTATACTTTATACCTGAAACTAATATAGCACTGTATGTTAACAATAATGGAATTAAAATTAAAAATTTAATTTAAAAGAAGTAGTTAACACAGCTAATCTACTGAACATCATAGTTTACCCTAGCCTACCTTAAATGTGCACAGAATACTTACATTAGCCTACAGTTGGGCAAAATCATCTAACACAAAGCCTATTTTATAACAAAGTGTTAAATATCTCATGCAACTTATTAAATACTGTACTGAAAGTGAAAAACAGAATGGAAATATGGGTACAGAATGGTATTTGTTCTTTAACTCTCTTTCATCATGGCTGAGGGGCTGCTTCTAGGGGTTATTCCACAGCACTTCTGGCCTACCCAGACTAGCCAAGAGAAAGCCCTTAAGTTGGAAAGTTACAGGTACGTACATTAGACAACATTATCTATAACATGAATAGGACATGTCTAGGAGATTTGAGTAGGGCATCAAGAATACTATATGGGGTAACAATATTTTGCAGGATTGTTGTTGTGGGGATTTAAAAAAAAGGTTTGAAATGGGGTGTTGCTGCTTATCTGAGACTCAATATCTAGAATCCTGCTTTGTCACAGCCTCTGATGACCTGAAGAAGGCCCTATGAATGGAGAGTGAGATCAAGTAAATGCTGTTTTGTCAAAACTCTTTCCATCGCAAAGGACAGAAACCTTATCTAGTTAAGCTAAAAAAACAAAATGAAACAAAACAAAAAACTCCACAAAAACACAAAAGCCTACTCATGTAACTGAAGCCAGAGAAGACCTAGGTGAAACTAGCTTTGAGTTAACTGTGAGGAAGAAAAGTTTAATGAAACAAAACACATTGCACTGTGTTTGGGTTCTAGACAAAAAGTGTTTAAAACATTTTATTAAATTTTACTTGTAGCAAGAAGAGAACAAAATAGTTAAAATTGTAGTTTCTAGAGTTCAATGCATTTTTTAAAAAAAGCTGAGGCTGACTGTTTGATAATTTACATAAACAAATACAATGTAAAACTGTGTCTAATTTTTAGAATTATTATTTATGAATTTTTAAATTAGCTAAACAAGTTTTTACGAACATTTGAAGCAATAAAGTCAGTAAAGTCTTCATTTGTGTAACAGAGAAGTGAACTAGTTAGTTTATTTGCACTAAGAAAATTATCTAGTGAAAAGTAAGTTGTCAAAACAAAAATGTGGTTTTTTTGGCTTTCTATCTAGCTAACAAATTTTACTGATAAGAAGCTAACTTCCAGGGTGCCTGGGTGACTCAGTCAGTTGAGCGTCTGACTTCGACTTGGGTCATGATCTCATGGTTCGTGGGCTCAAGCCCTGCATCGGGCTCTGTGCTGACAGCTCAGAGCCTGGAACCTGCTTCGGATTCTGTGTCTCTCTCTCTCTCTGCCCCTCTCCCATTCATGCTGTGTTTCTCTCTGTCTCAATAATAATAAACATTTAAAATTTTTTTAAAAAGAAGCTAACTTCCATTCTTAAGGAGAAAGTTAATATTTTTAAAAATACTTTTTCCCCTAATGAATGAGAGAGCCTTCTACTTTTATTTCAGAGCGACATGATATACTGAGCAGTTTAGGGATTCTTTTCTTTTGACTCAGATTCCATGTTTTAGCCTCATTTTCTCAGTCTCTAATCTGTGACAAAGAATGCCTTTTGGTAGCGCATTGAAAAAAACGTTGATTTATTTCTTTGTATCTAGATATTCTAGAAAAGGAGTGCAATTAGCTTGGTTTGCACTGAGCCTACATCTTGGAGTGATATATCTTAGTGGATTATAAACAGAATAGATAAGTACTTACTTTTATCCCTAACCTTATTTTCACAATTCTGATGAAAGACAAATTCTGATGAAAGACAAATTTAAGAAGAATACCAGCAAAAGGAAATTGTTCATCCTAAAGCCTAGAACATAGCGTCATCCATCCACTCCCCCCAGGCCAACCTAAGGCATATGTGGTTACTGTTACCACTTACCTCAACAAACCCCATTTTCTTTTCCTTTTTTGGCATGCTACCAAACTACATTTCTAAACATCCCTTGTGGTTATGGGGGTCTACTGTGATTGAATTCTCACTACTGAAACATAGGCAGAAGTGACTAAGTTGTTTCCAGATCTAGTTTCTAAATAGACATTCCATTCCTTAACTGGAGGTCCTGTTTTGTGGGCATGGTACATCCACAAAATTAAGGAATCTAGGTCCCTGAGTCTCAACTCAGAACACAGCTCCTCAACTAGGCATGACTATTTTGTACTGTTGCATAAGGGAGAAATAAACTCTTATTGAGAGTCTGAGGTCTTGGGATGTTTTGTTGTAGCAGTTAACCTACCCTAACCATAGGAGTGACCCAAGAAAGACCAGATGCAGGACTGTCCTAGTGCCAAAGTCATGGAAGAGAAATTTGTAAGGATTCTATGATTCAGTAAATACCCTTACTTTCCTTTCACTTATATTAGCATTTCTCCTTATTGGTACAATTAAAGGAAGTATTATAAAAATTGAGAGGAGGCTGAAACTTTCTATAGAGTCATCAAAAGAAAAGTGCTTTATATAAAGAAGATGCTTAAGAAATAGCAGCCTTTAATAGAGTTCTGTTTAACATTTAATCATTGTAAGCCCTGTTAACCTTTATCACTGTCTATTATGGTCCTTCAGGGGGAGCCTGGGTGGCTCAGTAGGTTAAGCATCTGACTGGCTTGGATCATGATCTCACGGTTCGTGGGTTCTAACTCCATGTTGGGCTCTGTGCTGACAGTCAGTTCAGAACCTGGAGCCCATTTCAGATTCTGTATCTCTCTCTCTCTGACCCTCCCCTGCTCACGTTCTCTCTCTCTCTCTCAGAAATAAATTAAAAAATAAAATAAAATAAAATACTGTGCTTCATCAGGAATCTATAACTGAATTTTCCACACTTTACCTTGGATTATTATCATGTATACTATACATCTATTTTATTATATTCTAGTTAGAAAACATGGTGAAAAACAGTAAAAGAAGTTTTTAAAAAGGAAACAACATAATTTAAATTTAACATTTACATTTAAATATAATTAAATTTAATTTAATTAAATCTAGAGGGGCTGAGATGACAGTTAACTTTAATTTTATTTTTGCTCATTTGTATTTTCCATTTTTTTCCCGATGAGTACATGTTGAAAAAAGAGTAAAAATGGGGTGCCTGGGTGGCTCAGTCAGTCAAGCATCTGACTTTGCTCAGGTCATGATCTTGGAGTTCGAGCCCTGCATTGGGCTAAAAATAAAATAAATAAAAACATTTTTTAAAAAAAGAGTAAAATTAAAATCACATAATCCTATTCTCTTAGCACAACCAATTTAATGTTTGCATGTTATCTTTTACCTTGGAGTTTATAACATATGCATATAGTTTGTTTTATATAATGGCAGTACAGTAAAATACTGGACTTTGGAACCAAACTATTTTTCATCCCTACTCTACCCCTAAGTAGCTCCTTCGTCTTGTGAAAGTCATTAAAACATTTTTTGAAATGTTTATTTATTCTTGAGAGAGAGACAGAGCATGAGTGAGGGAGGGGCAGAGATAGGAAGGAGACACAGAATCTGAAACAGGCTCCAAACTCTGAGCTGTCAACACAGAGCCTGATGGGGGACTTGAGTTCACAAACTGTGAGATCCTGACCTGAGGTCGGATGCTTAACTGACTGAGCCATCCAGGCAATCCTCTCGTGAACATCATTTAATCTGTTCCTTGATTTTCTCTTCTGATAAAAAAATTCCTAAGGTGTCATGCTGTAGTGAAGATTTAATGTATATAATGTATTAAATGCAAAAAAAAAAAATCAAAACAATTTCTAGCACATATGTTTTTGTAGTTAGCAACTATTAATATATATTAAAATTGTATATTTCCCCATTTTCTATATGGTCATCATAATTATATTTTGGTAAGCATCCCATCTGTTATTTAATATTCCATTATGAAATATAGTAATAAAGAATAATTGACCCTTGAACATCGGGAGGTTGGAGTACTGATCCTCCAGGCAGTTTCAAATCTGTATATGACTTTTTCTTAATTAAAAAATATTTTTAATGCTTATATTTTTGGGACAGAGAGACAGCACAAGCTGGGGAGAGGCAGAGAGAGAGGGAGACATAGAATCCGAAGCAGGCTCCGGGCTCCATGCTGTCAGCACATGGGGCTCGAACTCACAAACTACGATATCATGACCTGAGCCAAATCTGAGCCAAAGTCAGACACTTGAATGAATGAGCCACCCAGGAGCCCATTTATATAACTTTTGAGTCCCCCAAACCTTAACTACTAATAGCCTACTGTTAAGCAGGAGCCTTACCAATAACATAAACAGTCAAGTAATACATATTTTGTATGTTATATATATTATATATTGTATTTTTACAATAAACTAGGAGAAAAGAAAATGTTATTAAGAAAATCATAAGGAAGAGAAAATATATTTTCAGTACTGTACTTATAAAAAAAATCTACATATAAGTGGACCCACACAGTTCAAACCCATGTTATTCAAGGGTCAACTGTAGTTTAAAAATGTTGGGCAGTTGACATTTAGGTTGCTTCCAATACTTGACTTTCATAGCCATTGCTGCATTAAACACTTTTTTTCAAAATTTTTATTGCAGTAAGATATACAAAAAAATTTACTATCTTAGCTATTTTTAAGTATGGTGTTAAGTATATTTATAGTGTTATACAGTCATCATTACCAACATCTCCATGACTTTTGTCTTACGACACTGAAAGTCTAATTAAACCATAACGCCGCATTTCTCCTTCCCTCCAGTCCCTGACAACCACCATTCTTTCTGTCTCTATGATTCTGACTACATTAAGTACTTCATATAAGTGGAATCATAAGGTATTTGTGTTTTTGTGACTCTTATTCATTTACAGTTAAACTAATTACTGATGGAGGATTTAAGTTCTGTCATTGTGCTGTATGTTTTCTATATGCTATATAACATTTTTGACACTCATTTCCTGTCTTGCAGTCGTCTTTTGTACTTAGCTGATTTTTTCAGTGAACTGTTTAAATTCCCTTCTTATTTACTTTCATGTATATTTCATAGCTATTTTTTCTTTGTGGTTACCAAGATTACATTAACATGCTTAAGTTGTAACACTAATTTGAATTTATACCAGCTTAACTTCAATAACATACAATACAAAACTGCTTCTTTAGAGCCTTGTGCCTTTGGTTGTTATGTCACAAAATTATACAATGTGTGCCCCTCAACATAAATTAATAATTCTTTTAAAGGAATTAATCTCTTAAGTATGTAGAAAATATATAGAGTTACAAACCAAATTTATAATATATTAGCTTTTAAAACAGCCTATGTATTAAGGCCAACATTACACTGATACCAAAACCAGAGAAAGACACTACAAAAAACAGAACTATAGCCAATATCTCTGATAGGCATAAATGCAAAAGTCATCAACAAAATATTAGCAAATTGAATCCAATAATAAAAAAAATCATTCATCATGATCAACTGGGATTTATTCCTGTGATGCAATGTGTTTCAATATTTGTAAATCAATCAATATGAGGCATTACATCAATAAAAGAAAGAAAATTATATGATGATTTCAGTAGATGCAGAAAGAGCATTTGACAAAGTGCAATATCCTATTCATGATAAAAACTCTTAATAAAGTAGGTTTAGAGAAAACATACCTCAACATAATAAAGGTATATATGAAAAACCCACAGCTAACATCACACTCAATGATGAAAAACTGAGAGCTTTTCCCCTAAGTCAAGGATGTCCACTCTCACCAGTTCTATTCAACATAGTACTGGAAGTCCTAGCCATAGAAGTTAGACAAGAAAAAGAAATAAAGCCATCCAAATTGGTAAGGAAGAAGTAAAACTTTCACTATCTGTGGATGATATGATACTACACAAAGAAAACCCTAAAGACTTCCCCCAAAATGATCAGAACTGATAAATGAATTCAATAAATTTGCTGGGTACAAAATATATAGAAATTAATTGCATTTCTCTACACTAATAATGAAGTAGCAAAAAGAAAAATTAAGAAAACAATCACATTTACAGTTACATCAAAAATAATACCTAGGAATATACTTAAGGAGGTGAAAGACTTGTACTCTGTAAACTATAAAACACTGTTGAAAGAAATTGAAGATCACACAAACAAATGGAAAAATATTCTATGTTCATGGGTTGGAAGAACAAATACTGTTAAAATGTCCATATTATCCAGAGCAATCTATAGCTTTAATGTAATTGCTGTCAAAATACCTTTTTCACAGAACTAATACAAACACTCCTAAAATTTGTATGGAACCACAAAAGACCCTGAATATGAAAGCAATCTTGAAGAAGAAAACCAAAACTGGAGGTATCACAATCCCGTATTTCAAGAGATACCACAAGGCTGTAGTAATCAAAATAGTATGTTAGTAGCACAAAAAATAGACGCACATATCAATGGAACAGAATAGAGAACCCAGAAATGAACCCACAATTATATGGTCAATTAATATTTGACAAAGGAGGCAAAAATATCCAATGAGAAAAAGAATGTATCTTCAATAAGCAGTGTTGGGAAAATAGGACAGTTAGATACAAAAGACTGAAACTGGACAACTGTCTTAAATTATATACGAAAATAAACTCAAAATGGATTAAAGACCTAAATGTGAGATCTGAAAGCATAAAAATTCTATAAAAGATCACAGGCAGAAATTTCTATGACAATGGCCTTGCAATATTTTTCTAGGTATGTCTCCTGTGGCAAGGGAAATAAAAGCAAAAATAAACTAATGGAACTACATCAAAATAGAAAGTTTCTGCACAGTGAATGAAGTATCAACAAAACTAAAGACAACCTACTAAGTGGGAGAAGATAATTGCAAATGACATATCCAGTAAAGGATTAATACCCAAAATGTACAAAGAACTGATGCAACTCAACACCAAAAAAACAAACAATGCAATTAAAAAATGGGCAGAAGACACGAATACACCTTTCTCCAAAGAAGAAATACAGATGGCCAACAAATACATAAAATGATGCTCAACATGGTAAATCATCCGAGAAATACAAATCAAAACCATAATGAGATATCACTTCACACCTGTCAGAATGGCTAAAATCAAAAACACAGGAAACAACCAGTGTTGGCAAGGATATGGGGAAACAAAGGAAACCCCATGCACTGTCAGTAGAAATGCAAACTAGAGCAGCCACTGTGTAAAACAGTATTCCTCAACACAGACTCCTCCTCCTCAAAAGATTAAAAATGGAATTACCATATGACCCAATAATTCAATTCAATAGTTACACTACTGGGTATTTACCAAAGATTATGAAAACACAAATTTGAAAGTATATATGCACCCCTATGTTTATTGCAGCATTATTTACAGTAACCAAACTATGGAAGTAACCCAAGTATTCATAGGTAAAGTGGTAGGTATATACAGTGGTATAATAGCAATTCAGCAATAAGAAAAAAATGAAATCTTGCCATTTGCAATGACACGAATGGATAGAAAAAGCATAATGCTAAGCAAAATAATTCAATCAGAGCAAGACAAATACCATATGATTTCACTTATATGTGGAATTTAAGAAACAAAACAAACAAGGAGCGCTTGGGTGGCTCAGTTGGTTAAGTGTCTGACTTCGGTTCAGGTCCTGATCTCACGGTTTGTGGGTTTGAGCCCTTCATCGGGTTCTGTGCTGACAGCTCAGAGCCTGGAGCCTGTTTCAGATTGTGTCTCCCTCTCTCTGCCCCTCCCCCACTCATGCTCTGTCTCTCTGTCTCAAAAACAAATAAACAAAATTTAAAAAAGAAAGAAACAAAACAAACGAACAAAGAGAAAATCCAAAAAACAGACTATTAACTATAGAGAACAAACTGATGGTTACGAGAAGGGAGGTGTATGGGGCATGGGTGAAATAGATGAAGGGGATTAAGAGTATACTTATCTGGACAAGCCCTGAGTAATTTATAGAATTGTTGGATAACTATATTGTATACCTTAGGCTAATATAATATTGAATGTTAATTATACTGAAATTAAAATAAAACAAATAAAATAGCCCGTATATTTACCATTCCTTATCCCAATCCCCTTACAGGCAGTTGTGCACATGTTCCAGGAGCAGCCTGCAAATATCAGATATCTGAGCTCTCTGGCTGACCGCTGCTTCTATACACAGAGGTATAGTTAATAAGTGGGTGGCCATTATTGCACCTCTCCCAAATGTTGCAAGACCTTCCTCCTCAGGCTGAAGTGACTTCTCTGGGATTTAAAGGGCTAGTGCCCTTCCCTTCTCCCTTCATTTTTCCTTTTCCTCTTTTGGGAGCCAGACATTAAAGATCAGGACATTCAAAAACAATTGCATGTGCAAGGAAAATCAGAAAGTGAGCAATCTGCAGGGAAAGACCCAGAAAAGGCATGAAGTTTAAAACTCAGGCTGATCCTCAGCACAGCCAGCCTACAACAATCAAAACAAAAAACAGCAAACCAAATTATTAGGTCCAAATGCCCTATATGAGACCAATATTATCCTGATACCAAAACCAAACAAAGACATTCCAAGAAAAGGGCAGATTAATATCTCTTATGAATACAGATGCAAAGGTCCTCATCAAAATACAAATCAAATCCAGCAACATACAAAAAGAATTATATACCATGACCAGGTTGGCTCAACAAATGAAAATCAATCAATGCAATATGATATATTAATAAGGAACCAGAACCACATGATCAGCTCAGTAGACATACAAAAGGCATTTGAAAAAATGCAACACCCCTGCAAGATAAAAACACTCAACAGACTAGGAATAGAAGGGAATTAACTCAATTTGATAAAGAATATCTACAAAAAACTCACAGCCAGAATCATACTTAGTGGTGAAACAGACAGGGATGTCTGTTCTTACCACTTCTAGTCAACATTGTGCTGGGGTTTCAAGTGATGGCAATTAGGAAAGAAAACAAATAGAAAAAATCATACCGGAAATGAAAAAATAAGATTATATAGGCAGATGACATAATCTTATACATAGAAAATTCCAATGAACTACTGAAAACCCATTAGAACTAGTAAATGAGTTCAGTAAGGTAGCAGGATACAAGATCAATTTACAAAAATTAACTGTAATTCTGTACAGTTGTAATGAACAATCTAAACATGCAATTAGGAAAATTATCCCATGTGGAGTGCCTGGGTGGCTCAGTTGATTAAGTGTCCGACTCTTGATTTTGGCTCAGGTCATGATCTCATGGTTGGTCCTGAGATTGACCCTTGTGTCAGCTCTGTGCTGGGCATGAAGCCTGTTTAAGATTTTCTCTCTTTCCCTCTGTCCCTCCCCTACTGGAATGCATGGGCACACTCTCTCTCTCAAAAAAAAAAATCCCATGTATAACACCATGTATCCATGTATAACATCAAAAATAAAATATTTAAAAATTCATTTACCAAAAGAAGTGGAAGGTTCATGAACAGAACACTTTACATCATTCAAATAAATTAAAGAAGATTTAAATAAATGGAAAGACATCGATGTTCATGGATTGTAAGGCTTCATGTTGTTAAGACGGTAATAGTACCCAAGTGGATCCACAGATTCAATGCAATCCCTTTCAAAAGCATAGCTGGCTTTTTTTTCCTTGAAATTGATAAGCTGATTCTAAAATTAATATAAAAATTTGAGGTACACAGAAAAACCAAAAGAATCCTGAAAATTAATAACCAAGTTGGAAAACTCATACTTTCCAATTTCAAACTTACAAGAAAGGTACAGTAATGAAGACAAAATTCATATGTTGAAGTTTTAAACCCTATGTGCCTATATTCAGAGATAGGGTCTTATGTAAGGATCTGATAAAGATTAAAATAGATTATAAGGGAGGGACCCTAATCTAAGGTTGATGTCATCCTTATAAGAAGAGAAAGAGACACTAGAGTTCTCTCCACCATGTGAGGACACAGCCAGAAGGTGACAGTGTATAAGCCAGGGAAAGAGCTCTTGTCAGGAACTGAATCAGCTAGCACCTTGATCTGGGAATTCCAGCCTCCAGAACTGTGAGAATATTAAATTCTGTTGTCTAGGCCAAAAAACAAACAAACAAACAAAAACCCCTCATATTTTGAATTATGTGCTTTAGAAAATAGCCACCCCTTCTATTATATTTGTGTATTTCTTAAGACGATATTAGGCTTGGCGTGAGGCATTCTGGCAATAGGGTCCTGGGGAGATGAGCTGAAATCTGAGACGATATTCCTATGGATACAGGAGGGGCTCTTCTTGAAACTAGGGAATAAACAGAGAAATTTTTTTTCCAACTCACATAAGGAAGAAATTACAGGTCCATAATCTGTATCTGAGACCTTCAGAATAGATTATTTTGCCGTCAGAATTTTTCACATCTTAAAAATGAAAGACATGCAGATTCTTCACATTTAACACCTTCAGCAGAACCTGGGGTACCAAGGTACTATTATCAAACCATATTTCTGTAATGAAAAATATGAGTACCCACACTACATGGGATAAAGATTATAAATGTCTGCTAATCAGTTTAGGTCATGTTATTTTTAGTTTAAAAAAAATTTTAAGTGTATTTATTTTGAGAGACACAGAGACAGCATGAGTGGGAAAGGGGCAGAGAGGGAGAGAGAGAATCCCAAGCAGGCTCTGGGCTGCCATCTCAGAGCCTGATTGATGCAGGGCTTGAACTCACAAAACTGCAAAATCATGACCTTAGTGGAAACCAAGAGTCAGATGCATAACCAACTGAGCCACCCAGGTGCCCGTTTTTAAATTTTTAACATTTATTTATTTTTGAGAGAGAGAGACAGAGTGTGAGCAGGCGAGGGACAGAGAGAGGGAGACACAGAATCCGAAGCAGGCTCCAGGTTCCTAGCTGTCAGCACAGAGCCTAACGTAGGGCTCAAACTCACGACTGTGAGATCATGACCTGAGCTGAGGTTGGTCTCTTAACCAAATGAGCCACCAGGCGCTCCTAGGTCATGTTTTGATGCCAAATGACTTTGTACCAAACTTCCAAATAAAAATCTGTCTCAAGAGCTTTTTAGTTTTCCTCTCTGTGGGTAAATATATATATTATTTCCTCTCTGTGGGTAAAGGATTATTATATATATTATTAATATCCGTGGGACTGAAAAGTCTGATTTGGAGTGGAAGATGTCAACTCTTGTCTCTAAATGGACTTTTTTCTCTTGGTTCTAACTTTCTGGCGGAGAGGTAGAGCACAGAGAAGAGGATGGGAGTCTGTGATGCCTGAATCTCAAATCAGGCCTAGCTTCCTGTTAACTCTCACATTTAATTTCCTTTTGTTAATCCCTAACTCGATAGTTACTACATGGTCTCCTATGAAGATTATGGAGAAAGATTTTCCTCTGTCTAGGCGCACTGCAATAAAACATTAAAGCCCATTGATTCTGACATTTTATTTTATATTAATGGTTAATAAGAAGGTGAATCTCAGGACAAGATTTGAGGTAAGAGGATGAATTATATTTTCCTTCCTGGTGGTTGGTTCTTCTTCCATTTCCACCTTGGAGAATTTTGGTTTGACTACATTAAAGTGGGCAATGGTCCTTTTTTTATTACTGTTTACTTACCTTCACAATATACCTTAAACCCACGAGCACTAACTGCAATATCAGTGGTCTAATGTAGTGAGAACACAGATCTGGTACTTGTTACCAATGGCAGCAAGATGGATCCTGTTAACCTAAAAACATACATGGAATTAATTGTTAGAGCCATAGATATTTTACCTAACAAAGTTGAAAGAGCATTAAAAATTATTTTATCAAGTTCCCAAGCTTTGTATAAACATGCACATACATATGCACACACACACATATATATGAGTTTATTACATATTAATTAGCAGTCACTCATCAAAGGAAATTATTGTAAGTTTATAAATTTACACTTATTTATGAATATGTGTGTATTACTGAGAAGATGATGATGGTGGTACTAGAATAAGGATAGACCTATAGATCAATGGAATGGAATTGAGAGTCCAGAATTAAACCCTAATATATATAGTCAATTGATTTTTGACAAGGGTGTCCAGATAATTCAGTGAGGAAAGGACAGTCTTTTCAATAAACAGTGCTAGGACAACTGACTATCTACATGCAAAAGAATTAATTAAAGCCCTATCTTATAACATACACAAAAATTAATTCAACCAAAGTTCTAAATATAACAGGTAAAACTATAAAGCTCATAGAAGAGAAGAGGGGCATAAGTCTTCATGACCCTGGGTTAGGCATTGGTTTCTACCTATGACACCAAAGTGTAAGCAACAAAGAAAAAATAGTGATAATTTGCTGTGACCTAATATTGTAAAGATATAATTTCAAAGCACTGAAAAGTACACATCAGCACTAGATAATCCTGTTATTTCAAATGCTGTATTTGGCAATGGTCTGAAACCCAGAGGATGCACAATGTGAAACCACTTCTCTTTGCAAAATCATATATAGTACCGTCTCTATTAAGAGGAATGAGGGGTGCCTGGGTATCGGATTAGTTGGTTGAGTGTCTGATTCTTGATTTCAGATCAGGTCATGATCTTAGGGTTGTGGGTTTGAGTCCTGCGTCAGGCTCTGCATTGAGCATGGAACCTGCTTATGATTCTCTCTCTCTTTCTCCCATCCCCCCCCCCCACCATGCCTCTCTTCTCTGCTCAAGTGCTCTCTCTCTTAAAAAAAAAAAATAGAGCAGCAAAGTCTGTGTGAATTTAGCTGCATTTAAGAAAATGTTTCTCTTCCTTTATTTGTCTTTGCATTATCCCAGAGCTGAAAAATATTTCTCTTTGGGGTGTGTGTGATCCAGTAAGTTACTAGAAGACTATAGGAGAAATGAAGATGTACATTTCATTTCACACTGGTATAGTGTTTCTCATTGAGGTGTCTAATGAGACAGTTTTGCTTAACAGCCTCTTACTGAAAAACTCAGACTTAGGGAAATGTATTGTGGATTTGTGTCCTATGGACTTCCCTTCTGTGGAGTGGGGCAGCGTTCGGGTTTGGGTGTGGGTGGGCGGTGGATCCTAGGGTGAAATAAATTTCTGTGGATAGGGATTAGAGTTCTCCCAAATGGTGATTTTTGCTACAGTAGAGATTAAAGAAAACCCCTTCAACTGAGGAACAGCATAGAGGTACGTTTTACACAGGAAAAACAGATGCTGTTCTGTGTCTATGAAGGGAACTCCCAGTCCCCATTACATATTTCACATTTTGTTCGTTTGACTTTAGAAATAGTCATATTTAGAGGCACCTGGATGGCTCAGTCAGTAGAGCGTTGGACTTCAGCTCAGGTCATGAGCTGGGTTTGTGGGTTTAAGCTCTGCAAAGGGGTCTGCGCTGGTGGGTTGGAGCCTGCTTGGGATTCTCTCTCTCTGTCCCTCCTCCACTCCCGCTGTGTGTGTGTCTCTCTCTCAAATTAAATAAATTAACTTAAAAAATTGTCATATTTAGCATATGGTTTTAGTTCTCTTGGGTTCTAAAATTTTACTTTGTTATCTAAAATCCTTCAGTAAAATTGTAAAGGTAAGGTTATATGTTGAAATGTGGTTTGGGGGATTTTAAAGGAGTCGCCATTCCTGTCAGAGAGCAGCATTTAATTGAGGAATTATGGGAGAGCAAAGGTTTAGGGCTGAGCTGAATGGGGAAGAGCTCTCTTGAGAAATGGCCAGAATTTATACTGTAATTAATATAATCCTCCTCCCCCTGAAAAAATATATATGAGGAAGGTTACAGAAGAAAACCATTTTCTAACAAAATTATCCTAGCTAATTTTCAGCCAAGCATCTCATTATGTAAATATTACAAAATATTGAAAACTTTGTCTTTAGTCACGCATGCTTTATTGTTACCCAGAATTTCAGTTCACTTTTAGTTCACAATAAGGAATTAAATTTAATTTCAATAATGTTAAGAGTGGTCTGATGAGAAGTACGGGCAGCATAAGAAAAGGATAAATTACTACACTCAACTGATAAGATAATAGTAGGGTTTATTCCATGCTGAATCAACAATCTCCTTTTTCTTTTTTAAATTTATATTGTTTAATTTACATCCAAGTTAGTTAGCATATGGTGTAAAATGATTTTAGGAGTAGATTCTTAATGCCCCTTACCCATTTAGACCATCCCCCCTCCCACAACCTTACTAGCAACCCTCTGTTTGTTCTTTATATTTAAGAGTCATATGGGGCGCCTGGGTGGCTTAGTCGGTTAAGCGTCCGACTTTCGCTTAGGTCATGATCTCGCGGTTCGTGGGTTCGAGCCCCGCATCGGGCTCTGTGCTGACTGCCAGCTCAGAGCCTGGAGCCTGTTTCAGTCTGTGACTCCCTCTTTCTCTGACCCTCCCCTGCTCACGCTGTGTCTCCTAGAAATAAATAAAACATTAAAAAAAAATTTAAAAAAAAAGAGTCATTTATGTTTTGTCCCCTTCCCTGTTTTTACATTACTTTTGCTTCTCTTTCCTTACATCCATCTGTTTTGTATCTTCAATTCCTCATATGAGTGAAGTCATATGATATTTGTCTTTCTCTGACTAATTTTGCTTAGCATAATACCTTCTAGTTTCATCTGTGTAGTTGCAAATAGCAAGGTTTCGTTCTTTTTGATTGCCGAGTAATACTCCATTGTATATATATATACACACACATTTATATATATATTATATATATATAACATATATATTATATATATATATATATACGCCACTTCCTCTTTATCCATTCATCCATCGATGGACATTTGGGATCTTTCCATACTTTGGATATTGTCCATAGTGCTGCTATAAACATTGGGGTGCATGTGCCCCTTTGAAACAGGACATCTGTATCCCTTGGATAAATACCTAGTAGTGCAATTACTGGGTCGTAGGGTAGTTCTATTTTTAACTTTTTTGAGGAATCTCCATACTGTTTTCCAGAGTGGCTGGACCAGTTTGCATTCCCACCAGCGGTGCAAAAGAGATCTTTCTCTGCATCCTCGCCAACATCTGTTGTTGCCTGAGTTGTTAGTGTTAGCCATTCTGACAGGTGTGAGGTGGTATCTCCTTGTGGTTTTATTTTTATTTCCCTGAGGATGAGTGACATTGAGCATTTTTTCATATGTCGGTTGGCCATCTGGATGTCTTTGGAGAAGCATCTATTCATGTATTTTGCCCATGTCTTCACTGGAGTATTTGTTTTTTGGTTGTTGGGTTTGTTAAGTTCTTTACAGATTTTGGATACTAACCCTTTATCTCATATGTCGTTTGCAAATATCTCCTCCCATTCTGTCGGTTGCCTTTTAGTTTTGATGATTATTTCCTTCGCTGTGCCGAAGCTTTTTATTTTGATGAGATCCCAATAGTTCATTTTTGCTTTTGCTTCCCTTGCCTGCAAAGACATGTTGAGTAAGAAGTTGCTGTGGCTGAGGTCAAAGAGGTTTTTGCCTACTTTCTCCTCTAGGATTTTGATGGCTTCCTGTCTTACATTTAGGTCTTTCATCCATTTTGAGTTTATTTTTGTGTATGGTGTAAGAAAGTGGTCCAGGTTCATTTTTTTGCATGTCACTATGCAGTTTTCCCAGCACTGTTTGCTGAAGACACTGTCTATTCCATTGGATATTCTTTCCTGCTTTGTCAAAGATGAGTTGGCCATACGTTTATGGGCCCATTTCTGGACTCTCTATTCTGTTCCATTGATCTGAGTGTCTGTTTTTTGTGCCAGTACCATACTATCTTGAAGATTACAGCTTTGTAACATGTCTTGAAGTCTGAAAATGTGATGCCTCCAGCTTCGGTTTTCAAGATTGTTTTAGCTATTTGGGGTCTTTTGTGGTTCCATACACATTTTAGGACTGTTTGTTCTAGCTCTGAAAAATGCTGGTGTTATTTTGATAGGTATTGCATTGAATATGTAGATTGCTTTGGGTAGTATCAACATTTTAACAAGGTTTCTTCTTCCAATCCAGGAGCATGGAATATTTTTCCATTTTTTTGTGTCTTCTTCAATTTCTTTCATAAACTTTCTATAGTTTTCATTGTATAGATTTTTCATCTCTTTGGCTATGTTTATTCCTAGGTATTTTATGTTTTTTGGTGCAATTGTAAATGGGATCGATTCCTTGATTTCTCTTTCTGTTGCTTCATTATTGATGTATAGGAATGCAACTGATTTCTGTCTATTGATTTTATATCCTGTAACAATTTATTGAATTGCTGAATTCATAGATCAGTTCTGGCAGTTTTTTGGTGGAATCTTTTAGGTTTTCCATATAGAATGTCATGTTATCTGCGAAGAATAGAAGTTTGACTTCCTCTTGGCCCATTTGGATGCCTTTTATTCCTTTATATTGTCTGATTGCTTAGGTTAAGGCTTTCAATACTATGTTGAATAACAGTGGTGAGGATGGACATCCCTGTTATGTTCCTGACCTTAGGGGGAAAGCTCTCAGTTTTTCACCATTGAGGATGGTATTAGCAGTGGGTCTTCCATATATGGCTTTTATGATCTCAAGGTATGATCCTTCTATCCCTACTTTCTTGAGGGGTTTTATCAAGAAAGGATGTTGTATTTTGTCAAATGCCTTCTCTGCATCTACTGAGAGGATCATGTGGCTCTTGTCCTTTCTTTTATTGATGTGATGGATCACATTGATTGTTTTGCAGATATTGAACCAGCCCCTGTATCCCAGGTATAAATCTCACTTGGTTGTGGTGAATAATTCTGTTAATATATTGTTGGATGGTTGGCTAGTTGAGGATTTTTGCATTCATGTTCATCAGGGAAATTGGTCTATAGTTCTCCTTTTTAGTGGGGTCTTTGCCTGGTTTTGGAATCAATGCAATGCTGGCCTGATAGAAAGAGTTTGGAAGTTTTTCTTCTATTTCTATTTTTTGGAACAGCTCAAGAAAATAGGTGTTAACTCTTCTTTAAATGTTTGGTAGAATTTACCTGTAAAGGCATCCGGCTCTGGACTCTTGTTTTTTAGGAGATTTTTGATTACTAATTCGATTTCTTTACTGGTTATGGGTCTGTTCAAATTTTCTATTTCTTCCTGTTTCAGTTTTTGTAGTTTATATGTTTCTAGGAATTTGTCCATTTCTTCCAGATTGCCCATTTTATTAGCGTATAATTGCTCATAATATTCTCTTATTATTGTTTGTATTTCTTCAGTATTGGTTGTGATCTCTCCTCTTTCATTCTTGATTTTATTTATTTGGGTCCTTTCCTTTTTCTTTTTGATCAAACTGGCTAAAGGGCTTATCACTTTAGTTAATTCTTTCAAAGAACCGGCTCCTGGTTTCATTGATCTGTTCTAGTGTTTTCTTTTTGGTTTTGATAGCATTGATTTCTGCTCCAATCTTTATTATTTCCTGTCTTCTGCTTGTTTGGAGTTTTATTTGTTCTTTTTCCAGCTCTTTGAGGTGTAATGTTAGGTTGTGTATCTGAGACCTTTCTTCTTTAGGAAGGCTTGGATTGGTATATACTTCCCTCTTATGACCACCTTTGCTATGTCCCAGAGGTTTTGGGCTGTGGTGTTATCATTTTCATTGGCTTCTATTTATTTTTTAAATTTCCTCTTTAATTTCTTGGTTAGCCCATTCATTCTTTAGTAGGATGGTCTTTAGTCTCCAACTATTTGTTACCTTTCCAAATTTTTTCTTGTGGTTGATTTCAAGTTTCATAGTGCTGTGTTCTGAAAATATGCACGGTATGATCTAGATCTTTTTGTACTTGTTGAGGGCTGATTTGTGTTCCAGTATGTGATCTATTCTGGAGAACGTTCATGTGCACTTGAGAAGAATGTTTATTCTGCTGCTTTAGGATGAAATGTTCTGAATATATCTGTTAAGTCCATCTGGTCCAGTGTGTCATTCAAAGCCATTGTTTCCTTGTTGATTTTCTTTTTAGATGATGTGTCCATTGCTGTAAGTGGGATGTTGAAGTCCCCTACTATTATGGTATTATTACCAATGAGTTTCTTTATGTTTGTGATTCATTGATTTACATATTTGGGAGCTCCACGTTTGGAGCATAAGTGTTTACAATTGTTAGGTCTTCTTGGTGGATAGACCCCTTAATTATGATATAATGCCCTTCTTCATCTCCTGTTACAGTTTTTATTTTAAAATCTAGATTGTCTGAAAAAAATAAAATCTAGATTGTCTGACATAATCATGGCTACTCTGGCTTTCTTTTTTGCAACCATTAGCGTGATACATGGCTCTCCATCCCTTTATTTTCAATCTGAAGGTGTCTTTGGTCTAAAATGGGTTTCTTGTAAACAGCATGTAGAAGGATCTTATTTTCTTATCCATTCTGTTACCCTATGTCTTTTGATTGGAGTGTTTACAGCAATGACGTTTAGAGTGAGTACTGAAAAATATGAATTTATTGCCATGAAGTCACCTGTAGAGTTGGAGTTTCTAGAAGTGTTCTCTGGTCCTATCTAGTCTTTGTTGCTTTTGCTTTTTTTTTTTTTTTTTGTCTTTTCTCCACTCAGAGAGTCCCCCTTAAAATTTCTTACAGGACTGGTTTAGTGGTCATGAACTCCTTTAATTTTTGTTTATCTGGGAAACTTTTTATCTTTATTTTGAATGACAGCCTTTCTGATAAAGAATTTGGCTGCATAGTTTTATGATTCAACACATCGAATATATCCTGCCACTCTTTGTGGCCTGCCAAGTTTCTTTGGATAGGTCTGCTACAAACCTGAGTTGTCTTCCTTTGTAGGTTAAGGACTTTTTCCCCTTGTTGCCCTCATGATTCTTTCCTTGCCTGAGTATTTTGGGAATTTCACTATGATATGCCTTGTTGATGGTTGGTTTTTGTTGAATCTAATGGGAGTCCTCTGTGCTTCTTGGATTTTAATGTCTGTGTCCTTCCCCAGGTTAGGAAAGTTTTCTGCTATGATTTGCTCACATAAATTTTCTACCCCTTTTTCTCTTTCTTCATCTTTTAGGACCCCTATGATTCTGATGTTATTCCTTTTTAATGAGTCACTGAGTTCTCTAATTTTTATTTCGTGCTCTTTTGCCTTAGTCTCCCTCTTTTTTTCTGCTTTATTATTCTCAATAAATTTGTCCTCTGTATTGCTGATTCACTGCCCTGCCTTATCCATCCTTGCTGCTGTGGCACCATTTGAGATTGCAACTCAGTTATAGCATTTTTTTTATTTCATCTTGACTAGCTTTTACTTCTCTTATCTCCACAGAAATGGATTCTAATCTATTTTCAACTCCAGCCAGTATTCTTATTATCATGATTCTAAATTCTGGTTTAGAGATCATGCTTGTATCTGTGTTGATTAAGTCCCTGGCTGTCATTTCTTCCTGTCCTTTCCTTCATTTCATCATTTTGGAGGAAGAAAAGCAATAAAGTAAAAAAAAAATAAATAAATTAAAAAATTAAAAACAACATGAAGAAATCAAATAAAGGATGCTAGATCCTAGGTATGTTTTGGTCTGGTTGCTGAAAGAAGCTTGATAGATCAGGAAAAAATGGGAGAGATAAGAAAAAAAAGAAAAAAGAAATAAAAAGGAAAAACGTTTGAAAATTTGAAGAAATGAATACAATAAAACAATAAAACGGAATGATGAAATAAAATAGAATTTAAAACACAGAAAGTAAAAAATATAGAAGAAAAATCTTTTTAAGAAAAATGGAAGATAAAAGTAGATTTTTTTCTCTTTCTGTATTCACGAATAAGAAAAGAAAACGAAAGAATAAAGAAAGTGAATAAAAGGACCAGGGAACAGAATGAGGTACGATTGAATTTACATCTGGTTTCCCCTAGAAGTCAAGCTATGAAAGTATTTTATAGTCTGTAAACTAAGCAGGCAGAGATACTTGTGTTTGTGAAGAGCACTGTCGGTTCAGTTGGGCAGGGTTTTGCTTAAGGCTCCCTTCTCCACTAGATGGCGCTGCTTAGATTACTGGGATGGATCGCTGTGGCACGTGTAGGCGTGCATGCGCATGTGGGAGGTGTGAAGATGGCGTCACCCACCTACCCAGTGTCTAGTATCGGAACTCTGTGCTCGGCACACGTGGCAATCACACACCCGTCCTTTGTCTCCAGCTTCCATCCACTCCCAGCTTCTACACTGTCTGTGACCCAGCGGTCAGGCTGCCCTGCGGCACCTCCCTCCCGAGTGTTATCTCAAATGGGGCTGTATTTCCCAGCTCCTCGCTTCTGCGGGACCGCAGCTTTGACTTGTTCAGACCTTCTTGGAGAGGGTTGGGCTGAGCAATGGATGGGTGCTGGTCCATCCCTCGGAACGTTCGTGAGACTGCACTGCTGCTGATACCCAGAGCCTGTAGCTGGGTGCCAGCCCACCCCAGAAATAGTTCGTATGATCTTGTAGCAACAGCGTTTCATGGTTTATGGAAAATCACAACACAGATCTGCTGCCAGGCTTTCACCCTTCCTGTCCTTGTTCCAGCACCAGTGAATGTGGCTATTCTCCGGGGTCTCTTGGGGATGTTGCCTGTGGCCACATAACCTCTGCCAATTGTTCTCCCAGCAGGGGAACTGCCTCTCCCTGTGTGGCCCTTGGACCTTCCATCCTTGCTCTGATCTTGGGGATTCACCCTTCCCATCAAAGCACCACCAGGTATTGAGCTGTGGAGTTTCAGACTCTGTGCTCCCCCTATTTATAGAATCTTAATGGAATTTAAACCTTCTCGTTTTGCCTTTCTCCCTATTTTGTTCAGTCCCTGCAGCTGTTTCCACTTTCTCTCCAGCTGTTTTTTTTTTTTTTTTTGGGGGGGGTGCTTTTCCGGTACTCTTCCCCCATCTCCATCCTTTCTCCACAAGCAAAAGCACGTCCCTGCCCTCTGCGGCTTCTCTCTCCCACAGTCCACCTCTCTGTGCTGTGTACCTGCCGAGTTCTGTGGTTCAGGTTGTGCAGATTGTTGTGTTAATCCTCAAATCAGTTTTCTAGGTGTGCAAGATGGTTTAGTGTTGATCTGGCCGCATTTCAGGGATGAGAGATGCAAAAAAACCTTCCATGTTGTTCTGCCATCTTGGCTCCTCTCCCAACAATCTCCCTTTTCAATTTATGATGTACTTTTGAAATATCACTTTGGAAAACTCACATTAAACTAACAAAAACTATGGTTATACTATAACAAGAACTACCTCGAAGTTTTGATGAATAAACGGTCTTGCTTTAAAACTATTTCACACAAGGATCTTACTGGTGGTATAGAATGTGGTTCCAGAGAGAACAAAAATTGAAAACCTGGGAGCGCCTGGGTGGCTCAGTCAGTTAAGTGTCCAACTTTGGCTCAGGTCATGATCTCATGGTTAGTGAGATCTTACCGTTAGTGCTGACAGCTCAGGGCCTAGAGCTTGCTTCAGATTGTGTGTCTCCCTCTCTTGCTGTCCCTCCCCTGCTCGCACTGTCTCTCTCTCAAAAATAAACATTAAAAAAAATTGAAACCCCACAAGTCAAATTGTAGGTCAGCAGTTTTCAATGTTTTTGGTCTCCGGTCTCTTTCACAATCTTATAAATTATTAAGAGCCCTAATAATTTATAAGAACTTAAAAAAAAATTGGGTCATATCTATATGTATTTACAGTAATGCAAATTAAAGTGGAGAAATAAAAATACTAATTTATTTATTAAAAATAACCCATGGTAACACAAACATGTGCATTTTATTTTTTTAAATGTTTTTTGTTTTTAAAATTTATTTCTGAGAGAGAGAGAGAGACAGCGTAAGCAGGGGAAGGTCAGAGAGACAGGGATATACAGAATCTGAAACAGGCTCTGACTAGCAGCTCAGAGCCTGACATGGGGCTCGAACCCACGAACCGTGAGATCATGACCTGAGGTCAAGACATGAGATCATGACCTTGAAGTCAGCCGCTTAACCGTCTGAGCCACCCAGGTGCCCCAGACATGTGCATTTTAATGAACATAGTTACGTTTTCAAATCAGAAAAATAGAAACATGCTACTATTTCAGATTTTTGCAAATCTCTTTAATGACAGGGTTACCGGAAGTTAATTGAATTCTTATGTGTGCTCCTGTATTCAATCTGTTGTGCGTTGTTTTGGTTGAAGTATATTAAGAAAACTTGGCTACACACAGATGTATAGTTGGAAAAGGTAGGAACATTTCAAAAACTTTTTCAGATAATTATAGATATTTTCTTTATGAGTAATAGTATCTTAAAAGTTAGTTGCAATGTAGAATCTGAAAGCATGTCAGTGAACTTTTTATATTACATGAAAATCTATTGGTCAATCTTGTACTTTGAGTGAGAGTTTTACCCACACATGATTTTGTAACATCATGCACTGGTCATCTGAAAATAGTCGTTCAATGAATTATGCAAAGATTCTAATATTGACACATCTTATACAAAATCCATTTGTTACTAAATTTTCGTCTCAAAAAAGTCTCAAAAATTAGTAAGTTGTCAAGTTGACAGTGGTAAATATGTTCTCTAAAATTCTTAATTTTAATTTAAAACCCTTAATTTTATTACTGACAACAGATATTGCTAATGGTTTTCTTTAAAAGGACAGACGGTTGATTTAATTTTCAAGAAAATGTCAAATTACTGAATCTGAATGACTGGCACTAGGCAGTTGAACTTTGAGAAAATTAACATTCACTGTTTCATCAAGGGCATTCTTAAGTGAAATAGACCTTCCCCCCCCCCGCCCCCCCCATTGCAAGTGCATGGCGGTAAGAATAATGATTCAGTCTGGTGCCCCTGCCTTTCATTTGTGCTGAGGAGGAGAAGCTTTATTTACTATTGATTTTACACCATCAGTGCAAATTCCAGCAGTTAAAATGAAAATTACAGTATTATTATAAAGAGCTTTGACTTTGCAAATACCCTGAAAAGGTCTTGGAGATACCCAGAAGGCCATGGATCACAATTTGAGGACAACTATGGTAGGTATTAGGATAAATTCAAAATATAAAAACAATTACGGCATGATCCCTAGTCTCAAGTTTATCTTTTAACAGAGGAAACCTGTAGACATGATTACAACATAGCTTTAGAGATACAAGAAATGGCAACAGTGGGAAGGACCCGTTAAAGAGAAGAAGTAGAGAGCACATAGAGTATTTGCAATGTAGACAAGCAATGATGAGGCCTGACCGTACGTAATGTGGAGTGGAGAAAGTTTCAAGGTGGTGGAATCATAGGATGTAGTTACTGATTAACTGTAAGGAATGAAAGAGGCGGGCAGCGGAGTGGATAACGATGCCCTTCCTATATACGCATTACAGGAGGGGCAGGTTGGCCGCGGGGTGGGAAGAGATAATAAATGCAGTTTTGGATTTATTGACATTGAGATGAATGTGTGGTCTCTAGAGTTGTACACTAGGCAATTCGGTATTCCTGTTCTTCCCGACAACGCTGCAGTTTTCTCACTCATTGGTGTATCCCCAGGACCTAGCTCTTAATGTTGACTGAATTAAATACATAAATATGGTCAGGAGCTCGTGAGAGTAATATAAAAGGAGAATTGAATTTGGTAGTCATTATATATATTATATGTATATAATGTGTGTGTGTGTGTGTGTGTATACTTATTTGAAACCATAGGGGTGGGTGGCTGTAGGAATGAACTCCCGCTTTGTATCTCTGGCCGCTCAACAGGTGAAGTGGAGTTCTCGGGGAATGTTGCCTCAGAAAGGTTGCAACGCCCTATAATAAATTTATTTCGGAAAACCTGTTTCTGTATAATCCAGAAAACAACCGAGATTTGTTACCTTTATGCCGGATATTAATACCCGTCCGACTGGTTTTAATTGGGGTGGGATGGGACTGGCATCATCCCACCCTTTAGCGTAAAGGCATATTTCACCATCTCCCTTTCCGGATTTTGTGGGCGGTTTCTCAGAGGCTTTAGCACCCGGGCCTTCAGCAGGATCAGGTGCGGCCGCCCCGCGTGCCCCGGAGAGGGGCGGCGCTCCGGCCTCCCGCCCAGCTGACGCGATGTATGCTGAGATCACCTCACGCGCACGCGGTGCAATCATCGAGCGCGCTGCCGTCCCCGCCGTCGACTCGCAAACCTCGCTCTGAGATCCCTCCGCCCGTCCCCTCCCCGCACCGAATCGTGGCGACCCGCACCCAGGGCGCTCAGGCTCAGGTTGTCCGCGATTCTCAGGGGTGATCGCCTCGTAAATTCACATTCTCTCTGTCTCTGTACTAGCCGTACCGTAGGCGCAACTTGCTTTTTCAGGCCCCCTTTCCTGGCGTAAGGAGACCTCGGTGCTCTGAAGTTCTACGTGAGAGGCGTGGCCAGCATCGGGTCCCGCCTCGTTGTGTGACGCCGACGGTGGTGCGCGTGGGAGCCATGGGTAGGGGGTGGGACGGGGTTTAGTAGGAGAGCTGGGGGCTGGGGGGCCGGGGCCGACTGGGAACGCCAACGCCCGTTTGCCAGGTTTTCTTGCTCCGTGGATTCGGAGGAGCGGCGGCGACCTCGGCCTCTAGCGTCTCCAGCGAACTCTAGCGGATGCTGCGGCGGCCAGGATGCTGCTGCTGGGATTACTGCAGGCGGGCGGGTCGGTGTTGGGGCAGGCGATGGAGCGGGTGACCGGCGGCAACCTCCTATCCATGCTGCTAGTCGCCTGCGCCTTCACGCTTGGCCTAGTCTACCTGTTCCGCCTCGCAGTCGGCCACCTAGCCCCCATGCCGGCCGGGGCGGTACGTGCACCCCAGGGATCCGGGCGGGGGACGCAGCGACCGCTGTGGCTGAAGGATTAGCGGGGTGACAAAGGCGGCCAAAGGGCTAGAAGGGGTGTTGACCACGGCCGTGCTCGGCTGGGCGGGGGCAGCGGGCGCGCTGGGGGCTGGTTCGTGACCGCAACTCTGCAGCTTGTGGTCGAGACTGCCTTGACTTTGCTCGCCTTGGTGCTGGGGGTCCCGGCTGGCCTGGACCCCCAGGGACCATAGAGGCGTTACAGACTTTGGTGGAGTCCCTGGTGGGGATGCCTTTGGCAGCTTCGGTCCTTGTGGCGGTCGCCTTGATGACTGCCCTTGGGTTCAGTGTCCTGCGGGCTGTGACACTGCCCCTAATGGTGACTTATATCAGTATGAAGGGGGAGTGTCTCGTAGGGTGGGAGTGACTGGATTGTCACTTTATGCCAATGAAGCTTCAGTTTCTGTAATTTAGTGCCTTTGTTGATCATTAGCTTCATACTTACCTAATGTATTTGATGAATACATCCTTAACCAGCAACACCAAGTAGCTCTTAAATACTGCCTTTTACTAACAATGGAATGTACGAACTAAGCTTTATGAAAGTACCTTTTATAGTGAGTGCTAAAGCGTTCCTGCTAGGGCTCATATACCCTTTTTTTGAAAAAAAAAAAAAATCAGTGGATGAGATGTGTTCTGTTTACTAATAAAAACGTAGCTTCTTAAACATTTCACTTTCTGTACTTCAAGTTACTGTTTGTCTTTTTCTATACCTTCTTTAGGCAAGATTCTGGGACTAAAATTGTGAGTGGTAGTGGTGAAGATACTGTTGCTTGATTGTCCTGTTCCCCCACCCTCGCTGCTATTGATTAAGAAAGTTGTCTCGAGCCACAAATAAATATTCTGGACAGTTTAGCATGTTTAGTTGCAATTTGTGTTTGTCTAGTCATTTATGTTACATTTATCTAGTCATTTCTCTTACACCATTCTGCGTTTCTGTTTACTATGGCTACTCCTAAGATCTTTGCAGTTTAATTGTTCTTAAGTTACTATTGATGCTTTATTTTTTTGGTAACTTTTTTAGTACTTGTGGTAAATTTCATTTGTTTGGTCATGAACCTAAACTGGATTTCTCTTTTGGAATGAAATGTGAGTTCAAATTTTGTTTTCTCTTGCAGAAAAGTCCACCATACATTTCCTCTCCAATTCCATTTCTTGGACATGCCATAGCATTTGGGAAAAGTCCAATTGAATTCCTAGAAAATGCATATGAGAAGGTAAGTCTTCCAAACAATTACAGGAAACGAAATTAGTGCTTTTCAAACTTTCTTTTAGATGGTAGAACATTAAAAAAAATTTTGTAATCTTGTGCTTATCCCCAGTATAGGAAACAGATTAAATTAGAGCTTCTCCTGCTTAAGAATTGGAAGGGTCTTCGAGACCCTCTTAACCTTTCCACGTCCTGGGCGATCTCTGAGACATCACCTGAGGAAACCTGTAGTTTTGTAGTTCTGGCAGCTATGGTCTAAACATCACTAGCCTAAATTTTGTACTTGATTGCTAAAATTGATACTGATTGACCCTTCTTTTTCTTAATCAGTCATCTGTGGGATTTTCTAACCTGTTTTAAACATCTTCTGTGACTTCGGTTCTGTCTTCTTAGATGATGCCATGGCCACTCAGATCTTTGGCCTTCTCTCTAACGAGCTTTCCTGTGCTGATTCAGTCATTTACTCCAGTCCCACTTTGAATGGTTGTCAACTCTTAGATGTTTCATTTCCACAGTATAAATTTAAGACACTTTATTCTTTTTTTTTTTTGTAATTTTTTAAATTACAGCACAGAGCCCAACGCGGGGCTCGAACCCACGAACCGCGAGATCATGACCTAAGCGAAAGTCGGACGCTTAAGCGACTAAGCCACCCAGGCGCCCCTAAGACACTTTATTCTTAAACCACAACTTCTTTTCCCAGCTTGCCTGTGCAGCTCCTTCCATTGTAACCATTCTTTGGCCTCATTAGATCTTCCAGTCCATTGTCCCATTTACTTTTTCCTGATCTATTACTAGCCTCTTTACTTTCCTTCTTTTTTCCAGTCTGGCACCGTGGTGCATCGTTTCAGTTACACTTTGGCCAATATCATATGTTTCCTTTTCATCTTACTTACATGGTAAAATCCCAATCTTGGAGGGAGGCTATTAGTCATTTTCTTCGTCCTTGCACCAGATTAGTTGCTTCCTAACTTCATGATTCCCTACCTTGAATGAAAGTTCAACACTGCTCAACAATCGTATTATGCTAAAGTATGGTTGGCAAACTTTGTACTTGCCACAGTGACCATTCACACCTTAGTCTCCTAAACTTCTAAATAGATGACTCTGTCTCCTCTTTTTTTTTATTTCTAGGGGAGAGAGAGAGAGACAGCATGAGCAGGGGAGGGTCAGAGAGAGAGGGAGTCACAGACTGAAACAGGCTCCAGGCTCCGAGCTGGCAGTCAGCACAGAGTCCGATGCGGGGCTCGAACCCACGAACCGCGAGATCATGACCTAAGCGAAAGTCGGACGCTTAACCGACTAAGCCACCCAGGCGCCCCGACTCTGTCTCCTCTTTAAAGAGAGCTATAGAACCATCCAAAGAGAACTGTCATGCTCCCACTTTCAACATACATTGTCTTTTCTTCCTGTTACACTAATTATAAAACACTTCGTGCCAATACTGGGTGCTTTAGACAGTTTATCTCACTGAAGCTCCCCAAATTTCTTTCAGGTATATCCATTTTATATATGATAACACTGAGAAACATGTTATATAATTTGCTCTTGGGCTCACTGCTGGTTAGTGGCAAAGGCAGGATTTATACATGGTCTGATTTATGACTCTGTATGCTTTTAATAATAATAATAGTAATACGACACATGTAATGTTTATTTTGGCCAACACGCTTTTTGGCCAACACGCTCTTCTGTAATATGTCTATATCCAATATACACAGACATATCATGTATATGATATATTTAATCTTGACAATAGATCAAGATTTCCATTTTATGGATAAGGGAAACTGAAGTACAGAGAAGTTAAGTTCTCTGTAGGACCAAGGTCACAACAACTAATGCGAGGAGCCAGGATGTGAACCCTGGTAGTTTGGCTCCAGAATCTTGGGCTCTAGCCGACTATGTACTGTCACCTTGGTTTTTACTATTTTGTTTCCTATCGAAAGTTAAAGTCTCAATCCATCTTTTGTCTCCGGAACATTATGCTGTTTTTCTTCTTACTATAGTGACTTCTTCAACTGGATCTTTCCCATTTTCTCTGAAAAAAGTTTCAAAGGTCAAAAGGACTAGAGCTTCTGTTGACCGCTCAGTCTCCTCTCATGTCCTTACCCCGTTAGCAAGTTTTCTGTACTTACTGTCTCTGTTCCCACATCTGATGTTTACTCTTTAGTCCACCTTTGATTAATGCACTCCATGTCCTAATTCAATGAACCTGACCTCTCAGCTGTATTTGTCACTGGTTACCACAACCACTCCCTCCTCCTTAAATGTGGCTTCTCTCATTTTTTTCCCCGTGTCTTCTCTCCATCATTTGTGGGCTCATGCCTGGGCATTTACTGTTGGGGTTCAAGGAGGTTTGGTCCTTGGCCTTTAGTCTTTCCTAGGTGATCTCCTCTCTACCTGCAGCTTCAGTGAGCAGCCATATGTGGACACCCAAATTAATGAGCTCCAGACCTGGATGTTCACCTCTAACATGATTCTTTTCTGAGTTATCTCAAAGGCACCAGAAATCCAGTATTTCTAGAGTCTAATCCTTGGTTTTTGTCTCTCCAATCCTGGTGTCCTGTTCTTTCTTCTCACCCTTGTTGTTTCTGTTTTGAAGTGTACCAGAAGCCTAGGATTCATTCTTGATACTTCCCTCTCCCTCTGTCTACTGCCGTCTGCAGATTCTCTCTCCAGAATAACTCCACATTCATCTGCTTCTATGTGCATTGCCCCCCATTACCATGTGGCAAGTTTACATCATCAGTCTCCTTTAATAGGCTCTAACTCCTCTTCTGATATGCTTTCTGCTCCTGTTCCTCCCTCTTGTCCCCATAACAGCTAGAGGGATCATTTTTTAAAATATGTATACATCAGTGTATATACTACATGCAGGTTAACATCTCCCATGGCTTTCCATTCCTTGTAAGGAAAAAACCGCTGAATATGGCTTATGAGACTCCTGTGGTGTAGGCCCTGCAGACTCTATGCTCATCCTTCCTTTCCTCCACTCTCTCATTCAGGACCTTTGTGCATGCCTGCCCACCGTGCTGATTCCTTCTCCTTCGAGCCTCAGCTCAGGTGGCCTTTCCTCTCTTTGGTCCCCCTTGTATCAGTTCTTTTATCACAGAGTTGCTTTCCTTCCTGTAGTATTTGTTACATTTGCAGTTTTACATTTGTTAATATGATTATTTGATTAAGTGGTATCTTTTTCAATGTAGAGTAAGTGTCATGGGTCTGGAACAGTATTTTTGTTCACGATTGTGTCCTCAGAGCCTGGTCTTCAATAATAATCACAAAGCAGCAAGGGAAAGCATTTAACACTCAAGCAGATTAACAAAAACTTAAAAATGAAATCATTCAGTGTTGGTGAGACATTAGTAAAATGGATAACTAAACTTCTGAGGTCTTTACACAGCAAGTACTGTAACTTGTATAATAATGTAAAGGTCATAACCTTTGGTGACTCCTATAAGTTTCTTTTTAAGCAAGGGAAAAAAAAAATCTATATACTCAGCGATACTCATTGCAGAATTATCCATAATGAAAAAACTGACACATCACCCATTTGTCCAGTAATGAAAGAATATTAAATTATGTCTGTTTAAAGGATAGTAAATATTTTCAGTATAAACTGAAAAAAGCAGAATGAAAGTTAATTCATATTTCATTTGGAACTGGATGAACGTAATTATAAATTTGCACAAAGACTGGGTGAATAACTGCATAAAGGCTTACGCATGTTTTGATTTTCAAAAATGAAGAAGGTAGTAATTCTTTAGTGCTCCATATTTTTTAGCATCATCACTAAGGCTACTTTTCTTTCTTTAGTATGGACCCGTATTTAGCTTTACCATGGTGGGCAAGACATTTACTTACCTTCTGGGGAGTGATGCTGCTGCACTGCTTTTTAATAGTAAAAATGAAGACCTGAATGCAGAAGATGTCTACAGTCGCCTGACAACACCCGTATTTGGGAAGGGAGTTGCATACGATGTGCCTAATCCAGTAAGTGATGCTCTTCTCGCCAAGAAAGGCACATCTATACTATAATCTTATAGGTAGTAGTGTAATATTGTACATGGAAAATGTAGAGACAATTCATTGCTTGGTTCAAAAATCTGAAGAATGAGACGTTCAAAAGACGAAAAGCTCTGGGTAACTGACAAAGAATGGATATTTGTTTTATAGTCGCAGGCATGGGCTAAGCAATTTTCAGCGTTTTCCTGCACAAAGAAATACAACCAATGATAACAGCATATTGGAATTTGTAGTGGGTGACAAGAAAATCCCATTATTTCGTCAGAAGAGCCTCCTACCATCCCACTCCTGCCTGAAATTCTAGCATAAGAACTTGTTTTGAGCTAGAGATTGTTGGCTTTTAGAAGCTTGTGTGGTTTCTTTCCCCCTCCTAAAGTCTACTATTGAAGTGCTGCAAGTTGATGCAAAACGCAAATGAGATCATTGGCTCAATTGCTTGATGTGGGCTCTGGCTGAGATCCTACCACACATTACCTGGTATCCCAGTGCAGCAGTTGGGGGTAACATCAAGTGTTATTTCTGGGGATGGGGGAGGAGGGCATGCGGGGGAATAAATGGCTCCTCAAGGCTGAAAGCAAGAGCCCTGGAAAATCCCTGTGGTCAGATATATCTATTCATTTTTCATACTGCTGCTAAGATTCTTAAAATAGAAATGTCCCAGTGGGTTAAAAGCATTAGTTTTATCTTAGAGTGAGTTTATTTCAGTCAGACTATATTGAATGGCAATTAAACTTCTGGAAGATCATGAAAGGAATGATACTTGTTTGGGAATAGAGTGGGAGAATATGTGAAGTAGGATAAAAATGATATCAAGGCGTAATGAACCTTTGGGAGATGGTGTTGGTATCTGGGTTGGGTTGGAATACCAGCAGATATCAGGATAGGAGAGGGAAGCCCTGAGGTGAGAAGTGGCAAAACATATGTAGGAAGGAAGGTGGAGGTGGGGTTCCTAATTTATCATTAGTCTAGGGCCCACACACCAAGTGTTTCTCCACATGTTACTTCAGATCTGCGTAAATGCTCTAAGTTTCCCATGTCTGATGTAGTTAAAAAAAAATCCTTTTTATTTTTTCAACTTTTTTTTCAGAATATTTTCTTTGAGTGTTACAGAGTTCTTATAATAGTCTAAATAAATCTTGTGATAAAACAAAAATGTGTTTTAATGCTTGGTATTATACCATTAATATTTTTAAGGTGTTTTTGGAGCAGAAGAAAATGTTAAAAAGTGGCCTTAACATAGCCCACTTTAGACAGCATGTTTCTATAATTGAAAAAGAAACAAAGGAATACTTTCAAAGTTGGGGCGAAAGTGGAGAAAAAAGTAAGCAAAATGTTTTGGTTTTTCATTTATCTTAATATTTCTACTTTTTTGTGACTAGAAGTATAAGACTATGTGGTGTGTATAAAAAAACTACAGCATTTGTAAAACCTCCTAGATTTAATGGAAAGAACATGTTTTGATAACCATAGAGTTAAAAAGACCTGAGAGGAAGTGATTATTGCCACTCATTTCACAAAACTTTTAAAATGGGTTATCTAACATGCAGTTTTCTCAACTCATTTGTACAAATAATATAAAAATGGTTTTTTAAAGTTTGAAATCAACTGAATGTAAAACTTTTTGCGAGGTCATTTTAAGACAATAAATAAAATAACTTTAAACCCCCATTGGGTAGTAAAAATCTAAATGATTTGATTTTATATATAATACCTTATTTAATATTTTATGAGAATGATTTATTTCATGAAAAAAGTAAATTTAAATACATAGGTTTACTCTACCACCAAATGTATGATATGCTCTCTCACAAATATTATGTACAGAGTATACGGAGTATAATTTGACATTCTTTGGATATTTATGTGAATCCATTGTGAACACTGGACAGGAAGTGTTCCTTTCAGAGAAAGTTGTAATGCCCAAAACAAAGCAGGAAGCAACATCTGCCAGCAGAGCATCAAGACCTTTTTGTAGGTCGTTGTGTTCTTCTGGGCGTGGTCTTCAGTTTCTGTAAAAGGTCCAGAAATTTGATTTTGTTTTTCATATACCTAAAGTTGATGTGATCTGTTTTTAACCATACAACAAGCTGATGTATAAGCTAGAATGCCAACTTAATGAATACAAGTGACACAAAGTTGCAGCACTGAGAACACCAGAATTTGCTAAACTTGATTGGCAACTCATTGGAAAGCCAGGTGATAACTGGAAGTTCATTTGGTACATGTGGAATTAAACAGCAAGGTGTAACAAAATTTTATGACATTTAAATGTCATCCAAATATGCCTGCCTGATGCACTGGTCTCCAATTTGGGATACACTAAGTGGTGATTAGTTAGTTTTCTTTCACATATGGTTAAGACTTCAAATTGTAGTCATGATTTTCCTGCTTTTGACCTGGGAAATAACCCATTCTTCAGTCTTTGGACTGCTGTTCTTTGGGAAGCACCTCCTATGCACTAAATAACCTTTTACTGCTTTTGTTCTACTGCGGCCTGAAACTCCTGCAGCCATATTCATTTTTATATTCAATTTATCTTTTCAAGTTGAAGAATTATGAGTGAGGTTTAGAGATGTCTTTGTGGCCTCTGTTTTGGCCACCCGGGAGTGCTACCCATCATGAGTTTCTTGCCTCTCTTTGTTGTGTCCACATATCTGTCTGTCTAGGCTTTTTTTTTGATGATATGAACAGGATTTTGTTCTTGATTTTGTTCTCAGTTTTCCTTTTTATAATGATTTTATATCTCTAAGAAAACATTTCAAAAAAATATTTGGTAATAGAATGGGAGTGATCTTTTTTCCTCTAGATTTGTTTGAAGCTCTTTCTGAGCTCATAATTTTAACAGCTAGCCATTGTTTGCATGGAAAGGAAATCAGAAGTCAGCTCAATGAGAAAGTGGCACAACTGTATGCAGATTTGGATGGAGGTTTCAGCCATGCAGCCTGGCTGCTGCCAGGTTGGCTCCCTTTGCCTAGTTTCAGGTATGGATAAAGAAACTGTACTTGCTTATTTCACTGTAGAACTGCTGTATCATCGGTATGCTTTATGTTAAAGATTAAAAAAATAAAAAACATAAAACAGACAAATTGGGAAATTATGAGCCCCCATTCTTCTATAAGAATTCAAGAGACATTTTCTGTATATAGTGAGCGCACTGAAGGTAAGTTTCTGTTTATTAAAGAAGCAATTTATTGTCTAGCTGTTTGAATATTTTAAAACCTACTTATCTCACATATTCCTTGTAGTCAGAAAAGTCTCTGGACTCTATCTGAAGGTGATACACCTCTCTATGCCCTTATTTGAAAATATTTGACTTTTATAGTATATTGTGAAGTATCTTTCTTTTGAAGTATTAGTGGCTTTAATTTTCTCTGTCTTCTTATAACTATACTGTGATTTTCATTTTATACTGCTTATTTTCAAAATGTTATTTTTTAGTTATTTTCATCTTTGAATTGCAGACGCAGGGACAGAGCTCATCGAGAGATCAAGAATATTTTCTATAAAGCAATCCAGAGACGCAGACAGTCAGAAGAAAAACCTGATGACATTCTCCAAACTTTACTAGATTCTACTTATAAGTAAGAGCTGTTTTAGCATGTGTCATGCTAATGCAGGAAATTACACATTAAAACATAGTTAAATAATATCTCCAGTTAAAAAGTAATGATGGTGACAAAATTAGTAGCTATCACCCTTGGACTTTTTCAATGGATGAGACCTAAAATACTGGGATGCTATGCCTACTGAAGTCCCAGTGACTGTGCATGGTAAAAAGTTTGCTGATAAACTGCAGGGAAGGCTTTTGTAATCAAAATTTTATTTTTCTTTCATCTGTCTCCTTAAGAGGGGAAAATTCTTACTTGTGATGGGCAAATGCAAGAGACTATTCTACCTGAAAAATTGTATTCACCGTGCCTATTTAAATGTTGAGGCAACGGGCGCCTTTGTGGCTCACCGGGTTAAGCCTCCGACTCTTGATTTCGGCTCAGGTCATGATCTCCAAGTCATGGGATGGAGCCCCTTGTCGGCCCCCGTGCTGGGCATGGATCCTGCTTATGCTTAAGATTCTCTCTCTGCCTCTCCCCTGCTCTCTGTTTCAAACTCCATATCAAGCGCCACTGTGACAGTACGGAGCCTGCTTGGGGTTCTGCCCCTCTCCCCCATTTGCACACTCTCTCTCTCAAAATAAATACATAAACCTAAAAAATAAAAAAACGTTGAGGCATGAGATGAGTCTGCCACAGCGGTAAATTTTGTTTGTGATTGATTCCACAGGGATGGGCGTCCTCTGACAGATGATGAAGTGGCCGGCATGCTTATTGGACTGCTCTTGGCGGGGCAGCATACATCCTCAACTACGAGTGCCTGGATGGGCTTCTTTCTGGCCAGAGACAAAACACTTCAAGAAAAATGCTATTTAGAACAGAAAATAGTCTGCGGAGAAGACCTGCCTCCTCTAACTTATGACCAGGTTTGTGGATTTTGAGTTTTATTGCTGCCTTATGACTTTGAGTATCTAATGGTTAAATTGATTAAATTCTTTATTTTTAGAAAATTACGCATAACCCTCCCTGAAACGTCTTAATGTTGGATTCAGTTTGCTGGTACTTTGTTGAGTTTAGGATCTAATCATAAGGGATACTAATGTGTAGTTTTATTTTTTATTTTTGAATGTGTAGTTTTATCATGATGTCTTTGACAAGGTTTGGTATCAGAGTAATGCTGGTCTCATAGAATAAGTTTGTAAGTGTTTTCTCTTTTATTTTTTTGCAAGAGTTTCTGAAGGATTGGTATTGATTCTTATATGCCTGGTTAGAATTCACCATTGAAGCTATCTGAGTCTGCTTTTCTTTGTGGGAAGTTGTTTGACGACTTACTATAGATCTGTTCACGTGTTCTGTTTCATCCTGAGTCTTCAGTTTGTGTCTTTGTAGGAATTTATGCATTTCATCCGGATTACCTAATTTGTTAGTTTACAATTGTTACAGTATTCTCTTACAATCCTTTTTATTTTTGTAAGGTTAGCAGTGATGTCTTTTTCATTCCTGATCTAGTAACTTTTAAAACAATAGCTTAATTGATACATAACTTAAATACCATAGAATCCAATTAGAGTGTACAATGTAGTGTTTTTTGGTATATTTAGAACTGTGAAGGCATCATAATTTTAGAACGCTTAAATCACTTCCAAAGGAAAGCTGGTACCCATTAGCAGTCAAGCTCCATCTCTCTTGTGTCTAGCAACCACTAATCTACTTTTTGCCTGTATGGATTTGCCTTATTCTGGACATTTCTTATAAAATGGGACTGGCTGCTTTTGCTTGGCATGTTTTCATGATTCACCCATGTTGTAGCATGTACCAGTACTTTGGTCTTTTTTATTGCCAAGTAATACTCCATCACGGATATGCCACATTTGTTTATTCATCATCAGTTGATTAACATTTGGGTTTATACCTTTTGGCTATTATGAATAATGCCACTCTAAGCATTTAATTATAGGTTTTGAAAAAGCCGACACTGAGAATTTTTGCTAGTGTTTTCATTTTTTGGACAAGCAAATTTTTGCAGGTCCTTACTATTCCATTCTTGACGGTGATTACCTCTCTTACTGGTATCTTACCTCCTTTGTCTTGGCTGTGGATAGTAACAGAACATGATAATCTCAGCAACTGAACTAGTTACTTCTGTACTTCTACCAGATTATAAACTATCTTATGATAACCTAGAGGTTTAAATAATACTGTGTACTACTGAAGTAAGTTAAAATTTGTAAAAGTCAGGAAATGTTTTCCCTTTTTAGCTGAAGGATCTAAATGTACTTGATCGCTGTATAAAAGAAACATTAAGACTTCGACCTCCTATTATGACTATGATGAGAATGGCCAAAACCCCTCAGGTGAGTCTCTTCGTTAGATTTCCCCTTCCAGGGGCGCCTGGGTGGCTTAGTCGCTTAAGCGTCCGACTTTCGCTTAGGTCATGATCTCGCGGTTCGTGGGTTCGAGCCCCGAGTCGGGCTCTGTGCTGACTGCCAGCTCAGAGCCTGGAGCCTGTTTCAGTCTGTGACTCCCTCTCTCTCTGACCCTCCCCTGCTCACGCTGTCTCTCTCTCTCTCTCTCTCCTAGAAATAAATAAAACATAAAAAAAAAAAAAAAAGATTTCCCCTTCCATGCACCCAGTTTTTAATTTTCAAAAGGCAGAAATAATAGGAAAGAGAATTTTTCTGATTAGAAAAGAATAACCATTTCCATGTAATTTCAATTTTATATATTCTAACTCTGGATATATAATTATATATATTCTATTTATATAGATATTTTTATATAATTATAGAGAACATACATGCTAATCTGTTCCCTGCATTTTTACTTAACAATTAGGGTTTTTAAAATGGTAATATATTTTTTCTTGGTTTAGAAAAAAACCTGTTTTGTTGTTAAAAAAATCTGACAGTATGAAAGTATATGAATTGGATTATGAAAGGCTCCTTGAAATCCCTCTGCTACCTCTGAGGCATTTATGGCTTTTTACTATTTCCAGTCCAGTGTTGGGTCACTTGTAAATTATCTTGAGTTATAATAATTTTCAGCTGGGGCGCCTGGGTGGCTCAGTTGGTTAAGCGTCCGACTTCGGCTCAGGTCATGATCTCACGGTTCGTGGGTTCGAGCCCTGCGTCAGGCTCTGTACTGACAGCTAGCTCAGAGCCTGGAGCCTGTTTCAGATTCTGTGTCTCCCTCTCTCTCTGACCTCCCCCTGCTCACCCTGTCTCTCTCTCTCTCAGAAATAAATAAAACATTAAAAAAAGTTTTTTAAAAATAAAATAATTTTTAGCTAGCCTACCATCTAGCTGGTTTTTAAATCTATGTATAGCTCATGTGTGTTAATGCTTTATTACACAGTGGTCTGGTTAGTTGGTAGAATATTGTTTTATTATCTAAGGAAATGCGTTGCTTTCTTTTGTAGACTGTGGCAGGGTATACCATTCCTCCAGGACATCAGGTGTGCGTTTCTCCCACTGTCAATCAAAGACTTAAAGACTCATGGGCAGAACGTCTGGACTTTAATCCTGATCGCTACTTACAGGACAATCCAGCATCAGGAGAGAAGTTTGCCTATGTGCCATTTGGAGCTGGTAAGATACCATTTTACATTTGAAATGTTAGTTCTGAGAATGTGTTTATGTATGTCAAAATACCCCATGTGAATTTTATTTATAAATATCTTCCTTTTCTCATAGGGACATTCCTGTAAATATCTGTAGGAGTATAATCTTTGCCAAGTTAGAGAAAGTACTTTATTTGTACTAAAGGAAATAGTTTTACTAATTCCTACATAATGTTCTTTTACCTTCTAACCAATTTAGTTTTATCAGGGTTAATTTTGATAGTTCACTCTCTTTTCCCAGTTATTTCAGACTAAATATAACATTATCAGTGTGTCAGAAAAGAGTAAAAGCAGTCTTTAAATTGAAGCTTTTCTGGATTGTTAACTTTTCGGTTCTCTGCCTACGTCCCTAAGATAAAATGGTCTTTAAATTTGGTCAGGTTGTGCATAAGCTTGCAAACTGCTGCATTTCAATTAAGACCCTTATATTATCCAGGCAGACCCTTGTTCCTGCAGTAATTTCTCAGTTCACTGGTACTCTGCAGATTAAACTATATTCTAGGGCTTCTTTTTCAGTCTTCCCAGAGATTTTAAGTGGCATGACCTTTTTTTTTTTGTCATTGGTAACACTTTTTCCACAGGTAAAGGAAAGTAAAAAGTTCCTTAGGAACTTCAGATCTTATTAAATTGTAAACATACTTAATAATATGGTGTACAAAATCTCATATGAAAGAGTCCCAGATATTCAGTTACCTGACTTCCACTTGAACTTCTTTAGGTAACAGGTTGCTCAGTTACCTTCTATGGCAGCTCACTTAAGTTTTCTAGACTGCTCCCATTTTTAAAAAATTGTATTAGAGCTATAATCTGGGGGTGCCCGGCTGGCTCAGTCAGTAGGGCACGTGACTCAATCTCAGGGTTGGGAGTTCAAGTCCCACACTGGGTGTGTACGTTTAAAAAAACAACAAAAACTGCCATCTGTTTCCTTTTAACATCACATTTATAGTCAGTCCTAACTGTGTTCTCTGAAGCCATATTCTGTATCTCTGAGCTATCTGAATGACTCTTCCCTCAAATCTTTCATCATTGTGTTAGTTTCCTAGGACTACTGTATCTCCCACAAACCAGAAGACTTTTAGGGGCACCTAGGTGGCTCATTCGGTTAAGTGTCTGACTCTTGGTTTCGGCTCAGGTCATGATCTCATAGTTCTGAGTTTGAGCCACATGTTGGGCTCCACAATGACACTGCAGAGCCTGCTTGGGATCCCCCCCACCCCTCCCCTCCTCATGCTCTCTCTCAAAAATAAACTTAAATTTTTTTAATTAAAAACAAAAAAAAAATAGACATTTATTCTCCCACATTTCTGGAGGCTGGAAGTCTGAAATCAAGGCATTGGCAGGACCTTGCTCTCTCTGAAGGCTCTTAGGGAAGTCTTTCCTTGCTTGTTCCTAGTTTGCACTGGCTCTTGGCAATCTTTGGCATTCCTTGGCTGTAGCAGTATTCACCCGAGTCCCTGCCTCTGTCTTCAGATGGCCTCCTGCCCTTCGGGTGTCTGAGTCTTTCCATTGCTTTCTTTTGAAAGAGAGTGGCCTTGGATTTTGGGTTCACTCTAACCAAGTGTAACTTCATCTTAACTAATTATATCTGCAAAGTCTGATTTCCAAACAACGTTACATTCTGAAATTGAGTGGATGTGAATTTGGGGAGGAGGGAGGGGACACTGTTCTACCCCATATGATCATGTTAAGTATGTCCACTTTCTTCAGTCATTCCTTTACTTTGCAATTGTATAATTTTTTCTGTTGGTGCATATAGCATGTAGCTTATTCATATTACATTTTGTGAATTTATCCATTTTTTTTTGTTAATTCAAGGATACTTCTAGTTTGCAGCTATTAAAAATAATCTTTTGGTGGTTCCTGGGTGGCTTAGTGGGTTAAATGTCTGACCCTTGATTTTGGCGCAGGTCATGATCTCACAATTGTGAGATTGAGCCCTGCATCAGGCTCCAAGCTGATAGTGCAGATCTTGCTTGGGACTCTCTCTCTCAAAATAAATAAAAACTTAAAGTCTTCTGTCTTCACTGGAGGTAACCACTAAAGATCATTTAATTTCAAAATATGAGAAAGAGCTCATTTTAAAAACCCAGCAGGGGAACCTGGGTGGTTGGCTTAGGTCATCTCACAGCTGTGGGATAGAGCCCCTGTGTCTCCACCCCCCCCCCCCCCGCCCCGGTCAGGCTTCATGCAGGACATGGAGCCTGCTTAACATTCTCTCGCTCTGTCTGTCCCTCCCCTACTCTCTCTCAAAAAAACAAAAATAATCCTGTAACCAGTCTCCCTGTAAGCCTATAACCTCCCTGTGGTCCTGTCTAAAAACCTTGGCCTGGCCCCCAGTCATGATGACATTCGCCTCTTCTTCTGTTAAAATTTGCTGGTTTTATCAAGTCACGTTGGGGTCACCAAAAACCAAAAATAATAATAAAAAAATTGATGGTTTAAGTCTATGATCCATCTGGAATTAGGTTTTGAGTATAGTGTGAGACAGGAATTGGGGTTTGGGTTTGTTTTTTGTTTTTTTAAAATGTTAGATATCTAGTTATTCCCGCACTGTGTTAAAAAGACTTTGTTCTTCATTTGCTTGCTTTATTTAGTGCCTTTGTTGACAATCAAATAACCATAAAAGTATGTCTTGGCTCTTTGCTTTCTTCCACTGATCTATAGGTAGAGCCCCATCCAAGACCAAATTGCTGTGAAAGGGAAAAACCCAATTTCTTCTCTACTCTGAGAACACTTTATTGACATTTCTGGTCACCAAATGTGTGTTTTCCCCCCACACCAATTCTCTATGGATACCCACTGGGTGTCCTACAATTTAGTTCATTTCTGACACTATCTACCCGGGGTTAGCACAGACCTCAGAGGTTAAGGGCTTAGTCCCATTAGTTTCCCCCTACTCCCCATCATTTCAGATACCAATTGCAAGTTCAGGTTGCTGCCTGTTTTTCTGACCAGCTGGCTGGAAGCCAGAGGTTTTCTGGATCCCCTCCTTGGGGTTGCACAGTTTCTTAAAATGGCTCACAGAACTCAGAAGTTTACTTATTGGATTAACAGTTTCTTGCAAAGGGAGGCTACAACTCAAAACAGCTGATTGAAGAGATGCATAAGACAAGGTATGGGGGAAGGGGCACAGAACTTTCATGTCCTCTGAGTACACCACACTCCGGGCACCTCTACATGCTCAACAACCTGGAAATCTTTCTCGGTACTACCTATCAGTCCTTCCATTCTATAGGGATTTTTGTGAAGGCTTCATTATGTAGTCACAACTGATTAAATCATCATCAGTCATTGGTGATGAATTCAACCTCCAGTCCCTCTCCATCCTAGAGGTCAGGGGGTGGGGGCTAAAAGTTCTAACCCTCTAATCACTGAGTTGGTTCCCCTGGGAGTCAGGCCCCACTCTGAGGGCATTTCCAAAAGTGATCTCATTAACAAACTCAAGTGTGGTTGAAATCGGCCTGTTTTGAATAAAAAGTCTTCTTCTTTTATTGCTCTCTTCACTTAAATTCCAAGATGTTTGAGGAGCTCTCTGCCAAGAATGGGAGGAACAAGTACCTGTTTATTACAAGTTGGTATTGCAGTTGCTGCACTTTTAGTACTGAATTCAGATTTGAAGTTTTAAGTTGTCTTTTTTTTTTTTTTTTTCCAAGACTGCTTTGGATATACTGGGTCCTCCTTTGTGTTTCCATATGTATTCCCTTAAAAGTTTTTATTTGAATCTAGTTAACATACAATCTAATATTAGTTTCAGGTGTACAGTAATATATTCAACAATTTCTTACATCACTTGGTGCTCATCATAAGTGCCCTCCTTAATCCCTATCGATTTCCCCTATCCTCCCACCCACCTCCCCGCTGGTAACTTTGTTCTCTACAATTAAGAGTCTTTTTTTTTTTTTAATATTTTTATTTATTTCTAGGAGAGAGAGAGACAGCATGAGCAGGGGAGGGTCAGAGAGAGGGGAAGACACAGACTCTGAAATAGGCTCCAGGCTCTGAGCTGGCAGTCAGCACAGAGCCCGATGCGGGGCTTGAACCCACGAACTGCGAGATCATGACCCAAACGAAAGTCAGACGCTTAACCGACTAAGCCACCCAGGTGCCCCAAGAGTCTCTTTTTTTAAATGCTTATTTATTTTTGAGCGAGAGAATGTGCATGTGCATGAGCAGAGGAGGGGAGCGGGGGTGGACAGAGGATCTGGAGTGGGCTCTGTGCTGACTGTAGACAGCCCATTGCTGGGCTCAAACTGTGAGACCATGAACTGACCCTGAGTTGAATGCTTTAACTGACTCACTCAGACCCTCCAAGAGTCTGTTTCTTGCTTCCCCCCCTTTGCTCATTTTCTTAAATTGCACACGTTGAAATCATACGGTATTTGTCTTTTCTGACTTATTTTGCTTAGCATAATACTCTTTAGCTTCTATCCATGTCACTGCAAATGGGAAGATTTCATTCTTTTTTACAGCTAATATTCCATTGTGTACACACACACACACACACCGTCTTTATGCATTCATCAGTTGATAGATACTTGGACGGTTTCTATAACTTGCTGCTATAAACACTGGGGTGCATGTATCCCTTCTAATTAGTATTTCTGTATCCATATGCATTTTAGAATCAACGTTGACAGCTTTTATATGTACAGACCTTATACGTTTTGATCTTGATAGCGTTGAGATTAAATCCCTTTTTCTTATTTTGAAAGATTTGAATTTTTTAAAAAATATTTCATTTTAAGTAATCTCTGTATCTAATGTGGGGCTCAAACTCACAACCCCAAGATCAAGAGTCGCTTGCTCCACTGCCTGAGCTGGCCAGGTGCCATTGAGACTGAAAGTTTTGAATGGTTCATATTGACTTTTAACTAGTGCTTTTTAGGACAGAAGCTAAGAATATTCTAGTTTATTCCCAAAGTAGACTGTCATCATAGATTTCAATCCTTAAATATATTTAAACTTACTTACATGTGACATTTCAAAAAAAAGAAAAAACCCTAACTGGAAGAGTTTATCATATAATTATCCAAGTGCTGTTTCCCCTAAAAATAATTTTGAAAATCTCCTGGTATTTTTTTTTTTTTTTTTTTTTTTTTTAGCTATTTAGAACTTCTATTATGTGAAAAGAATATGTCATCTTTTTTTCCTATATTATTTCTATATCTGCTGTCCATTCAAATTTATCACTCTAGGTGAAAAGGGAGAAAATTTCAACTGATTCTTATGAAAACTTTTTTTTAATAGGGCGTCATCGTTGTATTGGGGAGAACTTTGCTTATGTTCAAATCAAGACAATTTGGTCCACTATGCTTCGTTTATATGAATTTGATCTCATTGATGGATATTTTCCCACTGTGAATTATACAACCATGATTCACACCCCTGAAAACCCGGTTATCCGCTACAAACGAAGATCAAAATGAAAAAGGCTGCAAGGAACTAAAATGTGAAACATCACTGTAAACTGCAAAAGCATTTAAAGTGAATGAAGTTTACGAAACAACTCCTGGTATATTCTGAGTTTAATTTTAAAAAGCTTAACTTACGGTTTTTATATTTTCTTAACTGAATGGTTCCATCAAATCTAACGGCATTTCAGGTATTTCCTAATAGTTTTATGATGGACATTTACTATATATGCCTTATTTAAGGAAATCAAGTTCATTAATAAGAAATTACCTAGGGGGATCTTGGTAATTGACAGACTCTAAACATAGTTTCCAGGTATTAAAGTTAACAAAAATAGCTCTTGGGAAGTAGGTCAGGGTATTCAAATCATGGACTGGATCTTACAAGTATAAAGGCCCAGGGAGATACTTGAAACCTTGGGTTATTTACTGGGTAATGCTTGTGTATGTGTGTGTAAGTTAGGATGAGTGGGTAGGGAAGAAACTCACTCACATTTTAAGCCTTGGATAAAAGAGAATCCCATCAGTTGTTTTTGTTTTGTTTTTATATTACTCTCCCAAGTACTAGAGAACATAATACTAATAAAGACTGCACATGTAACTGGTTCCACAGTCACGTGTTAAAGCCCAAAATAAAATCCTTAAAGGATGATGTTTGTTCTCTTTGGCTCTAGGTGGTTTCCTGCTTCCTCTCCAGAATCTAATTAGGGATATTTGTTATTCTGTTTATTAAAACTTAATTTAGGTGTTTTTTTTTTTTTAAATTTGGAGATTTCGAAATCTGGCTTTAAGATGAAGGTAACATAGAGTCTTTGCGGGGTGGGTAGTATCATTGGTCACATTGTGTTGAAGCCTGTCAAGAATCAGCTCAAATTATAACTTGGGACCTGACTATGTATACCTGTAATTTAACCATGTTGCCTGCTGTCACTAGGTGAGGCTAAAATATTTTCCCTTATGTCTAAGGAAAGACGCTAGAGAACTCATGTTAAACTATTTTTGAAGGTAAGATCCCTGCTGAGTTTTTCACATTGAAATGGTCTCTGAGAAAAAATATGGTCCATTCACTAATTGTAAAGTGGTGTGCTTCAGTGAGTAGAATTCAGGAATCTAGGACTTGGGATGGGGAAAAAATTTCTATCTCTGTACTAACTTTAAACTGTAATTTAGTATTTCCTTTATGAATTTAAGCAACAAACTACTAGTATTAGCAGCACCCGTAATTTTGTTAAAAAGACTTTCATATCCTAGTAAGATGTTGCAGATCTCTCAAAATACCTTATTTCCATCGCTATTCTGAAATTATGGTAGTTACTAGGTATGATCGGTCTTATTTAATCTTATGTATCAAATTTTTAAGAACTTACTATTGCTATATAATTTTTCTTTTGCAACCCTGTACATGCTATGTCTTAAAGGCACTATTCTGAGAAGGGACCCTTAGTTTCCAAGACAACTAGAGGCTCATGGCACAAAAAAAGTTAAAACCCTGAGTAAGGCTAGTCTTTGTTTAGTGAATAGTTCATTTTAGACTTGTTTTTAACCACTTACTGAGAAGGAGTGACAAGTTGGACTGCAGAGGCCTCATGTCATAAGGAGAGCTGATGGACAAGTGTCTGAGGAGTCTCATTTCACCATCTGTTAGCTTCTCCATTCTCTCTCAGCAGAAGGGCCTTGAATGGCAAGCTATGTTAACTAAGGTACTATCCCCATCTCTCTTCACTTAAACTAACTGCTTTAGAATACCTTTGTTATTTCTGGAACCCAGATGCTAATATGGAAGAATCAGATTAATTTGAAATCTTCAAGAATGTAGAATTTGTTACTGCAGCCTCTTTGTTGGTATAAAATCATAGAATGTCCAGTGGTAAGAAAATCCTGAGGATTTTCCTCTTGCTGTTTTAGCAAGCTGCCATGTTTCAGGGAAGACTCTGGTTAAAAAAATACTGAGATTTCATATTAACTCTGTGGGAGCCTCCCAATCTGGAATTTGGCTTGGACAGCAAGCATACTGCTTAATTCTGCTGCATTTAGCATTGTGATTAATAAAATTTAAGATTCTTTGCATTAAATGATTCCTGCATTATCTTAGTGGGCATCACCTATGAGTACACACCTTGGGGAACAAGTAACACTAAACATAATAGGGCAATTATTGGCTAATATTGAAAATATCACTATAGTGAAAAAAACTACATGTACATGTAAAGTTGACAGAAAGTGCAAAAGAAACTCTTGCTCAAGAGAGGGACAGAAAAAGTATACATATTTGAGATACTCTGCCCTGCCACAGCCTGAATGTTTGTGCCCCCCGCCCCCAACTCCCGCCCAGATTCTTGTTGAAACACAATCCTCAATGTGTTGGTATTTGGAAGTGGGGCATTTGGGGAGGTGATAGGTCATGGGGACGTAAGTCTCAGGAATGGGATTAGTGTCCATACAAAAAACCTCTCCGAGAGCTCCCTTGTCCCTTCTGCCATCTAACAGGGACATGGCAGTCTATGAACAAGGAAGCAGGCCCTTACCTGACACCAAATCTGCTGGCACCTTGACTTCCCAGTCTCCAGAACTGCAAGAAATAAATGTGTTGTTTATCAGTTATCTAGTCTACGGTACTTGGTCACAGCAACCTGAATGGTCTAAGACCTACACCAGGAACTATGGCTCAGTTAAAGTTCCAAAAAACAAAAGTGAAGAAGGTTCAAATACCCGTGTGGTTAAAATGGTGAAGTCATTTTTATTTCAGTACTTGACAAAATACCCCATAAAATTCAAAACTTCTACCATTATACAAAAATAGGTCTCTACAAGTGATATTATCTGTCTTCATCACCAGTAGCAAATATATTAGGGCAGAAACATGTAACTTCAGTAGCCTTGTAGGAAAAGTGCAGGACACCTCAAGCTACACATTCAGCAGTATCATAATGCGCAAAAGTTTAATCTTTTCACCCATTCGATAAATACACAAGGTTTATAATTTAATCATTTAAATTAGCATTCCACAAATATACATGTAATTTAATGATTATTGTGTATGAATACATACACAATGCTAATATGTACACATTCCAGTTTGTTTTCATGTGCTGGCAAGGGATTTGTATACAATCATAAGCTGTGTTCATATTGGTCCCGCTGAATATCCACGATACAAAAGCACAAAAGAACAAGTGATTTACAAAAGGGAATTTGTTTAAAATCACTTTGATTCATGTTTCGAAGGATTATCTTCTCATGCCCACATGAAACTGGGTTGAACCTATGAGAGAAAAACAAGGTATGTAAAATTATTTCAAATTGTTACTTATCCCAGAATAATTAGCACAGGCATTCTCTGGAGATACTGCACGTCTGGTTCCAGACCACAGCAATAAAGTGAATATTGCAATACAGAGATTTTTTTTTGTTTCTCTGGGCAAATAAGTTTATACTGTAGTCTATTAAGTGTACAATAGCATTAGGTCTAACATATTAAAAAAGGCTAATCATCATCTGAGCTTTCAGGGAGCTGACAATCCTTGCTGGTAGAGGGTCTTGCCTTAATGTTGAAGGCTGCCGACTGATAAAACAAAAATGAAGTTTGCTGTTATCGGTTGGCTCCTTTCATGAACAATTTCTCTGTAGCATGCGATGCTGTTCAGCATTTTACTCAGTGTAGAACTTCTTTCAAAACTGGAGTCAACTGGGGCACTTGGGTGGTGGTTCAGCTGGTTAAGCGTCTGACTTCTGCTCAGGTCATGATCTCATGGTCTGTGAGTTTGAGCGCCACATTGGGCTCTGTGCTGACAGCTCAGAGCCTGGAGCCTGCTTCGGATTCTCTCTCTGTCTCCCTCTCTCTCTGCCCCTCCCCTGCTTATACTCAGTCTCTCCCTCTCAAAAATAAACATTAAAAAATTAAAACAAAAACTAGAGTCAATCCTTTCAACCCCTGCTGCTTTATCAGCTAAATTTTATGTAATATTGTAAATCCTTTGTCATTTCAACAGTCTCCACAGGATCTTCACTGGAAACAGATTCCATCTCAAGAGAGCTCCTGTTTTGCCCATCCATGAAGAAACTCCTCATTCATTCAAGTTTTATCATGACACTGCAGGAATTCAGTCGCATCCTTAGGCTCCACTTCTAACTCTAGTGCCCTGGCTATTTCTACCACATATGCAATTACTTCCTGCACTGAAGTCTTCAACCCCTCAGAGTCATGCATGAGGGTTGAAATCAACTTCCTCCAGACTCTTGTTCATACTGATATTTTCACCTCTTCCCATGAATCACAGATGTTCTTGCATCTATAATGATGAATCCTTCCAGAAGGGTTTTGATTTACTTTGCCCAGACCTGTCAGGGGAATCATTATCTATGGTAGCTAGAACCTTAGAATATGTATCTCTTAAATAATAAGACTTGAAAATCAAAATTACTCCTTGATCCATTGGCTGCAGAATGGATGTTGTGTTAGCAGGCATGTAAACTCATCCTGTTGTACATCAGAGCTCGTTGGTGAGCAGGTGCATGGTCAATGCGCAGTAATATTTTGAAAGGAATCTTTCTTCTTGAGCACATCTCAACACGGCTTAAAATATTCAGTATACCATGTTGTACAGAGATGCAGTGTCTATCCTGATGTAACACAAGCAGAGATTTAGCATAATTCTTATTTTTTTATGTTTATTATTGAGACAGAAACAGAGCATGAGTGGGGGAGAGGCAGAGAGAGAGCGAGGGAGACACAGAATCCAAAGCAGGCTCCAGGCTCTGAGCTGTCAGCACAGAGCCCGACACGGGTCTCGAACTCACGAACTGTGAGATCATGACCTGAGCTGAAGTCGGACACTCAACCGACTAAGCCACCCAAGCGCCCCAGATTTAGCATAATTCTTAAGGGCCCTAGGAATTTTGAAATGGTAAAAGAGTACGGGCTTCAACTTACTCACTTGCTGCATCAGCCCCTAATAAGAAAGCCCATCCTTTGTAGCTAGACCATGAGTCTTCCTCTCCAGTTAGGAAAGCACTTGATGGTATCTTCTTCCAAAAGAAGGCTGTTTTTGTCTACATTAAACATCTGTTTAGTGTATTCACCTTCATAAATTACTTTAGCTAGATCTTCTGGAGATCTTGGGGCTTCTACATCAGCACTTGTTGCTTCACCTTGCACTTTTATGCTGTGGAGACGTCTTTCCTTAAAACTTGTCAACCAACTGCTGCAGCTTCCTCACCTCGCTTACCCTTCAAAGAACTGAGGAGAATTATGGCTTTGCTCTGGATTAGGCTTTGGATTAAGGGAATATTGTGGTCGGTTTGATATTCTACGCAGACCACCAAGACTTTCTTCTTATCAGCAGTAAGGCAGTTTTGCTTTCTTATCATTCACATGTTCACTGATGCAGCACTTTTAATTTCCTTGAAGAATCGGCATAAGGATGAGTTCTTGAACTTATCTTCTGCATTTACAGCTTGGCTGTCTGGTGCAAGAGACCTACCTTTTGGCCTATCGTGGCTTTTGTGTCCCTCACTAAACTTAATCATTTCTAGCCTTTGATTTTAAGTGGGATGTGTGACCTCCTTTCACTTGAATACTTTGACACCACTGTAGGGTTATTGACTGGCCTAATCTCAACACAGCTGTCTCAGGGAATAGAGAGGCAGGACAGGAAAAGAGACAGAAGAATGGCTGGTCCCTTGAGGACACAGAACACACTCACTTATCGATTAAGTCTGCTGTCTTCTATGGCACTGTTTGTGGTGCCTCCAGAACAATCACACTAGTAACATCAAAAAATCACTGACCAAAGGTCTAAAGAAAAAGTCTGAAACATTGTGAAAATTACCAAAATGTGAGAGATGTGAAAATAAGCAAGTGGTGTTGGAATAAATGGCACCAACAGACTTGCTCAACATGGTTGCCACAAACCTTCATTTGTTTAAAAAAGAAAGAAAAAAAAAAAGCTTATCTGTAAAGTGCAATAAAACGAAGCACAATAAAATGAGGTATGCCTGTAGTGATTTCAAATTAGATTGTTACCAACACCAGATTGACTAGTTCATGAAAGGCAGAAGATTACGATTACCCTCTATTTAAAAATCTGCTTTTTATTTTTGTAAAAAAAGTCTTATTTATCCTTAAACTGATTTTTAAAAGAGGTCTAAATATATATTTGAAAGTCACTATTGCTCTATAGCAAGGTAAGACTAATGTTAAGCTTCTCTTTAAAGTGCCCTGCAGGTTGAATGTTCTATACTCTATACCTCCTGCCTCTTGAAAAATCTTTGGGTCTTCAAAATCTGAGTCCTATGAAATCTAGATGCTCAAAACACGATACAAACCACACCAAACCATACCAAAGTCCAGCTATGATCATAACAGCTTCCTAGGACTGTAAATTGCTTGGGTTAGATGATCTCTTAATGTGAGGAGACAAACTACTAATCTGAAACTAGCCCTAGACAGTTTGTGAGAATAGTAGGAAAAAAGTCTTTAACAAAAGTAATAAGAGGTAAAACTTGATTTAAGTTAATTTGAAGCACATTAAACTGACTCAAACATTTGAATCAGGAGTGAATTGAAGGGAGACAGGGAAAATAGGTCTTCCCCCAATGAACAGGGAATCCATTTCTATTAAGTATGAATTTTTGTGTTTTTGAGCAGAGGAAAAAAATGGGTCATTTTCATAAAGTACTTTGAATGGAACAGGGACCATGGATAAAAGTACTGGGTACTAGCAGGGACAACAGCTTCTGTCTTTCCTCTCCCCACCCCTGATTCACATGCCTCACCACATATCACAGTTGACCCTTGAACAATGTGGAGGCTAGAGGTGCTGACCCCTTGCACAGTTGAAAATCCGTGTGTAACTTCTGACTCCTCCAAAGCTGAACTTACGTACAAATCTTACTACTGACGAGAAAGCCTTACAGGTAACATAGAGGCAATTAACACATATTTTCATATGTTGTATTCTTATAATAAAATAATCTAGAAAAAAGAAAATGTTAAGAAAATCATAAGAATCATAAGGAAGAAAAAAAGGCATTTGCAGCACTGTATGTAAGTGGAACTGTGCAGTTCAGACTGTGTTGTTTAGGAGTCCACTGTAATTAGGAACACGCTCTCTGGTGAACTCTGTAAGCCTCTCAGGACTCTCTACCTTGGTGCCTATTGTGAATTTCATCTAATCAATCTAAGTAGGGTACCTTTTTTCGTGGGAGTGAAACTGGGGTCGTTAATCATTTCTTGAGTTAAATTCCTAAGTCTAACCTGGTAACTCATGAACTAAACTCTAAGATTCAATTATCCTAATGAAGGTGGTAAGGAATCTCAGAAAGAGAAAGGGGAGCTCTGGGTCCGTCTGACACTACGAGGCTGCCAATAATACAGAGTAACGCTGAAGAGTACCTGACTGTACAGTTCCAAGTCGTCTTTGCAGTGCCTCTAGCCGAGTGATATAATCTGTCAAGGCTCTGTCAGGGTCATAATTCTGAAGCTGAGAACATGCTAAGGAACCAGGATTTAAATCAGCTGGAGGGCCCGGGTACCTGTAAGATTAAAAATATGAACATGAATCCAAAATTAGCCACAGTTAACGCAAGTAATTTAACAATCTGCCACCACCCTGCCCTCAAAATCTAGATCTTTAACCCAAGTTATGAACATAATAACTGATAACTGGCAAGAACAGTTAGAATTCACATTTGAACCTTTCTTTATGTGTCGGCTGCTGGTCCACAGGTTTGACTAGAGATTTCAGTCTTTTCATGGGCAAGACGATATATGGATTAGAGATTCTGAAGGTATACAGCCCAGAATCTGGTACAGAGACTAAGCATCAGATACTTAATATTTGTACATTATTAGGGTTAAAAATTGAAACTAGAGAGAAACTGTAACTTTGCAATATTTCCAATATGTGGCCATGCTAAAAATAGACATTATCTGTTGGCTCTTGTCTGTCAATACCATCTGATGTGTTCTTCCAACTTTATAACCATATTTCTTAAATCATTCTTTTCTTCACTCAGTTGGCTGATAGGTCCTGTCAGCTCAGCATTACGCTCGGTAGTCCCTTCTGTCAATGAGCCACAAGAAGTGCTTGGGGACACTAAGCTAGGCCTAATCTATACCCCCAAAGTTCTGAGCTTCCGATGTACAAGGTGAAAAAAGTTCAATAAACTTAAAGCAGCTACAAAGTCCTCATGAAAGTGTCCAGCAGAATGCTTGTTGCAGAAGTCCTCAATGAACGCTGTGTACACAAATGCATCTTGTTGTGGAGACTTGAGAGGTTTTTTTCATGATCTCCAGGCACTGTCAATTTAGTTAATACTTTTCCCAGCGTCCAACCACAGCAAATATAAATAATCAGTTCGGTTTCCAATATTCTTGGAAACCAGGTATAAATTAAAAAACTGTTTTTGATTCTGAGCCTTAGCTTATGTAAAGTCATATACAACTAAGACATCAGCTATTTCAAAGCAAAGCAATCAGAGCCCTAACACGGTCCTCCTTTCTCTGTTAAGCGTCAGTATATGTAATGACTCAGGAGCTTTAGCACACTCTTACCGATTTTGAAAAGGTAAAGGAGACCTAGGATAGTCCAGCTCTGATCTTGAACGATACGCAGTGTGTCTTTGCTCCCCATAGAGCTCCAGCCCACCAGAAGAATGATAAAACAGGTCAGTCTTTTCAGCACCTAAAGTAATCCAAAACGTACCATATTGTACCATATTGTACCATATTGTAAACGAAAAAAGAAAAAAAATCAAGTCCTTGAAAAATTTCTACAAAACAGATATTTGCTCGAAAGATTACTACTCTGTACTATACAACACTACTTATTTAGAGTTATTTTCAATTAGTCTTCCGAAAGAAGAGGGGGGGGGGGAAACAAAACCAGTAGAACTACTGTTTTATTTTCCTTTGAATATAAGTATTTCTGATAATCAGGAACTAGATGTCAAAGAAAATTCTTCTTCATAATAACTAGCAGTGATATGAGGGGTATTCTGAGTATGTGTGGTTCAGAGAAAAAGATGATATGGATAAAAAGTATTACATCACATCATTCTACTGATTTATTAGAAAAAACTTGAAATCAAGATTTGCTAACTTACAACAGAGAACTCATTATAGTGCAAATTTCAGCTGTTTATGTGCAAGGATGCATATTTCAAAACACTTTGCTTAGGGTACTGAATATTCTCTTTCTCTGCTGCTCAGCCACTGACAGAATGTGTAAAGGTGGTTTAATACCAATCTGCAGCTGTATTAATACAGTTATGCTCTGTGTCTGAAACTCTGTGTCCTCCCCTGTTTCTAAGCTCATCCTTATACCTAAACTGTTGAAGTTCTAATGTCTGTTTCCACTTGTAGGTAAAGAGAGAAGAAATTTTAACTGTTACCATTACATACAGCCTATTTGTAAACTCAAAACCTGAGTACTCTGAAAACTTCAAACTATAACTTCTACATGACTGAGTAACAGCAACCCTTTCTCGAATCAGAGTCTTAAATGCAACTGTAAGGAGAGTGGGCTCTAGAGCCAGACTGCCAGTGTCCAGAGCTGCCTCTGCAGCCAACAACAAATGCTTTACTGGCCTCAGTTTTCCTTGTGTAAAGTGGGAATAACAGTAACTATACTTACCTCACAGGACTGGGAGAATACATGGAAAAAAGCGGGGCTAATGTCCCATAAAAATGAGCTCTCATCACTCTTTAAAAATCAGCAAGGTCCCCAGTTCTGTTGCTTATTATAAGGGGTCTTTGGATAATACAATTTCCAGAACACATTTTTAGGAAGGCATTATATGTACAGTAATTTAAAAGAATCCTAAACATAAGAAAAGAAATCCTATTTTGACTTTACCTGGATTCAGTCCAAAGCCATCCCTGTTAATATTGATGGAACCAGAACTTGTGACTCGTTGCCAACGTCGAACCAAAAATTTCATTCTAAAAAAAGATGCGAAGACAAAGTTTCACAGCACATCTATAACGGAAATAGTGTAAATATATACTTCCCACAAAATTCAAGTCATACATTTATGAACATGGAAAAATTTCAACACAATCACATGACTGCCTAATCTAAAATCATTAAACGTCCCCTAGTCTGTTGCAAACTTAACTGGAACAGGCTTTCCAAGAGGCATCAGAGGTCTCATCTGTTCTGACTTTAGAGGTATAAAGGACTTAAAAGAGATGAAAAGCAAAAGTAGAAAGGAGGAAAGTGGATGGACAAAGAAAGGGCAAGAAATAATGAAAGGAGAAAAGACTGGAGAGACTATAGGCAAATGAGATGGAAAAGAAAATAAAAGACCTTTAAACGAGCAGTGTGACTAAGCTGGGAAAGCTGGAGGAGGAGTGAGGCCATGTGACCAGGGAGGAAAAACAATGAGGCACTAAGAGCAAGGGTGGTGGTGGCGGCGGCATCACTGCTGCAAACCAGCTGTAGACAGAGTCTGGCCCAAGAAACTTTCTGGAACACCAATTTTGCTTTCCTCATTCTTCCGTTTCAAAGCTCAGTTTTAGGAGGCTGAAAATACAACGAACATATAAGAGAACAACAAAAAGAGGGAGATGGGATGACGTCCTTCAACGGTGACTGGCTTTCAGAGAGACTTACCGAATCTTCCAGTAAAAGTAATAACTGAACTCTTGTGACCTGCGTCTTCTAAGAATTTAGTGTCTTCTAAGTTATGAGCACACTAGTCTTCGTCAGTAGGAAGTGAGCTGCCTTAAGGGATTCAGGCAAGGATTATGTTTTTTCTTTCTTTATCACTGCATCTCCTAGCACTTAGACCCTGTACAAGGTGTACAAAGTGATGAAAGGAATGAAAGACAAGGAAGGAGAAACTAGAACCACCTGACAACAACGTGGAGAAGAACAGGCAAGGAGGGCTTCAGACCATAACAAGATAAAATGTGAGTTCCTTCTGCTGAGCCAGCATGGATGAGAACTGGACTAGGTGATCTCAGACAGCTTTTAGTTAAAAAACTGTCATATTTTTCAAAGAAAGATAGGTAAAGGAAAAAGGACAAAACCCTTTGAAGACCTATCAGATGTGACCTGATAGGAAGAACTTTAAAAACTGAAAGTAGTTATGAGACTGCCTGGTTACTACATACATAAAAGGGAGCGGAAGCAAGGAAAAGCCTAGGAGTCGCGATATATTGCCCCTGGGTGAGAGGATGGCAGGAGGCCAGGTCCTCAAGGGAGTTTGAGTCCTGGCTCCATTTGAACCACAAAGAGAAGGAGTGGCAGAGTTGGCGGCTTAGAAGTACTAGAGAAGCCGTGACAAAAGCATTAGCACAGTCCAGTGCCCTAAAGGCTAATCTCGGGTTTGAACGCAGAGTTAGGCCAGGGCTCCGTGTAGCTGAGCCCCAAGGGTGCGTGATTTTAGCATGGAAGACAGCAAATGCATGTAGCCCAAGTAATTTTTCAAAAACATATTTTCCCTCTTATGATCTCTTTCATTTATAAATCTGAGCTACTTCATGGGCTTATTCAGGGACAAAAACCAAAATGTAACAGAACAATCCAGAATGGATGTGCCAGCTGTGAGTTAACAGGTGCCTGTGCCTGGAAGTCCTTTTCATAGGGCCTCCACAGTGCAACATAAAGTATCCCTGCTAAAAGGATGAAAGAAAGAAGCAGGCAGGGTCTGGTGATGGCAAACATCTCATACTATATGAATACCGAGCACAATAGGCGGAGATAAGAGTAGATTAAAAATCTAAATCCTTTTAGTGTTTATTAAAATGTATTTTCTTTCAAACACTTTACCTTGAAATTGCCATGGACACTCTGACAGCTGACCGAAACCTGGTGAATCCCTTTGGACGGTGGGTGATCACCTCTAGGTCAGTGAAGGCTGGCTGTCCCCCCATCCGGGCGAGCAGAGCCAGTGTGGCGTCTTCACACTCCTGGAAGCCACCCAGTAACAGCAGCAGGTATTTCTTCTGATAAATGAGAGCTTTCCGAAAACTTTCCGCCCTCAGATATTTACCATAAATTCTCTATGTTTAAACAAGGGAAGAACACAAAAACATTATTAAGAAGCCATTCAAATTGTTCTCTAGAGAAAGATAACCTAGATTTTATTAAAAAAAAAAAAATAGTAGTAGAATGGCAGATACCCTACTACTGTTTTCTACGTTATCAGCAAAGTTGAAAGTAAAGATAATCAACCTTAAATTTCACACTTCTGCCTCTTTTTAGTCAGTGGAATGTGAACATAAACCGTATACCTATATTTTTGGATTTTAGCCCCTATTCATAATTACTGCAAATGTTTTTGTCATTACCTTATCATCTCAGTTTTTCTTCTCTAACTGCACAGAGCCACTTTTACTATTATAGTTGCTAATGTATTTAAATTTCAATGCTAATGTTCTCTGCCCCTTTAAGAGGCATAAATTCATGTTCACTCCATAGTTAAAAAAATATTCCAAACATTTTTCTCTTGGATTTTATGTTAACAGATTAAAAGTAGTTTTCCTACAATATTCATCATAGTGACGACAGGTTCTTGAGAGGGCTTACGATCTTACAGAGAGCGATGCTCTGACACTGAAGGTGGCAGAGCTTCTGCTAGCAGTGGAAAAGAGAATTTTCTGTTGGTCCCTTAGAGATGACATGGTGGGAAGCGGACCATGAGCTCAGGGTGCTGCCACTGTGACATGCCTCGTCTCAAAGTTTTTGTGACCAGCTAGGGGCCTGCATTTGTGTCACAGACTGAATGGTGACACTCAAGGACAGCCTGAATGCAACCTCAATTTCTTTCTGTTTGGTTAAGATTAGTGAAAGATGAAATGAAGCAAAAGCAGAGGACCAGCTTTGGTGTACGTTTAGATGGAACATGCCGCTTACCTTTATAGTGGCATGCTCAGAATCAGAGCTCAGATTCTGAAGTAAAGCTTCATTTCTTAGTTCAGCTTTCAGTTTGTACACTTCAGCTTCTGCTCTTTTCAAGGATTTCTGGAGAGTCAACTTTTCTCTGTTCCAGACTTCTTTTTCAGAAGCAATGATTGCTTCAATGTTGGCACCACCATTGAATGAAAACCTAGAAGACTGAAGAAACCAGAGCATGCATACATGATTTTTAGGAATAAGTCTCTGAAGAAAAATCTAAATTAAACACATTAAAGGTATCCCCATGAGGTATCAGCATTCTAGTCTCAGATACAGAGTTCAAAGACAATCTCAACTAAAATTAAGAATATACACTTATATCCTTTGCTTAGATTAATTCTAAAACTAAAAATCCTTGTGAAAGCCTAGCCCCAAAGAAACTGTTTATATTTTGCAGAGCTTTATTATTTTATTTTATTTTTAATGTTTATTTCTTTTCGAGATAGAGACAGAGCATGAGCAGGGAAGGGGCAGAAAGATAGGGAGACACAGAATCTGAAGCAAGCTCCAGGCTCTGAGCTATCAGCATAGAGCCTGATGCGGGGCTCAAACCCACAAATCGTGAGATCGCAACCTGAGCGGAAGTCGGACGCTTAACTGACTGAGCCACGCAGGGGCCCTTATTTTGCAGAGCTTTAAAATAAAAAAAAGTCTAGAGGACTGCCTGGGTGGCTTAGCTGGGTAAGGATCTCATTTGGGCTCAGGTCATGATCTCACAGTTTGGGAGTTTGAGTCCTGTGTTGGGCTCTATGCTAGCAGTGGGGAGCCTGGTTGGGATTCTTTCTCTCTTGCTCTCTCTCTGCCCCTCTCTGCTTGTGCTCTTGTTCTCCCTCTCTCTCAAAATAAATAAATAAACATTAAAGTTTATTAAGTTATTAAGTAAAAAAGCCTACAGACTTAATAAATGGGCCATTAGGGTTCAAACGCAAAGCCTATGCATGAAACAGTACACTATGGAAGTGGGGAAAAAATAACCAGGCATGTACTTAGAGAAGTGGATCTCTACAGAAGCTTTGTGGGTATGTTATGTATTTGACTACACAACTGTCTACAAGTCTTTCCTATCTTTATATTATGTTCTTATTTTTGTATTACAGATGCTAGCAATTTTGTAGTTTTTAAAAGGAAAAAAATTAAGTGAATTGCCAGAGTGGTTTATTAGACTGAAATATATAATTTAATGGCATCTTTCACTTGAGTTACAAACATAATAACCGATAAATAACTGATGAGAACAGTCAGAATTCACATTTGAACATTTCTTTACATGTGTCTGCTGCTGGCCCATAGGTAGCAACGTATATGGCTTGGGAGAAAAGCAGTTCTTGATTTGACTACAGACTTCAGTTTTCTCATGTGTAAGGCTGAATGCAGATGAGAGATTCTGAACATATATATCCCAAGATCGGGCAAAGAGAAGGCTCCCAATAAACAGTATCTATTATCATTATTGTCATCCTTATAATATTTTCCAATGATCTTACTAAGAATCAGATACTTAATATTTTTACCCTGTTAGGGTTAAAAATTGAAACTAGAAAGCAGAACTTGTAACTTTGCAACATTTCTACTGTGGCCATGCTAAAAACAGACGTACATAATCTCTGCCAGCTCCTGTCTGTCGATACCATCTAATCTGTTCTTCTAGCTTCATAACCGTGTTTCTTAAGTCATTCTTTTCTTCGGTCAGTTGGCTGATATGTCCTGTTAGCTCAGCATTTTGCCTCAGTAGTCTTTCGGTCAGTGAGCCACAAGAAGTACCTGGGGACACCAAGCTAGGCTAGAAAAATAAAATGGCATTAAGGTTGTGTAAGGATAATGTTTATAAACAATGCACATAAAAATGTGAAGAGGCACTGAGAACAACAGATTTCATGAAGAAGTGGTGCTGGAGTTGAGCCTTATATACAAGAACAAATTTAATAGACAGGAGAGGAGATAGGGAAGGGTATTTTAAGCAGAAGGAATAGTTTGTATAAAGGCACAAAGGTTTCGTGTGAGAGTTTTGCTTTTAGGGAGCTACAAGTTGCTTGGTAAGGCTAGAGTAAGGACTGCCTTTACTCATGGATAATATACCAAAATGCAGGCAGTGGAGAGCCATATATGGCTTTTAGACAAGACCATGCAACAAAACTTATGTGTTACAAAAATTTCTTTGGTAGTAGCATGCAAAGTACAATAAATTAAGGAAGAGACAGATCTTGGTGTCAGGCAGACACATCAGGAAGTCCTCAAAGCAGTTCAGGTGAGAAATGCTGAAAGCCTGAGTAAGGTAATGACTAAGGGCACATGGAATAGATATTTAGGTTGTAAAAGCATAGGACTTAGTCAATGCTTGGACACCTAAGTGAGAGGGAAGGAAGGTGGTCCATGGTGATCTTCGGCTTTCTATTTTTTAAAAACTTTTCTTAATGTTTTATTTATTTCTAAGAGAGAGAGAGAGAGAGAGAAAGAGAGAGACACACACACACAGCATGAGCAGGGGAGGGTCAGAGAGAGAGGGAGACACAGAATCTGAAACAGGATCCAGGCTCTGAGCTAGCTGTCAGCATAAAGCCCGATGCAGGACTTGAACCCACGAACCGTGAGATCATGACCTGAGCCGAAGTCAGACGCTTAACCGACTGAGCCATCCAGGCACCCTGACCTTTGGCTTTCTAAACTGGGTGATATCAGGACCAGAAACGAGGGTTTGGGACAGGAAGGAGAAAAGAAAGATGATGCTCAGTTTGGAACGTGCCTTTAAGGTTCCTATGGGGTCACTATGGCGTACATTTCCCCATGGAAAGAGTTCCAGTAACTAATGGAAAATAGTTACTGGACCACAGGATAAAGGTATAGGCTACACTAGAAGATAAAGTCCATAAAGGCGAGATTTTTATTAGATTTGTTCAATGCAGCCCAGAACCCAGGATGGTACCTAGCATATAACAAGTGCCTGACATAAGTGTTTGCTCAGTAAGTAAGTCTACGGAGAACTCAGGCTGTGGGAAAGAATGAACCTTCACAATTAGAGGGAAAAAAATGGATGAAGACACGGAGAAAGAGAATTCATGAAGGTGACTGATGAAAAGAAATGGAAGAAATGAGAGAATATTGACACACATAAAGAGTTTTTGCTCTTTTTTGTGGCATTTCGGAGGCGGTAGGCAGCCTCAAGAAGCAGCTGAACATCTCTTTCCCAGCTATTGGCTGCCAGAAACTCATTGAAGTGGATGATGAACGCAAACTTCGTACCTTTTATGAGAAGCGAATGGCCACAGAAGTTGCTGCTGATGCTTTAGGGTAAGAATGGAAGGGTTATGTGGTCCGAATCAGTGGTGGCTATGACAAACAAGGCTTCCCCATGAAGCAGGGTGTCTTGACCCATGGCCGTGTCCGCCTACTGCTGAGTAAGGGGCATTCCTGCTACCGACCATGGAGGACTGGAGAAAAAAAGCGCAGATCTGTCCGGGGTTGCATTGTGGATGCCAATCTCAGTGTTCTCAACTTGGTCATCGTGAAAAAGGGGAGAAGGATATTCCTGGACTCACTGATACTACTGTGCTTCGTCGCCTGGGGCCCAAAAGAGCTAGCAGAATCCGCAAGCTTTTCAGTCTCTCAAAGGAAGATGATGTCCGCCAGTATGTTGTGAGAAAGCCCCTAAACAAAGAAGAAATCTCGAACCAAAGCACCCAAGATTCAGCGTCTTGTCACTCCACGTGTCCTCCAACACAAATGTCAGCGCGTTGCTTTGAAGCAGCAGCGCACAAAGGAAAACAAGGAAGAGGCTGTAGAATATGCTAAGCTTTTAGCCAAGAGAATGAAGGAAGCCAAAGAAAAACACCAAGGACAGACTGCCAAGAGACGGAGGCTGTCTTCTCTGAGAGGTTCTACCTCAAAGTCTGAGTCCAGTCAAAAATGAGATTGTTGTAAGAGGAACAAATAAGTAAGATTATACACACACAAAAAAAAAAGTTTTTAAGATGGGAGAAGTCAAAAGTGTCAAATGCTACAAAGAAACCAAAGACAGGGAATGAAAAGATTCATCAGATTAGTCAACTGTGAAGACACTGATACCATTCTGTGGGTGGTTACAAGTGATAAGGTAGAAATGAGACTATTCTTTCAAGAAACATGCGTTATACTATAATAAAATGTCACAATTATTCAATAATGATAATGAGGGTTAATATCCCTTCAAACTTTTACTATCTTCTATTTGAGAAAGGCAAATATTATTATTAGTATTTAAAATAAATAAAAAGACAAAATTAAAACTCTTTAGAAAATACGGTGCCAGTTTCAAATGACTCCTATAGCTCCATTAAACCTTTGTTCTTGATATCTTTTATAAAGAGTTTTTGAAGTCTTACCTCTTGCCCTGGCTGGCCAGTTAACTTTTGTAGTTGTAAAATAATTCCATCAATATTTTCCTGAACCCAAATAAAATCTTCATCATCTGCTGTTTCAAAGTGTAGTCTTTAAGAAAAAGAGAAAAAGTCAAAACATACCTTTCTCAATCAGTGGTATTCATTAGCACAAACATTAGAGATTAGGTGACGCTATGTTTCACCTATCACTTCTCCCTTACATTAAGTCTTCTCTTTCCACGGTGTTAAGATACTTGTTTTTAGGTATATGAGGTTTTGTTAAAAAGAATGACTTCATGGGGTGCCTGGATGGCTCAGTTGGTTGCGTGTCTGACCCTTAATTTTAACTTAGGTCATGATCCCAGGGTTGTGGGCTGGGCTCTGTGCTGAGTATGAAGCCTAAGATACTCTCTCTTGCTCGCGCGCATGCTCTCTGTCTCCATGTTGGGTTCTGTGCTGACATCGTGGGGCCTGCTTGCAATTCTGTCTCCTTGCTCTGCCCCTCACCCTGGCTCCAAAACAAAACAAAAAAACACCTAAAAAAATTTCTTTCCCTGTGCCCTCCTCTCCCCTGCTTGCTTTCTCTAAATAAAAAACATAAACAAACAAATACATAAATACTATCATCTCCTAATGTGAGCATGCATTAACTAATATTTCAATTCCTGGAGCACCTTTGTGGCTCAGTCTGTTAAGTGCAGACTCTTGATTTCGGCTCAGGTCATGGTATCACAATTCATGGGTTTGAGCTCCATGTTGAGCACTACATTAACAGTGCAGAGCCTGCTTGGGATCTCTCTCTCTGTCTCCCTGCCCCTCCCACACTCATGCTCTCTCAAAAAAAAAAAAAAAAAATTCACTTCCCCACCCTTGGCCAGCTATTAGTAAGGAACAGATTCTATCCAGTTTGTCTAAGAATGTCATTTCCAAAAGTCAGAAGAAGAAAAAAAAAATCTAACCTATTGGAGGCTTTCTGGGCCAGATGCTGCAGCTTTGAAGCCACATGTAGAAGCTTTTGTCTGATCATTTCTAATTCATGATTACAGCCAGTCCCTCCTTCGTTCATTTCAATCAGTTTAGGATAGCCTGATTCCTTTGTCTCTCCTTCTATTTTCTGTTGAAGAACCCAATTTCTAGTTCGATCACTGGTTAAACTCCATGTGGCAGGCTAGCAATTTTCAACAGAAAAAGAAAAAGCAGTAATTATAAATGAATAATGAATCATATTCTTTCTCAAGTAAACACAATTATGGTTCATACTCCAAGTAAATTTCTATGGATTTTATATTATTTGCTCATAACTACTTAAATAATTTAGTCCAGTATAGGGACACCTGAGTGGCTTAGTCGGTTGAGTGACCAGCTTCGGCTCAGGTTATGATCTCATCATGGTTGTGTGAGTTTAAGCCCTGCATTGGGCTCTCTGCTCTCAGTGCAGAGCCTGGTTCAGGTCCTCTTTAACCCTCTCTCTCTCTGGCCCTGGCCTGCTCTCGCTCTTTCTCTCAAAAAAAAAAAAAAAAAAAAAAAAAAAAACACAAACATTTAAAAGTAATTAAATGAATGAATGAATAAATTACTCCAATATCAAAATTCTATGTTCAAAGGGCTGTAGTGCTTTTAAAAAATATTTTAAAATATTTTTAAAATTTAAAAAAATATTTTAAAAGGGGCGCCTGGGTGGCTTAGTCGGTTAAGCGTCCGACTTTCGCTTAGGTCATGATCTCGCGATTCGTGGGTTCGAGCCCCGCGTCGGGCTCTGTGCTGACTGCCAGCTCAGAGCCTGGAGCCTGTTTCAGTCTGTGACTCCCTCTCTCTCTGACCCTCCCCTGCTCACGCTGTCTCTCTCTCTCTCTCCTAGAAATAAATAAAACATTAAAAAAAAAAAAATTTTAAAAGAGCATCAACTTACCTCATTAAGATTCTGATAGAGAATTCTTCTACTTTCACGTTTTTCTTCCCGTTCTAGTTCTTGCTTCTGGAATTCCTGCATAATGCCCTGCAGTCGCTTTCCTTCAAGGTCTAACTTATAAACTTGTTGCCTTTTCTCTTCCAGCTGGCGCTGAAGATCTTCCACTTTGGACTGGAGCTCATGCATCTTCTTCTGTCCCTCAGTGTTGGCCTCTTGTTCTGTCTGCAACGTCTTCCTGTGAACCTGCCTATCCTTTTCCATTTGCTGCCTTGTTTGCAGAGAATCCAGTTTATATTTCTCGGTCTCATTTAACAATTCTACGATGCGACTGTGTTTCTCCTCCAGCTGTTTCTGTAGCTCTCTAAGGAGGTCCTCAGAGGGCAGCGAGGGCCGAGGCTGCCCACTATCCCCGCCGCTCTGCAGCTGCGCATGCAATTCCCGCTCCCTGTCCAGGGTGCTGCTCATTTCCCGGATTCGCACCTTCTCGGATTCAAGAAGGACTTGCAGCTCTAAGTTTCGACCCCGTTCTTCTGATAACTGGGCATCATGTAGCACTCTTTGTGATTCTATCTTCTCCTGTGATTCACTTAGTAGTTGTTTCTGTTGTTCCAACAGTAAATTTAGTTGAATATTCCTTTGTTTCTGACCCTCAAGTGAAAATTTCAAATCCTTGTAGAACAAAGTTGAATTTAAGAATATTAACATTTAAAAAATCCTTTATAAGTATACTACTGTGCCTTTATTAATACTAAGTTGGTAGTGTTTGGTAACAGAACTGATTATCCAGTTTATTAACTGAAATTTTTAGCGGTTAGAGCATAATTATTTGGGATAGCCAGATGATTTTCATTGAAGAACGTAAGCAAAAGATCAGCTAAATAGTACTTTTTCCTCCAAACACTAATCATACCTAATTAAGGAATATGAAGTAGGGTACATTTCGTCTAGAAATAATGACCTTTAAAAATACAAATATTTCCAATATAATGTGACATGAGTTCCTGAAAAACCTCACGTTGTCCAATGTCACATACTAAGAATAATAGGGCTTGTGGGGAAAGCAGCATAACGGACAAACTACTCAAATCTTAAAAAAATTTGTAATGATAAAAAAAAACCAGTAAGGACACCTAGGTGGCTCAGTTAGACTCTTGATTTTCACTCAGGTCATGATCTCATGGTTTGTGGGATCGAGCCTCACATCGGGCTCTTGCAGTAACAGTGCGGAGCCTGCTTGAGATTCCGTCTCCCTCTCTTTCTGTGGTGCGCTCCCCCCAACCCTCAACTTGTGCTCACTCACACAATCATCCCTAAACAAACATAAAAATTTTTTTTTAGGGGCGCCTGGGTGGCTTAGTCGGTTAAGCGTCCGACTTTCGCTTAGGTCATGATCTCGCGGTTTGTGGGTTCGAGCCCCGCGTCGGGCTCTGTGCTGACTGCCAGCTCAGAGCCTGGAGCCTGCTTCAGTCTGTGACTCCCTCTCTCTCTGACCCTCCCCTGCTCACGCTGTCTCTCTCTCTCTCCTAGAAATAAATAAAACATTAAAAAAATTTAAAAAAAAAAAAAAAAAAAAAAAAAAAAAAAAATAAAAAAAAAAAAAAAAATTTTTTTTTAAAATAGTACTCTGTATCAAAGGGGATATCATGGCCTTACCAGGTAGAGACCTCACTATGCCTGCCTGAAGGCCACCAAGATGGACAATCAGAAACCCCCCAACAAAATTAAACAGAAATACAGCAGAAATGCCAGCTACACAGTTTTTTAGCCTACAGCTGGTGAGTACCACGCGTGGATGGAAGACCTCTGAGCCGGTGGGGCTACCATAGGTGGGCACTGTGTGTGCAACACGACCTGCCCCGAGCTGTCAGCTGTGCAGGGCTGAGGTGTGGAAGAGAGACCAGCATGAAGGGACTCATTTTAAATTTTTTAAAAATATAGCAGTGAGGGCTCCTGCTGGCAGAGAAGTGTCACCATTCCCCTTTCCTAGGGAAAACAGGTGAACCAAAATTATTCTGCATTAACTGGAAGTGGTTGCCCTACTTATCAAATTGTATATGCACTAACTCAAATTCCCAAAACACATGCTATAGCAGAAGTGTGTGTAATGCACCCTTGGATGTAGCAAACCAAAAATGTACCACACCATTAGCATTTCCTGATGATACTGTAACAGTATTCCACATATAGCGAACAACTTACTGGACTTCATGAAGGCTGACCGTTTAGAAAGAGGAAAGTCTCCAGACTCTCTCTCTCCTGCTGTTTTTGGATTTTCCACAGATATTTAAAGACAAAGATAATAATACCTCAAGTTCTTCTTTATCCCGCTCTTCACTGCGTCCTAGTTTGGCTTTCTCTTTCTCCAAAGCCCACTGGAGCTCTCTGGACTTTTTCTGTTCACTTGCTAACGTGTCATTAAGCAAATGTACCTCATCTGTTTTATCTTTAACTTCCAACCTAAATAAGAGACAAATGAATGTTCATAAAATTGCTTTGACCAAGTTTATATGGAGATAAAGAGAGACAGTTTCCACTGACAAGTGGAGGCATATTATAAACCAACTAATAGGAAAATATAAACCACATAATCAAGATTTTTGACTGTGGTTTATTTCATATTAACTGTTTCTAGTAACACAATTATGAACTATTCTTTACCACTAGAAACAACTTATTTTTACAAAATAACATTAATACAATTTTTCCTTGTCTTTTACTGAACATGAAAGCCACCAATGTTCAAAATAAAAAATGACTGTCCTTGGCAAGCAGAACATCTCAGTATTTACACCAAGAATTTATCCTTTTAAAAGGATAGTTTAAAACATTTTGCATACTTTAGCTAAATGAACCACAAATTCTATTGAGACAATAAATACCATTTCAAATTACTTGGCAGTAATATGTATCTTATACAGCACGTCTCACATAGAACTAACCCACAGCAGCGAATATGGCAATACCTAATCACGAATTTATCATTTAGAAAAATTTGGGGTTTTTCCTTTCCACTATAGCTTTTTCCACAAATAACAAATTTCATGTTATGTATACATTATGTATAATATTACGCTTTTATAAAATCTGCACGATGTCTCTGACATAACTACTCCAATTCCTTCACCAATACATGTTTACAATAAGGAAGTCTGACACACCTGAATGCCTCTAACTCTTTTAGGTGCTTATGCTGTGCCTTGAGCGTGGTTTCTAGTTCCAGCTTAGTTTGTGCAAGTTCGCTCTTCAGTTCGGCAACCACCATCTTCTCAGAACTCAGTTGTTCCTGCAGGTCTGTTGCTCTGTCCTTCATGCTGCTGAGCTCCACCTGCATCTCCAGCATTTGAGACTGCTTCTGCTGCATATTATACTCCAGGAGTTCTAAATGCAAAATTATTAATACTTACATTATGATCTTCCAACTCCTATCTGGTTTATAACTATTTTGTTGATGAGAACTGGTTTTTAACTTAGGAGATTACTACAAAGAAAATGTGAAAAGATTACAGTCTCAAAGTTGGTCATTTATAGAAATAAATATGAATACTGTCCTCATAGTGCTAATAATCATTAAGGTTTCAGAACTACAAGTACATAAGGATGATAAAAGTTTAACAGAATATATTAATAAATGCAAGACTTGAAATAAAAAGCAACTGCAGGTGTTCACACAACACTCTAAACAAAAACGTGTATTTGTTTATTCAGAATTTCAACAGCTCAAACTAAAAAATTCCAATGGTTTCTGACAGCCACACAAAGTCCTTGCAGGAGTGTGGCGTGTAACTTATGACCACAGTGAGTAGCGCGGCTTATTTTGTTTAGCCCCTGCTTCCCAGATAGTCCCAGAAACTTCATGTTTGTTTGTTTGTTTTTTTTAACAAACCAACCAAGCCCCTGCTATGGGTCTGTTACAATGAAAACAAATGAAAATACTTAACTCTTTAGGTTATTCTAATGAAAAAAAAAATGCTACAAAATATGCATCAGTGTCGCATTTTTGCAAAAAACAAACTTGTGTACATATGGCTTTAATAAAGGCCTGGAGATATATTTTACCTGGGTGTTAATGGTCATTATTTTAGGATTTAGGAGATTCTGAGGAGTGATTTTACTCTATTCTTTTGTTTCTCTATTTTCCCTTAAATGTATTTCCAACTTAAAAAACTTTTATCAAAGTTCACCACATTATATTACAATTCATACTACTGATGTTAGGAGACAGGAATAACATTGGCTTTAGAAGATAATCATTTAGTTTAAACATTTAAAACTATTTCCTAGGGTCGCCTTAGTGGGTTAAGCGTCTGACTTCAGCTCAGGTCATGATCTCATGGTTCATGGGTTCGAGCCCTGTGTCCGGCTCTGTGCTGACAGCTAGCTCAGAGCCTGGAGTCTGTCTTTGGATTCTCTATCTTTCTCTCTCTCTGACCCTACCCTGCTCACGCTGTATCTGTCTCTCAAATATAAATAAAACATTAAAAAAAAATAAAAAACTATTTCTTAGAAGAAACCAAGGATTTACAAATATAAATATGTATCTATTAAGCTTTCAATGGGGTTTTATTAACTTAAATAATAAAGTAAAATATTAATCAATTCTCAAAATAATCTTTAATCAATCTTATGTCTAAATATAAGATATATATGTGATCTCAATACACTTGTTTTCTCTGAGATATTTTAAGATATTTAAAATTTTTAGTTACTCAAAAACTAATGTGGGATTATGGTATAACTTTAAAAATTTGTAAAAGCACAAGTGTGTCTACCATTATGTGAAACAAAACTGAAGACCAAAATGTCTCTTCACTAGATGGAAATGAGATTATATTTAATCCTTTTTTTTTTTTTAATGTTTTTTATTTATTTCTAGGAGAGAAAGAGAGAGAGAGAGAGACAGCGTGAGCAGGGGAGGGTCAGAGAGAGAGGGAGTCACAGACTCTGAAACAGGCTCCAGGCTCTGAGCTGGCAGTCAGCACAGAGCCCGATGCGGGGCTCGAATCCACGAACCGCGAGATCACGACCTAAGCGCAAGTCGGACGCTTAACCAACTAAGCCACCCAGGTGCCCCTGAGATTGTACTTAATCCTTAATGATTTCCATCTGCAGCTCAATTTACTGTAACAGACACTCCTGCCAAAAAGTGGGGAAAATATCTGAACAAACATTCCATGAAAGCAAACAGCTAGCCAATAATCATATGACAAAGAATGAAACCACTTCAGTAATTAGAGAAATGTAAATTAAAACCACAACAACGATCCACTGCACACCCACCTGACTGGCAACAAAGATCTGAGAATACCAACTACCTACCAGCAAATAAGTGAAGGAGCAGAGCTCTCATACTCTGCTAGTAAGCATACGAATTGATAGGAGCACTTTAGAAAATAGTTTGACGTTACCAAAGAAATGTGAAATTATGTATTCTATCACTCAGCAATTCCACCCCTGGGGTATATATACCCAGAAAACTTATGTATGTATGCATCAGAAACAGTATTCACAATGTGCAGAACAGCACTGGTTGTAATATCTAAAAAATACAAACAATCCGAATATTCAACCACAGAATGGATATATAAGTTGTGGGAGTTCTATACAGTAACAAAAATAAATAAATTGGACATAAATGCAGATAAATACTCAGAAAAATATTAGAGAGAGGTGAAGGAAGACACAAATATATACAGACTAATAAAGTTCAAAAGCAGGAAAACTTAAAACTTACATGGCTTAGGAATGTACAAAGAGGTAGTAAAACTCCAGAAAAATCAGGATAATCGTTACCTTTAGGTTACTACAGAGGAGTATGTGTTTGGGAAGGAGCTTCAGAGGTACCTGACGTAGGTGAAGTTTCCACAAATATTCATTCATTTAAAGATTTGTTCTGTATTTTTGTACTTTGCACTTTTCTATATGTATATTATAGTTTACAATAAGAAGGATTTAAAAAGAAATAGTTACTTTCACTGTGGATTTCTTTTCCTTTTAGGTCATTAACCTCAGAAAGAGCTTCAAAACAAAGAAAGATAATTAACTTAATGGGCTAAACAACCTGATTAAAGCAATGCTTGCTTAGTTTATTTTATTTTTTAAATGTTTATTTTTGAGAGAGAGCATAAGTGCAAATAGGGGAGGGATAGAGAGAGAGGGGGACAGAGGATCCAAAGCAGGCTCTGTGCTGACAGGGCTCAAACTCAGGAACTGTGAGATCATGACCTGAGCTGAATGAAGTCAGACCCTTAACTGACAAAGGCACCCAGGCGCCCACATTTTAAATAAATGTACCTGTTTAAAAACCAATTGGACAAGCCTTTAAATCCCAGAGTAATTAATGTAAATGATTTCCATGATATGAGAATGAGAAGAAAATGTGACTAAAAAGAAATGTGTTTTAAATGAATAATTATACAAGGAGGGGAAACGAAGTGAAATATTTCCACCTATTTGTTGTTACCACATAAGCTGGACACACAGAATACCTTGGCTTGGTTGATCACTCTCTTGTTCTCTTTTCAGAGTCATTTTCCGCCCATTCATTTGAGCATGTAGTGCTTGAATTTCAGATAACAAACTCCTTCTATCTGCTTTCTGAAGGCATTCCATAGCTGCTTGATATTCAATACTCTGTTATAATGCAAAATAAAAAAAAAATCAAGTGAAGAGATTTATTAAGAACAATAAAATTAACAACCAGGAAGTCTGAAAAATAAAATTGAAACACGTATGCTAAAATTTTGGAAAGATACTAATCTTCTCTTCCTATTTACTAGGGTTTACTTTTTAATTATTAATCTTCACACTTATTTTGAAATTCTTCAAACACACAACAAGAATAAACACCCCTGAACACAGCCTAAGAAATAGTACCTACACAGCTGAAGTCCCCCCGTGCTCCCCAAATGTGTCCTCTGCACGACCTGCTTGAGAAATCATCAAATTTGAAGTCTGGTGTTATTTTCATGTGCTCTGCATATTATGTTATATACACACACCCTAAACAATATACAGTACTGTTCTGCAGGTCTTAAAACTTTATCTAAAAACTCTACTTTCACTTAATGAAATTAAGAGATTTTCATGTTGAACCATGTGGACTGACACAGCTCTATTTCACAATCATTTTCAACGTTAAATAGTATTCCATAGTATGAATAATACATTTTATTTGAGCTTCTTTTCTTATACTATTAGATACTTGTTTTGTTTGCACATACTTGTAGCACTGGTTCACTTTCCCAGTGGTGGTTTATTCTCATTGGATATTTGTCTTTAGTTTCCTTTTCTTATGACGTCTTTGCCTGGTTTAAGAAAGAACCAGAGTAATAATGGCCTCACAGAATGGATTGGGAAAGATTGGGAATTCTTTCTTTCTTTATTTCTGAGAGAGAGTGAGCGAGCAGGGGAGAGTCAGAGAGAGAGGAGACACAGAATCTGAAGCAGGCTCCAGGCTCTGAGCTAGCTGTCAGCACAGAGCCCGATGCAGGGCTCAAACCCACAAACCGTGAGATCATGACCTGAGCCAAAGTCGGACGTTTCACTGACTGAGCCACCCAGGCGCCCCAAAGATTGGTAATTCTTATAACATTTGGTAGAATTCACCAGTGAAGCCATCTAATCACAGGTTTTCTTTGTGAGAAATTTAAAAATTACTAATTTAACTCTTTGTAATGGGTCTATTCAGATTTTCTATTTTTTTAAGAGTAAATTTTTGTAGTTTGTATATTTTTAGAGATTTGTTTACTTAACACTATAGAAATAATTATTAAAATTTTTTTCTTAATTTTATCTTTGAGAAAGAGAGACAGAGTACAGACAGGGGAGGGACAGAGAGAGGGAGACACAGAATCTGAAGCAAGCTCCAGGCTCTGGGCTGTCAGCACAGAGCTCGATGCAGGGCTTGCACCCGCAAACTGTGAGATCATGACCTGAGCTGAAGTTGGATGCTTAACTAACTGATTGAGCCACCCCAGCACCCTGGAAATAATTATTTTTAAAGTTACATTTTGTTGTTAAGAAATCAGATGTTTTAAAAACTATATTTATTTTTAGAGAGTGAGAGAGCAAGAACAGGGGAGGGGCAGAGAAAGGGAGAGACAGAATCCCAAGCAGGATCTGCACTGTCAGGGGAGAGTCTGATATGGGGCTCGATCTCATGAACAGTGAGATCATTACCTGAGCTGAAATCAAGAGTTGGACACTTAACTGATTTGAGCCACCCAGGTGCCCCAAGAAATCAGATTTTTACAATTTGATCTTACATCCAGCCATATTCCCAAACTTAATTAATTCTAAAATGCTATGTGTATAGATTCTTTATGGTTTTCTATATGGATTAATATAGAAAACATCCAATCATACCAATGATGGGTCTTCTCATCCCTAATCCTTATTTATTTTATTTTTCTTGCTTTGCTTTGTTAACTAAATCTTTAGGACAAGCTATAGAAGTTAAGAGTATTTTTAATCTTTAACTATAGATATAATGGTTGTTGTAGGTTTTTATTAAATAGACCCTTATGTAGTTTAAGAAATTCCTTTTTATTTTTAAACTGCTATTTGTTTTAAAGTATTTTAAAGTATTAAATTCTTCATTTATTTAACTTGCTGTATCTCTTGAAATGATTACTGGTTTTATTTTCCTTTTAATTATGAAAATAATGAGTCACATGAGTTACTTTTAATGGTATGCTACCTTTGCATTCCTGGATAAGTGTAAGGTGACTGTGTTTCTAAAAAATATACATTGGTGGATTTGGCTTAATATTTTGTTTAGGATTTCTGCATCTGTGTTCATGGATAAAACAGGTCCCTAGGTTTTCTTTCTTATATTATCTTTGTCTGATTTTCCTAACTGGGTTACATTAGCTTCCCAACAAAAAGACAGGGCACTGCCCTAGTCATCCAACAATGGGAAGTGTATGTTTAAGACTGGAATTAGCTACTACTTGAATGTATGCTAGACTTCATCTGTAAAACCATTTGAGCTAGGTATAATTCTTGTGGGGAGACTTTTTTTATTTCATATTTTACATAATTTCAGACCTATAGAAAAACTCCAAATATTGTACAAGGAATCCTCACATATCCTTCATCTAAATTCTCTAAATGTAAACCACATTTGCTTTATTACTCTCCCTGTATGTATCTAGGTGTATCCTCTCCCCAACCATAACCCCCTGATAAGCACTGATCTGTTCACTATCACTGTATTTTTGTCAATCCAAATATTACATAACATATACGACGTTTAGGGTATCATTAGTTTGTTCTTCGTTAATTGGTACGTAGTATTTCATTGTATGGATGTACTGTAATTTGTTCTTCCATATACCTGTCAAAGGACATGGGGTTGCTTCCAGTTTTGGGGTGCTACAAATAAAACTGTGAGAAATAATCTTGTATAGATTTTTACAAAGACATTTGTTTTCATCACTGTCTGATAACGACAAGTGTGCCTTCTAGGTCATATATTAAGTGTATAACTAACTTTATAAGAAACTGGTAGATCATTTTTCAGAGTGACTCTCCCATTTTACTTTCCTGTTAGCAATGTATGAGAGATGCAATTTCTCTGCATCCTCACCAGCACTTGGTACTTCCACTAAACTTTATTTTGGCCATTCTGAAAGATGTATAGTGGCCTCAATTTGTTTTGGTCTAATATATTCCTACGAGTAGATTTTAGCTCTGCACGTTAAGTGTGGTAGTATACTTCATGTCAGGAAGTACATGATGTCTGGATTGTTCTATTACTGATGATATTAATTCTGATCACTTGCTTATGGTGGTATCTGTAAGGTTTCTCCAATGTACAGTTATTACTTTTCCTTTTATAATTAAGAGATTTCCTGGGAATTTACTCTGAGACCATGTAAACATACTTTTCTAATCAAACATTTTCATACTAGTTTTAGGACCCATTGCTGATTATTGCTTGAGTTATTACTATAAGGTTTACTAAAAGGTGATCTATTAACTTCATCATTTCTTCCACACACTAGCTGGCATTCTACCATAGAAAGAATTTTTAGGGGAGACTGGGTGGCTCAGTTGGTTAAGTGTCCGACTACTGCTCAGGTCATGATCTCACAGTTTGTGAGTTCGAGCCCCACATTGGGCTCTGTGCTGACAGCCCAAAGCCTGGAGCCTGCTTCAGATTCTGTGTCTCCCTCTCTCCACACCTCCCCTCATGATCTGTCTCTTTCTCTCAAAAATAAATAAATATTTAAAAATTATTTTTAAAGAATTTTTATTCATTTATTTATATCACTATGAATTCATAAGTTCTTATTTTACTCTTTGGTTTATAACCTGTCACTATCATTATTCAGTTTGACATTCTGATTGTCCTGAATGTAGACACTGGGAACTCCTTCAAGCTGGCTACTGTGATCTTCTGACATCTCCCCTTCATTCTTTGAGCACTTCCTTGTTAGTAAAATAAGATATTCCAGGTTCATCTTGTACTTTCCCTGCTCCAGCCCTGGAATCAGCCATTTCTCCAAGGAGTCTTAGTTCCTTTTAATGGAAAATGTAGTTAAAAATTCAAGATCTGGGCACGAAGTATTCTATGAGTTTTTTAACTATCGATTTTATTATTTTTTTTTCACTAACTATAGGTATTTTCAGGTTTTCTATTTCTTCTTGAGTCAGTTTTGAGAAGTGATTATTTTTTTAGAAAATCTATTTCACCCACAATTTTGAATTGATGTAAAATTATTCGTAAAATTCTATTATTTTATATTTGTTATTTTTAGTTGTGATCCCATTTTCATTTCTATTATAAAAGTGTACTTTACCTTTTTCCTTAACTGATTCTCCAACAAATGTTTGTCTTTTAGCCTTTCAAAGAACAAACTTTTAAAGTTTTTATCCTCTCTTTTGTACCAGTGTATGTATTTCACTAACTCCGTTTTTCTTTATTAAAGTTTTTCTTTGTTGTGGATTATGTATCTACAAATCTGGCTATCCACTAAAAATTATCTGTAACCCAGAATTAATATTAGCAGTGCTTTTACAGTTATTTTTAAGCATGCAAACAGGGGCAAAATATTTAAACTGCCAGCTGTGCATGATCGGAGCTGAAGGTGAACTAGGTGATGTTCTGCTGTTTTCTTTCATCTCTTAAATTGCAAACAAGGGTCTTTCTTGCCATCTATTCACTGCTGTGTTCTTTTGCACTTCTTTGCTTTTTATTGGTGATCTTGCTGTTTGGAATGGTCGCCAAGCACAACAATGAAGGACTATCGAGTGTTCCTAAGCACAAGAAGGCTGTATTTTATGCAGAGAATACATGTGATAAGCTTTTAGGCATGAGTTATATAGTGCGATGGGCCATGAATTCAAGGTTAATGAATCCCAATACATATAATTAAGGCAATCTTTAAACAGAAACATAAATCAAACAAAATTAGGTATTGACTGGTTGGCCAATGTCACGACCAGGGGCTCACAGGAACCTACCTGCGGTATTCCCCTAGTAGCAATGACTCAGCTTCTCAGCAACTTTCCAGAATCTAACTGCTGCAGACAGTGAGAACTGACCATGTCTTACTTCTACATTCTTTGGGCTTATTCTGTTGCTGTTTTCTAACTCCCTAAGTTGGATGAACAGCTCATTAATTTTCAGCCTTTGCTTATTTTCTAAAATAAAACATTTAAGGTAATAATTTTTCTCCTAATAGTCTTGGTGGCTCCTGTTAAAATTTTAACTTGCAGACCTTCTATAAAAGTAATCAATAACTCATTTTCTTACTTCTGTTAAAAAGCATTCTTTGTTTCACAGTTTAATTCTGATACCTGTTCTTGTATTCTCTGTTCCAAACAGTTCAATAATCCAACTGTATCTCTAGTACCTAGAGCTATCAGCTCAGTCTGAAACGCAGCTAGTAAAACATTGCGCTCCTTTAAGAAAACTTGCTGAAGAGCAAGCAGAAGTTCACCTCGCCAGTCTGGGAAGCTCTCATGAGACTGGGAACTATCATAAACCTAGCAAAGAATAAAAAAAAGCAGTTAGTTTTTAAGTAAGTATGCTTACAAAAAGTCTAAAAATGGTATTTATCTACTAACCAAATTAAATATTAGAAGCCAAAAAGTGTATGCATTTACTTTCAAGAGTATGGCTGGTGGCATTTAAATAATACAAAGTAATTCACGTGAAAATACATCATAAAAAACAGTAACAAATTATGAAGTGCCTCACTATAATAAAAGGCACATTAAACTGTTAAGATGCATAATATTGAGTACCTCGGCATCTCTTTGCACTTGCATTTTGGTAATTAAATCCTTAAGAGCTGAGATTGTACTGAGATAAGCTCTTCTTTCTTCTAGCCAAGATTCTGAAACTTGCTGAACAGAATGGTCCTCTCCATCACTGTAGGGAGACTCGGTGAGGGAGAGCACCTGCATGCCTTCATTATGGACAGCTCTTAGTAATCCCTAGAAATCAAAACCCAAAGGCTAGAATTATGACAACTTCTTCAAAAACAGACATACAAAGAGAACTACATTTTAAGCAAGATAGCTTTATCGAATTAGCCTGACTTAGAAGAGCCACTGAAGAAAGGAAATGCCAGGCTACTATTACTGATTGCCTTTTTCTAATGGATGGGTAAGTCAATCCCAGAAGATAGTGTCTTTTGTGTTGCTCTTACCTGTAAGTTCCTTCTGTTTACCTAATGTGCTCTTCCTGGATTTAACTATTAACCACTAATTTGGCCAAAAGAAATATGTAGGAGATAAATTCTAGCCCTTGAGATTGCTTTAATAATTTTGGCACTCAAAAATACCAGGAATAAGAAAATATTTTAAAACTCTTTATCTCTTTATACAATGATTAAATACATTATTCTTTATTATCTGCAAAATACAGGAATAAACCTGTATAGATTGTCAAGGTTCCTTTTATTCTCTCTTAAGAAAGTTACTGTACATGTTCTAAAAAACGGCTATGTTCGATACAGAAATCACACTGGCTAAATTTCACTAAAAGCTGTCTTATAGTACCTTTATTTTCTTTGGAAATGAATCTGTTGAACTTTCACCTTCATCTCCTCGGTCTTCTGATGCCGTGTCAAATCCCTGGCTTTGTGTAAGATAAATTCCCTGACCCCAGTCTGATCCAGAATCTAAAATAAAGAAAACAACTGACTACTGAAAAGAAACAAATACTTTTTATTTATTATTAAAAATTTTTTTTAATGTTTATTTGTTTTGGGGAGAGACAGAGTGTGAACGGGGGAGGGGCAGAGGGAGAGGGAGGCAACAGAATCCAAAGCAGACTCCAGGTTCTGAGCTGTCAGCACAAAGCCTGATGCAGGACTCAAACTCATGAACTGTGAGATCACAACCTGAGCCAGAGTTGGATGCTTAACTGACTGAGCCACCCAGGCACCTGGAAACAAACACTTCTTAATTAAGTAGTACAAAAATGTCAGAAATTTATGTAACTTACCACTTGAACATATTTCTCTAGTTTGGTAAGCATCAGAATGTGTTAATTCGGGAAGTGAGGATCCCTAATTAGAGAAAACAAAAGAATACATAACATTTTTGGCCTATATAAAAATAAAAATAGGACGTAATAACTAGCTTTGTTCTTTTGTAATGCTGTCAAAGAAAAAAAAAAACAAATGAAAAACTCAATTAAATGTGTCCAATCTTTCACAGTAAGTGGAACTATCTATGGTTTAAAAGTCTTCAATATTTTTCTTAATGGATATTATCATAAGAAAACATTCATGAATTAAGGAATGATATTATCACATTCCAAATTTGCAGAGGAACTTTGTAGGAAATTATTACTGGACTACACAAGGCAAAGAAGATTGAAAAGTGCAATCATAAGGAAGAGACTACCCCGTATTTCTTTTTCTCTTAAAAATAAAGAATTTTGGGTAAAAAAAAACCACACACAGAATGTTGAAAAAACACATATTATGAAAACCAAATACCTCCTTCGATTTCAGACACTGTATCACTGCCTTCAAGGTACCACATTCTTCTGTCAGTAACTGAATGGCAACATAGTGCTCCCTCTTTAAGGTTTCAGTTTCTGAAATATGTCTGGATTCCATATCCAAAATTTCAGCAGCATGTAGTTCTTGCATCTGCTCAATTTTTTCAGTAAACTGATTGATTATTTCAGTGACTTCTTCTGATGAACATTCACTCTGTAAATCAATTTGGATTCCTACATTTCTAACAAGAATATGTGGAGTTGGACTGCTATCAACCTTGAGAGTCCCCTCTGTCTGGGATGCCAAACTTTCACCCACTGTAGTAGGAAGAGGCTCTAATACGCAGACTTTTCTGTTTTCCTGTACCTCAGTCTTATCTTCTTTTTCTGAGAAGTAGGATAATTTCTCTTCTGCTTCTGTGAGCTGATTCCTAACTTGGCTTAAATCTTTCTGGAGAGATGCCATACTTGTTTCTTTTACCTAAAACATAATGAACAGAACAGTAGAATATTCAATTAAAAATATTAAATGTAGAATTTAGAGACGAGAGTATATTCATTTTCCTTAGAATAGGAAAATTTTTTAAAAAACACTCCTAGATTCCATATATAAATTTCTATTATATGTATATTCACAGATGACCTTAGAAATGAAATTATTTTATCAGCCTCTTCTTTTTGGTTTTCATGGGGTAAGAGTTCTCCTTAACATCTATCTTCTTGATCATTAAGAGACTTGAGTCTAAAAGCATCCTTTTAAAAACTATTCAAGGAAAACTAAGCAAGAACATACCAGTAAAGAAATCTGTAGTAACTTTAAGCCAAAGCCACAAAAGATTTGTTTCCAGCTTTTAAGTTATAAATTTGGTTTGGTTTTATAGAAGAGAATAAACTTTGAAAAGAAATTAAGAGTATATAAAAATAAGTGAATTAGGAAGTATGTTACTTATTTTACCAAAAGCTCTTCTTGAAGCTTTTCTGCTTTCTCTTTATAATTGGCAAGTTCTTCTTTGGTGGCTGATGCTTCAGCTCTAAGAGCCTCAAGTTGACCAAAAAATGCACTTTCTTCACCGGGACGAATTAGCTCAGTAGATGTCTGAACGACAGTGGAAAACATTTAAAAACATATTATTCTCAAAAAAATACGACCGATTTCAAGGTACTGATACATTCTAATAAAGCTTTTTCAGGAATGACTGCCTATCAGATTAAACGGTATAGAAATAAATGATTCATGCTCTTTCAACAAATAGGAAAACTTTTTTAGAATCATTGTATATTCTTTTTTTTTAAGTTTTTAAATTTGTTTTAACATTTATTATTCATTTTTGAGAGAGAGAGGTAGAGTGTGAGTGGGGGAGGGGCAGAGAGAGAGAGAGGGAGACACAGAATGTGAATCAGGCTCTGGGCTGACAGCTCAGAGTCCGATGTGGGGCTCGAACCCACAAGTGATGAGATCATGACCTGAGCCAAAGTTGGATGCTCAACTGACTGAGCCACCCAGGCCCCCTAGAACCATCATTTTATATTCTTGAGACAGTAAGAAAAAAGTTATTTTCTGGGAATGAAAGATATTTCATGTTAATATGTATCCTAAATATAAATTATTAATGAAAATACCATCACCATTCAAAAACTTTCATATTTATATCACTTTCCTCAAAAAATGCAAAGTCTTGCTAAGATACTTTTTACAAGTTTCATATGCATAGAAAGTCACATTAGTGCTCGCTTCGGCAGCACATATACTAGAAAGTCACATTAATATTTTAATATGACTACAGTAAGTTTTAGTTCTGGGGAAGAGAAAAAAGCCTAGTAAGTGGAAAGAATTCTCATCCTTTGTTTTTATTTTTTAACGTGTATTTGCTTGAGACAGACAGCGTACACATGTAAGCAAGGAACAGGGAGAGAGAATTCCACAGGTTTTGCACTGTCAGCACAGAGCCTGACGTGACACTTGACCTCATGAACTATGAGATCATGACCTGAGCCAAAATCAAGAGTCAGACACTTAACTGACTGGGCCACCCAGGTGTCCCAGAATTAACAGCCTTTGTAAAACATATATTCATAGAATCTTGATACATGAGTTAATCTCCTGGTATTCAGATAAGACTGCATATTTAATACTCAATATTATAAATACATAAAGTGAGGTTGTGAAAATTAAAGTCCTTCTATATCTGTCCTATGCTAAGAAATAAATGCAATTTCAAATCTTTATATAAGCAGACTTACAAGGGTGAAATACAAATTATTTCTAAGAAAGGAAAGAATCTATTTACCAGCTATAAAAGTCTGCAAAAGCTAATGACTTCTTACTGATATGTTAATTCAGTGGAATACTAATATATTTTATCAATTTCCATTATTTAAAATGAATGATCACATAACATGCATACTAGATGGGACAGGAAAAAAACCCACACAAATTCCAAAGGATATTTGCTAAACTTAACACCTCTAATTTTGACTGGTCTACTTAATGAGTATGCTAGTGAAATAGATAACATGATTTGAAGGTAACAAAATATAGATTTTCCCATTATTTTAATGATAATAATGGGACTATAAAGTAATTTTTATAAAAACCCTTTATATACGAATTGATAGATATAAAGAACACCATATTTAATTTGGTAAATTAGCAATCAAGCTTAGAGAATGAAGAAAAGAGAATTTCTTAGGGTATTTAAGTGAAAAAAAAAATTAAGTACAAACTAACCTTGAGAACTTCAAAACTTCCTTCAGGGCTTCTTTTCTTGTCTTTACCTCCCTGTTTTTTCTCCTCCTCCAATAACTTTTGTAGTTCTAGGAGCCTCTTTTCTTTTTCCAAAGCATTTTTCTCTACAATTTCTACCTGTTCTTTTTCTAAAATCAAACTAGTCTGCATTTCAACCACCTGGCTTTCTAATTCTGATATTCTCAAGGTTAATGCTAATACATTTGACTCCATCTCATTATCCATTACTTGATTTAAATTCTGTGCATTTGTTCTTTCAAGTTCTGATGAAACTGTTTGTTTATCCTGACAGAATTTTGCATATTCCTTAACTGCTTCAAGTTGGACTTGACTCACAAGAGCTGCAGCAACTTTTTCTTCAAGTACATTCTGTAGGTTTACAATCTTCCTTTTTAGTATTTCTGTTTCAGACTGGCCTTGCTCTTGCATGTCCTTTATTTGTTTATAACACCGGGTGAGTTCTAAGTCCTTTGCACTCACAGTGCCCTCAAGTTGTAGCACCTTTGTTTCCAAACTGGTAATGGAGCCTTTGCTGTTTTCTTCAAAAGGTGTGAGGTAAGTCTGATTTTCTAGGGGTTTAAGAGCATTCTCAGAAAGGACTACTTCCAGTTCAGGTTTGATTTTGCTCAGATCATCTATAGTCATGTTAATGCTTTTCTCTGGTACACTATGGATTTCTTCCATATTTCCATGTTCTCTCTTTAAGCTGCATAATTCTTGAGTTAGCTGGTTCATTTTTAAATTGGTTTCTTCAAGTACATTTTTCATAACAGCCATCTCTTCATTAGTAGTTTCTACTTGCTGTTTCAAAGCCAATTTTTCAGCTATTACCATATCCAATTGATGTTTTAAACTGTCTGCTTCTTCTGGGAAAGAAATAGCATCCACTGATGTCTTCTGTTCAATATTTGCCAATTCCTGTTGAAGTTTTTCAATCACTTCATTGAGCTGCTCAATTTCTTCTTCTCTATTTTTCTTCACACGTTCTTGGTCACTCATCAAACATTCTATCTGGGTTTCAAGATCCCTTATCAGTTCATTTTTTTCTTCAATAACCTGTTAATGAAAAAGTAACAGACATAATAAATACAAATTTATATTCTGGGAATTTTATTTTTTATTCTAAAGGCAGGAACTGAAAGCACTGATCTCACACAATATACTTCTCAGACGTATTAGATTAAGTTTAATATAGACCAAGAGTCCCCCATCAGATCAAACAATGACCTTATTTTGAAATTTGCTCAAAAAGTTCTATTAAATATAAAGTGATTTACACTTTAGTAGCTGATTTTCTGTGAGTAAAATAGTTAACATCAATACATTCTACTTGAGAAGAAAGAAGTATTAAAACAAAAATGGTCTCTAGCAGGTTAATTCATATCAAATACAAGAATATTTATTACATTTGGTTAGAATGATATGATGAAATCTGAGTCACCAGAGACTCTCCGGAAAACATCGAAAATCTCTGATATTAGGAGGGGATAAAAATATACACAGAGCTTATAAAGCCAACGTGTCATTTTCTTTTTCATTTCATTTAAACATAAAAAAAAATTTTTTTTATGTTTATTTATTTTGGAGAAAGAGAGTCAGAGTGCAAACAGCAGGGGGGCAGAAAGAGCCAGAGACATAGGATCCGAAGCAGCCTCCAGGCTCTGAGCTGTCAGCCCAGAGCCTAACGGAGGGCTCGAACTCAATGTGTCTTAATAAACTAAACTTAATGGGTAAAAGAGAATTAAGGTTTATTCACTTTTATAGTTAAAGAGAAGCTGAAAAATAACCATTTACCCTTATAATTCTAGCTTAATTTTATGTAGTAATTTTACATTTGTTTACCTTATTATCTGTTGTAATTTTAAGTTGATGCTGCAGTTTTGTAATTTGTTCATTTAATTGCTCAATTTCCATTTCTTTTTCCTGCATTATTTGAGCCAGTTTTCCAAATAACACTTGTTGGTCCTGAGTAGAGACAGCATCAGATTCCTTGATGGCAAATCCCAGTTTCTCCATTTCATCCTAGAAACAAAAATAACCATCCCAGTTGGGTAGTAGATCACTACATGTCATTTTCTGAATATTGTTTCCATTGAATCTTACAAAAGATAAAGTACCCAAAATGTACAAATAAATAAAATCAGATAACATCATAGTAACTGTAAGTTAATAATTCTTAAAATTTTTTGATAACCGTTCTCAAAAATTTTTCTCTCATGATGCACTCAAATGTTTATGTTGGGTTGAAAATAAGTTCCATGCAAATCCATTGGTAGGTAATACCCCTTTGTTAAGTATGATTTAGCAAGTAGATCCAGAAATGCTTGCTACTAAGACAAAAATTATGAATTATTTGTAGGCAAAGTTTTTCTTAATTAATTACCTTAAATAGTTTGTTTTCTTGTTCAAGTTCTTGGAGGCGGGTAGTAGATTCTTTTTTTTGTATTTCTAATTGCATATGTAGTTGTTGAACTTCTTCATTCTTATTTTCCAGTTCTTCTCTAAACTGCTCTAATTGTTCTTCTAAGTTTGTAATCTTTGATACCAAAATTATCAAAAGGAAAGAGAAAATAAAAACCTATTTATACAAATGTTTATTTGTCAAGAGAGAACAAAGAGCTGCAGAAGCTGTATAAAATGCAATTAAGTGCTTAAGACATGAGTGATGAGAATAAAGGAGTTTCTCTAAGCCAGGTTTAACTGTGTGGTTTCTAAGTATTTCAAACTGATTATCCACCCTTAAATTCTCCTACCCAAAGCAAAGAAGAGACCTTCAAATCAAGGATACAAGGAGCCATTTCTTACCTAAAATATCATCTTATAAAGCAGGAAAGAGTCATGGGAGGAAGGGAAAGGGTTGCATTTTAAATTTTCCTTGATGTTAAATTTAGCTGCTATCAAAAAGTTCAAAAAGCTGCATAATTTGGTCACTTGCTTTAGCAACCAAGTGAGACTAGGTGAAATTAGTCCATACTGATACTTAACCGAATGAAAGATTTGGCTGCCATGTGCCTTGTTTAAGTAAAAGAAAGCAGAGGTAGACACTAAGACCATGAGATCCTTAGGTCTGAAACACAGAAACGTAAACAGTGAGTTATTAGTACCATTTTAGGAGAAAATTAGAGCACTCCTACATGTATCCTATGTGTAGGACAAGAAAAATTTAGCTTTTTTCTGAGCCTAGATTACTATTAGTGGTAAAGCAACTGCTCTTTGATGGTTATATAGAGACTGAAACTAATGACAAGTTTTAAGCGTTATCAATATATTTTAAAAGTTGGGTTTAATTAGGGAATAGTCATTGGGCATAGTGCTTTATAGGTACTTAATATTTAATGGATTTCCAAATATGTATTTACCTGATGATCAAATCGCTGCATTAGAAGCAACCTAAAATGCAGGAGCAATATTATTCACTGGCAGCTGGCTCAGAGAGCAGCCTACAAATCATTTATTGCCTTAGAACTTGAAAGGAACCATATGCTGCTAACATCATGTCTTGGCACTAGCAAGGCAAAGCCCTTGAAAATCATTTAGCCTAATATTTCCTTAACAGAAAAAGTACGGATGCTAGTAATAATAGCCATCATTTATAGACAGTTTACTGTCAGGCACTGTGTAAGGTGTTTAAAATGTAAAAAAAATTTTAAAGCCTGTAATAACCTTATAAGATCTTCAATTAACAATCCAAATATCCCCATTTCAGAGATGAGGAAGGGAGTCACTCAAAGCAAGGTACCTTGCCCTGAGGTCACAGGCTCTAGCTTTTGAACCTGAGAAGTTTACCTGTGGAGCCTTACATTCTTAACTATCACTTCTCCTGCTCCTAATAACTAATGTCCAAAACTTATACTTGAATTATTTTCTGTACACTGGAATTAAACTCAGTACACACACCTTAAGTACATTTAGTAGTTGTGCATATATAATCATCAGGTTAGACTGGTGAAAACTGGTAATTATACCTTCTTCAAAGTTATCTAATGTAATAGTATTGATACCGATCCCTATCTTCCACAACTGCTTTTGATGAAAAGGTATTACTTTACTATATACATGGACACTAAAGTTCAAAATTGATGCTCTACCTCAAATGCTATTTGTTTTGGGGGGTACCTCTTAATCGTCTTCACTATTTCACCTACTCCCTCCCCACCCCCCAGGCTACCTGCTCTCTGACAACCACCAGTTTGTTCTCCATATTTAGAAGCATGTTTGGTTTTTTGTTTGTTCATTTGTTTTCTTTTTTGATCTATCAGTTTATAGTCAAATTCTAAATTTGATCTAAAGCCTTGCTATTCAAAGTGTGGTCCCTAGAGCAGCAGAATTAGTATCACCAGGGAACAGGTTAGATGCACAGATTCTGAAACCCCACCCCAGACCTCCTGAATCAGAATCTTAATTTTAACAAGATCCCCAGGGGATTCATATGCACATTAAAGTTTGAAGAGCACTCGTTTAAAGCACTAACATTTCTGTTACAGGTAGCTGAACCTGAGTCATCACAATAGAGACTTCAATTCCCAAAGAGGACACTGTACGATTGTTTCCTCCTATTCCTCTAATTTAGCCAGTTTCGCTTCCAGGCTGTCCTGTTACTGAGTCTATAACAACCAAAAACTACGAGAATATTATTAGGCCTTAAAAGTAGAGTGGCAGTTATTTGTTTTAATCTTGTTTAATTTAGCTACCAAAGGTTATCTAGGTTGTTTGGATTAAATTAATTTGTGCTTTCTTTTTAAGTCTTTATCTCTTTCAAATGTGTATGTCTTCTTTGACATCTGGTACTGGTTTTACAACTGGAGAGTGGTAGTCAACACATGTTAAGAGCCCAATAGATGTTGAGTGACAGTCTTTAATACTTCTCACCAATAAGGCAAAACATTCCCCAATTCTTTGGCAGTACGGCATCAAAGGACTCCAGAATCAGAGAAATCCAGGAGAAATTCTTGCTAAAATGCTTACTATGACCATGAGCAAGTTACTTAACCTCTCTTAAAGACTCAGTTTATTCATCTGTAAAATAGAGGTTAACACCAGAGCCTAATCTAGTGCTAGGCGTCACTCTCCTACCCTGAGGGGGAGAGTGTAAGGATTAATGGCACAGGCATTTAAAATACCACTTTCTAGCACAGACTTCAACAAAGTTAACCATTACTTTTTGTTACTGCCATCCATAAGTTAGATCTTACTAGCCCTGTAGAGTTAAAACCTATTGAAGGCATCTTTTTCTTGAAGAAACTCTTCCTTCTGTTTCTCTCCTCATTATTCCGCATTCTCTTATCATCCTTAAACTATCTTTCAGTTTCTTCTCTAATCATTCTGCATTTCTAAACATACAATAAACTTAAAAAAGTTTTACACAAATTAAGCCTATGAGAGTAATGGAAAAGATCTCAAAATATAATGATGCATACAGACATCTTATGTTTATACTCCACCAGGTATTTGCCTAGTACAGGAGAGAACATTCAAGAAGTAATTTTCATTAAAAGATTTAGGTTTTAATTCTATATTCCTTTAGGTTTTAATTCTATGTTTAATTCCAGACAAGTGAGTTCTGACAGAGTATTTGTTACTGTGATTAAAAACCAGTAGACCAGGATGAGCTATCACTTTAACCCTTCACTCACTCAACATGTCTGGCTCTATCTTGTCTATAAAAACTGGGAGTTGGCTGACAGAAGCTGGTTGACAGGTCTCTTTGTAGTTCCGAACAACTATGAGTCTGAGAAAAATGTAGATGGCTACTGGACGTTCACTTTAAAAACTTAAGGTGTCAGTAATGTCATGCAAAAAGATAATTAAAATATAAAGTTAGTAAACAATCATCTGCCCATAATTAACAATCATTGCTTCTGGGTCCAGTTTTGAAGGTCTATCTTTTTAGAAAGCAGATTATTTTTTTGATTAATTAATGTAAGGTAAATCTTTAAATTTAAATGTTAATTATTTTCTTTCTTTTTTCTTTTAAGTAGGCTCCATGCCCAACATGGGGCTTGAACTCATAACCCTGAGATCAAAGGTTACATCCTTCACCAACTGAACCAGCCAAGCTCCCCAATTCTTTTCAAAACACACAGAGGTGGTTACAGGTAAACAAGTGTTCCCTGCTTTTTGTGGAAAAGCCAAAAAAAGCAAAATAAACACAAACCTTTTATATAAACATTGGTATTACATGATGGCAAGGAAATAATCCTTCTCATGGAGATGATCATTTCTATTCATCATTTATGTAGATGTTTTTTCCTTCTCTAAACTACAAGTTTTCTTTTTTTAAAAAAAATTCCTATCGTTTAAAAATTTTTTTTATTTTTATTTTAGCTTTTTAATGTTTTTTTATTTATTTCTGAGAGAGAGAGACAGCATGAGCAGGGGAGGGTCAGAGAGAGGGAGATACAGAATCTGAAACAGGCTCCAGGCTCTGAGCTAACTGCGGGACTCTAACCCACGAACCGTGAGATCACAACCTGAGCCAAAGTCAGATGCTTAACCGATTGAGCCACCCAGGTGCCCCTAAAAAAAATTTGTTTTAAGTATTTATTTATTTTGAGAGAGAGAGAGAAAGAGAGCGAGCGAGAGCGTGTGCACAAGCAGGGGAGAGGCAGAGAGAGGAAGAGAGAGAAAGAATCCCAAGTAAGCTCTGTACTGTCAGTGCAGAGCCTGAGACAAGGCTCCAACTCACAAACTGTGAGATCATGACCTGAGCTGAAGCCAAGAGTCAGATGCTCAAACAAATGAGCCACCCAGGTGCCCCCAAAACTACAAGTTGTCTGAGCTAGAGTTTGAGTTGATGTCTAATTCATTCTTGTATTCTCCAAAGCACTTATTAACATTTATATACTGTTTAAGTTCAATAAATATTTGTTAAAATTTACTAAGTACCCTGAAAAAATTATATGGAAATGAAAATGTAATTTCAAAAATTTTAAATATTTGTAATGATATGATACAGCTAAATAATGTAGAGTACATAGAAAAATTAATAGACAAAAATTCAAATAAGTTTAAAATAACTTGAAACTGGAAATTACTACTGTATTAAAGCAGATTTTTGTTCCTTTTTTTTTTTCCTTGAGAAGGGAGGGAGTAGGAAACCATAGGAGAACTTTATTTAACTACCTTATTGTTAATTTTTTAAGAACATGTTTAGTATTCTGTAAAATAGCACTATAACCTCCCAGGGCAATACAACTTAAAACAAAACAAAACCCAAACCCTACAGTAAAGTAGCAATAATTCTAAGCTCACAGTAAGGAAGGGAAAAAGAGAGATCCAGCCTTTGTCCTAACACAATTCTCTCTCTACTCTCCTCTTCACTGAATTCGTACCTTCTTTTTGTCTTCAAAGTTCTTCCTGTGTCAAGGCCTTTACGTTTGCCCCTCTACATGGAACACTTCTATGTGTTCAACTCTTTATGGTCTTCAAGGTCAATTTAGGCAATGAGCTAGGAAACCGTCTAAACAGTATAAACTCCATTCTGTACAAATGATATTCCCGAGGTGACTTATTTAAAATTATTTAAAATAATTCACACCACATTTTGTCATTAAAGGTAAACCCCTTACCTCTTTTTCCTTTCGGTCTATGGCATCTCGCTCGGCCTGCAACTGTACTTCTAGGGACAATTCTGTTTTAGCTTCTACAGCTCCAGACTGCTTTTGGTCCTCTACCTTTAAATACATGAGAATTTTCTCAAAACTTCAGGCATTAAATCAAATTATCCACTTTAACTAGAGAAATAGCAATGCCACTAGCAGTTGATAATCTACATTAGTGAATAATCAAAGTTATAGATCCTCAGTTTTGAACACACTTTTATACAAATTCAAAGAGGAATGCTTGACACCCTTAACATTCATTCCTCTGATAAAATGGAGACTATACCTTTAGATGCTCCCTTCCCAGGCTTCCTTATCCTGCTCTTCTTTGATTCATTCTTGCTTTCTGCAGAGATTTCATTCCTTCTTACTCTGGGATAAAGCATCAGACTCAATTGGTGTCCAGAGCTTTTTCACTTGGCTATTATTTTAAAATCACAACCTTACTGACTGTTAAAACGATCTTTCATTCCTCTGGTTTACTTAATCTTCCTTTCTTGGGACTATGGTATGCAAGCAACATTTGGAGATAAGAATAAACAGATATAGTTATGATATGACTGAAGACATAAAGGTAGATTTATATTTTGTAATAGTATCAAAAAAATAGTAATTTTTTATTTAAGGGAACTGATGTTCATGTAACTAAGAGGAACCTACATTAAAACACTTGATGAAATTAGCCTAAAGAAAATGCCATACCTTTTGTAAAGTGTCTGTACTAACAAGTAAGGCTTGCTCCAGTTCCCTTACTCTGAACTCCAGTTTCTCAATTTCTTCATTCCGTTCTTGTATATCCCTCTGAAGCTGCTCTTTAGAGAGCAAAAGCTCACTGCACTTGTCTGTTTTTTCTTTCAGATGATTTGTTAACTGTTCAACCTAGACATATAATAAGCAAAAACTGTAATTTAACAAAATTTCAATAACATACCTATCCTCATTTCAGAAAGTATTTTCAGAGGCCATGCTCATAGTATTTTGATAAGGATAGCAACTATTGTCTCCAACTATGGTGACATTCTCTGAGTTGATAAAACAAGGTAGTACTAACAAAAAAGGAATAATACTGCTCTCACCAACCCTTTACAAAAAGTTCTTTCTCTTAAAACTAAGACTTTCTACAGCTAGAAGGAGAAAAAAGATTACATTTTTGAATAATTTTAAAGTATAAGTGCTAATGTTACAATGACACTAAAACCTAATAAAGATGACAAGTTTGCAGAGTACTGACTTACGCTCTTTGTTTATTTTGAGAGAAGAGAGTGAGTGTATGCAGAAGCGGGGAAGGGGCGTAGAGAGGAAGAGAAAGAGAATCCTAACCAGGCTCCACTCTGTCAGCGCAGAGCCCAAAGTGGTGCCTGAACTCACAAACCCCATGAGTTCATGATCTGACCTGAAACCAAAAGTTGAGTGCTTAACAGACTCAGCCACTCAGGCACCTCCCAACTTATACTCTTAGGCGAGATGAGATAATCTTAAGAAATCTTTAATGGATTCTACTTTTCTTTCCACAAATGGTTATAATTGATACATATAATAATAATATGGTTCTAAACACCACAGAGATGGGAGAGAATGGAGGAGCTTTAATACACTCACGTAGAAAGCTTTTTCAGCCTGCACATTCCAGTGGCCCAGAACAGACATGAGAGAGAATACTGGGCGGTAAGAAGGATCTGTGCACACTGAAAGTTTCCCCAAGTAATTCTGATATGCAAGTCCATTTAAGAGAATGGCTCTGTGATAGAAGGATTCAGAAAGAATAAGATAGCTTGTGAAATTAGTTCTCATCAAGTAAAGAGACAAAGCTTTCTAAAAAAAGAAGTGTGATGGTAAGAGAAAAAAAAGAAATTCTACCTTAGTGAGATACTTTAAGGAAATTTTCTAAAAATGATACTTATTCCCCAAAACATTAAAAGAAATGCAAACTTACCTATAACTACAGGTTCAAGGATGACTGTAATAAAGCTACTGAAGAGAAAATTTAACAATAATGGGTGGGCTAAGATTTGGAATACACTCAAGGAAAAAGACAAAAAAAAAAAAAAACCAGCAAAATAGTACAATATACTGTAAGAGATTATTTTGATCTTGAGAAAATCAGAACCTGGAGAATCAGATTTGGTAAGGTTAAGGACAGAACAAATGGATCAAAACGTTCCAGGAGACAAATCAAATACACACATCCATGTTAGTTTCTTAAGATACCATGAATGAGGCATGTCACACTTCAAAGAAAACAAATAATGTACTTACATACTATAAGATTAAAAAAATATTTTGGATTTATTGAGAGAGAGACAGAGAGACAGACAACACAAGTGGGGGAGGGGCAGAAAAAGAGGGAGAGAGACTCCATGTTCAGTGCAGAGTCCTATGTGGGGCCTGACCCCATGACTCTGGGATCGTGACCTGAGCCAAAATCAAGAATTGGAAGCACAATGACTGAGCCACCCAGGCACCCCACAATCTCTATTTTAGAATGAGTAAACAAGTTTTAGAAAGTTATAAAAAGTGAGTTAGCCATTGTCACACATGTGGTAAATGACGGAACGATGATTCAAACTAGGATGGTAACCCCAAGCACGATGTCTTTATACCCGTAATAAGCCATCCTTAGCAATTTATAAATCCTCCTTCATTCATGTAGCATTTTTTGGTAAATATAGAGTTCTATGTTTCTATATGAGGAAATAGATAATTGGGACGAAAAAGTAGAAACAAGTACAGTGGTAAGGAGGCTACCAAAATCATCCAGGCAAAAACAGTGACAAGCTAGGATTTCAGGAGATGAATGAAATGGAAATAAGAAGATGTAAGATACAGTGCAACATGACTCACCAATGGGGTTGAGAAAGAGTAGAATCAAGAATGAATTCTAGGTCTTAGCAATAAGAAAGGTGAAGACAGTATCTTATTTACTGACATGGAGAAAGAACATGTTTTATTATTATCTTTCTTTGATGGGGGCTAGTTGGGAATCAAGAGCTCTCTTTTAAACATGTTAATTTTGAGATATCTAAACGCAGATAGATGGTAAAGCATCTGAGTATTCGAGTCCAGAGTTCAAAAGAGATGTCAGGGCTGGAGATATAAACACACATTTACACGTAACTACCTGGAAAGAGAATATTAATAGGAAAGAAAAAGGGAGCCCAAGACTAAGTCTTTGGGTTCTCCATCATTTATTTTGAGTTGAGAAACAAAGACTATGGAAAAAGACCAAATGAAGTAGGTATGTCACAGAAGCCAAGAGAAGGAAGTGTTTCAGGAAGAAGGCTGACATGAAAGCCTCTGAGGATGAGTATGATGAAGACAGAAATGATTAACAGACATAGCCAGGAGACTGGTAACCTTCACAAGAACAATTTCAATGAAAGAGAGGATATAAAACCACACTGAGACAGAAGGGTTAGAACTTCACTGCACTGGACTGAGAAAAGAATGGGAGATGGGCAAGTATAATTGTCTGAATACAGAAAACTCTTGTTCAGTTTTGTTGGGAATAGGAATAGAGAAATAAATAGAGAAGTTTATTGAATTGGGAGATTAGAAAATAAATACAGGTAGAAAGGACTCCAGATTTCAATGCAAACAATTTTTAATGTTTATTTATTATTGGCGGGGGAAGGTGCAGAGAGAGATGAGACACAGAATCCAAATCAGGCTCCACGCTCTGAGCTGTCGACACAGAGCCCAACATGGGGCTTCAACCCACTGCCAGATCATGACCTGAGTTGAAATCGGATGCTCAAGCGACTAAGCCATCCAGTCACCCCAGTGAAAACAATTTTTAGAGTTTCAAGAACTTTTCACACTGAAGCAATATTTAATTTTCTGATTTTGAAGATTTACATGTGACAGAAAGAATTTTAAGTTCTTCACAACACACATATTACGCACAACATACTGTAGCACAGACAAGATCAGTAAATTTTTACCTCTCTAGTTTGATGTTCACTGATAGGCTGAAATCGAGGTACGACCTTAAGCTGCTGTTCTAGTTTCTGTATTTCCTGTTGGAATACATCTCTTTCGTGTTCTCTATCAATGGCTTGCTCCTAAAGTTTAATAACAGTAACAGTAACCGAAGAGACAATATATATATTGAAACTATTATTTGTGCTACTTCCCTTTGGTTATACATATAGTTTTATTTGAAGATAAACAACTGATGGCCACAGAAAACCCCAAATCAAAAAGTTTAAAGAAAAGAACACCTGTACGTATGGTACACAGTCTATTTAGGCTCTTTGACAAGAATTTATGCATTTAAATATTATTGAAGCACAACATTTTTAAGAATTTAAGTAATGTTAAATACAGAATGAAATAAAAATATTCTTCCCAAAATGAATTTATTTTTTTGGAGCAAAAGATGAATTTCACTATTAATTTAGTCATTAAAAAAATAGAACTATTTAGTAAATCAATTTCTTTCATCCTAATATAGGTTTTATATCTAAAATTATAAAATGTGTGAAAATCTGATTCCCTGATATATGAAAAGAATATCAGGCCTTAAGTGAAACCCCAAAGAAGAAAATCCATGTGAAATTAGAGATTTAGTATCATTTTGGAAGAGAGTAATGACAAGATAACAACTGTTCCAAGAGCACAGTGTTCCGGTGTGTATCTTTTGTGGGTGAAACAGTGTTGACCAGTTAGCTCTTAGGATACTCACCCTGCTTTGCAGTTGGTTAAAGAAAGTCTGGGACAAGCTTCTTACCTCTGAATATGAAAAGGCTAACTGGTAGGGTTTATTCATAATCTGTCTGTACTGCTTTTAATTGTGATAGGTGTATAATAAAAATTATTAGAAATTTGTATTTGGAATAGTACTTTTCAGTTAATTGGTGAAAAACACAGGTTGATGAAAATGTTAGAATTCAAGAGTCTCTTCATAATTTAAAATTCACAACCTAGAGTAGCAGCAAGTAAGCATTCTACTGAGAAAAATCAGTATTCAAGTTGAGAATACTTACATCTAAAAACTTTCTCGTTTTTTCTAACTGCTTTTCCAGTGCTTGGTTTTGCTGCCTTAAATCCATCAGCTCAGCATTTTTTTCTTGTTCCAGCTCTATAAACCTACTGACTTGTTCCTCAACATCTATTTCTAGAGCTTTCACTTGTTTTTGAAGGTCGTCACGTACTTTTTCAGCTTGGCACTGTACTTCTAGTTTTTCCTTCATTAATTTTTCTGTCTCCTGTAGTAATTCTGTTTACAATATAAAAACATACAAAGTTAAATCACAGCAACAGTGAAATCAACCGTAACAATGCTCATATTTCACCTCCATGAAATAGATCTGAGTTTTACTTCAAACACACATAAAAAAGGAAAATGTTCCTATGAAAATATCAAAGCAACCTATTCCTATAGAAGTAAGCAAGCTAGTAGCAAAAAATTATACCATATTAACAAAAAGAAATATTATGTCACTAAAAACAATACTTTGTGAAAATGCCATAGCAAATGACCAAGAAAAAAAAGTCCACTTTCACTATAAGGAAAAGAACAAAGTCTAATTAAATTTAAGCACAGAAATAACTCACCTCAGGCAAAAATCAATTCATTCCAAACCAATAAAGTCACTTTATATGCATACATAACACACATGAAGATCAAAGACTGTAAATTTTTAACCAAGGCAAGTAAGAGTTACAGAAAAAAAAAATACAACTATAATCAGAATTTCCTGTTAGTCTTTCTCCTCATTAGATCCATATTCCTGAGTTAGTCTTGCATGCTCATACATGTATGTATCAAGAGAAAACTGACAAATATGAGAGGCAGTATGGTGTAGTGCTTAAAAGCAGAGACTGTGAATTCAAATCCTAGCTCTGCCACTTATCTCCTATGTGATACTTAACAAACATGATGTCCTCCAATTTCCTTTTATGTAAACATGGAGATAGTAATAGTACTGATCTTGATGAGTTACTGTGAATCAAATGAGTTAATAAATACAAAGAATAGTGCCTAGAGTATGGTAAGCACTACATTAAGTGTTAGCTATTATTGTTAACATTAACAATGCAACAATAAAGTATATATGGCAAAGTAAAACAATCTTCTAATGAAAAAATAAAGGAACATAACCTGAAAGTCTTTACACTAACCAGTCTGCCAACACTGTACTCAGGACTAGGAATCTATAGAAAATAGCTTTCCTTTTAAAACAATAGTGATTTAGATGTTAATATAAAGCTAATTGAACCAGAAAGTCTCTTTACTAAATTTCACTGATCCTTGGTATCATCATCTTATATATTTCCTGATTTAGAAAGAGCATTTTGAAAAGTTATAGACTGAGAGAATTTAATACATTTGTTTCTGTAAAAAACTGAAATTGTCTTAAGCTCTGTGGAAAAACAGATATAAGATGATGATCACTATGAATCTCAGTTGTTAATTTCAAATATAAATATGTATTTTTATTGTAAGAAAAGTTTTTGTTAAAGAGAAAAACTGTAAGTATGAAACACAACAGCAAATTTAGAGGTATGTTAGTTAGAAAAGTAGGGGTATGTGATTGAAAATTCAAGTGTCACCCCATTTTTGGAGTTGTAAGTTTACCACCCAAAGACTGGCCATGCAATTGTATAAACACACCTGCTCCTTGTGCTGCATCGACTGCAGCATCTACTAGTCCTATAAGAATAGAAAGAAAACACACACACACAGAACAAAGATATAATTTACACGTCTATTTCCTAAAATAGGATAATATGTAAACACAAAAGAATTAGAAGTAAAAATTGAAACCACTGATTACCATCATTGGTAACATTCTGATGTAACAGTATTTCTTGAATGTTTTACATGTAGGATACATACACTTTGCACATTAAAAAGTCCAACCTTAAACCTGTGTTAAACAAATCTGAGCAACCAGAAACTGCGCCATGTTTTAAAAACATATGCTGTATTTCTCAATTAGTAAAATTCAACTAGTAAAACTACACATTTATAATTCCAGCTGCATGTGTAATATAAAAGTGGGAGGACATATTAAAAAAGATTTAAAGTTCCATTGTTATAATGACTGACACTTATTTTTTTACTGTGAAAAAAACCAAGATATTACACCTAATTTCTCATTTAAGCAAAGATTAAAGGTTATTTATAAACTGTACATTCTTTGAACTCCTACATAGATTAAACCAGATGTCAGCCAGCTTCTAACAGCAACTGACGTTTTCAATCTATTCTCCTGCAGGCTGAAATCCACCCCCACCTGCTTGCTAGTAGTACTGGCTCAGTGCTTTTTCACTTAATCCAAGTATACATTTTTGCTGCCTTTCTGCTATCAAAAGATGAATCTTACACAGTTTAAAACATGTCCTGCTATATTATGTGCAGCTATTTCTTGAAGCAGAAGTTTAAGGATAAAGAATTATCTTTTCCTGTTAAAATCTGGCAAAGGGGGAAAAAAAACCCAAAACTCCATAAAGCTGGCTAATAAAACATTTATCAATGAGGTAGATTTTGTTGTAATTTTTCAACCCCAATATAAAATACATGAATCATGGCAGTGAAAGGGGAAAACAGTCACTTTGAACTTTCAAGGAATGTTTCATACACAAAGTCTAAAAATACATACGCTGTTCAACTGGGCCTGCCTCTGCTTTCATAGCCTCTTTCTGTCTGGACAGTAATTCTCTTTCTTCTTGGATCTGCTGCTGTTCTGCTTCCAATTCTTGTAATCTATTACCTGCACATAACAATTCCTGTTCAAGGCGATCTATTATATCGGTTTTTTCCTGAATTTGTCTTTCATAAAGAGTTTTTTCATCTGCATAGCCATCAATGACACCTATAAGATAAAATTAACAAGGAATGGGATGAAAACTTATTTTAAATCTTACCATTAAGCGTTATATAAATATCTTGAATGAATCTGCTGCTGCTGATAGCAGCAATTATGGTACATTCGATGCAGTTTTTCTTGTTTAACCTTTGTGCCTAAATACGATGTTCCTTTGAACTTTCTATTACTTTGCTCTGCCAATGTATCACATTATGTAGGTGTAACTCACCTTATTAAACAGATGCACATAGACAAGAAAGCTTAATATAAATCAGATGCTTGTGAATCAAATCACATTTTAAATATTCTAAAGAAAGGGGATGTTTTAAGTAATTCTAGAAGGCCAACAACCACAATGGTATGGCAGAATATAAACAGTATGAGGCCTCAGAAGCTTAAAGCCTGGCATCACCATTTAATGGTTACCTTGAACTATCTATTTATCTAGGTAGGCTTCATGCCCAAAATGAGGCTTGAACTCACGACCCTGAGATTAAGACCTGAGCTGAGACCAAGAGCCAGACACTCAACCCACTGAGTCACCCAGGTGCCCCAAACTTGAACAATTTATTAACATCTCTTGTCTTTAGTCTTTTCATTGCTAAATTATAAGACTTGTCTTAGGATGGTGGAATTATGTTAACAAATCACCATCATCCATTTCTATATTTTCTAAAAACTTTAATGCTTTCTATAATTCCATTAAATACTTTTTGATAATTAAAAGTATAAAGTTTAAAAGTTGCTTAGAAAAAGTCTGAAGACAAATTACAACTACATTTCAGTGGTTACTCTACATTAGAATAGACTGGTGATTTCCCAAGCTGGCTTGCATCAAAATATCTATTTTTAAACTTGAAATTTTTCCATACTCAGTTGCCAACAACAAGTTGCTCACCCTCAGCCTTACTGAGCTCCATAGCCAGCTGTTCTCTAGCCCTGGTCTCCTCATGAAGGCGCTCTCGCAATTCTTCTTGGCACTTAAGGGACTCTGTCACTTCTTGTTTCTGTCGAAATGACTCCCGCATCAATTCTGTCTGTGTAACTTTTGCATGTTCAAGCTAAATGAGGAGGGAAAGCATACGTGAAGGAAGGCAAGGTGTTGGGAATACCAGTGTCATTCCCCACTAAAGCTTAACAAAAAAAGGGTTTTAAATTAAAAATAAACTGTTCAACTACAGCCATTTAATATTTCTAGTGCATGCTAACATTAGGTGGGAGAAGCAGTACACAAGTAGATTACCTACATATAACTTTCCATAAGAGATGTATTCTGATTTTATTAAACAAACAAAAACATGCTGCTTTTGGGGGCACCTGGGTGGCTCAGCTGGCTAAGTGTCCAACTTTGGCTCAGGTCATGATCTCATGGTTTGTCGTTTCAAGCCCCACGTCAAGATCTGTGCTGACAGCTCAGAGCCTGGGGCCTGCTTTGAATTCTGTCTCTCTTTCTCTCTCTGCCCCTCCACTCCTCCTGCTCTGTGCCTCTGTCTCTCTCTCAAAAATAAACATTTAAAAATTTAAAAAAAACACTTCTTTTGGAAATAAATTTAGATCACTAGATCTATATTCTATCATATAAGGAACGATATAAAATTAATAACACCTAGGGTCATTTTTTATTTGCAGAAGCATTTTATGTGACTGTGCTTTATGTAAAACTTAAATTTCCTTTACATTTAACATTTATCAACTGTGGACTCCTGCTGTACACTGTGAGGAATATATGATTCATATAATGGCCTTAATTAACAAAATCATAGTGTCATAATAAAATGAAATTATAACCCATGTTGTAACTAAAACCTTTATATTTCTGTCCATTTGTGAAACATCTACAAGACTTTATATGGTTATTCAATTTATTTTCAAAATCTTAGAATACAGAGGCATTACCCATAATTACTCATAAATATAGTCTCCTTTAAAATGCTGTTATTGACATGACTACATTCTTGAACAATTTTTAAGATGACAGTCAAATACAGACTCAAGGCCAAAGCTCTCTAAAAACAGTGATCACTGTTACCAGCTCCATGAAATTACAGGAAAGCACTATTGCTGTCTTTGTTTTCTGAGCTTCTGACTGACAGCCAATACTTGCTTATCTGCTTTTATTTAAACTAAAAACTGAACTCAAATGTTTCTAGTATTTAGTCCTATGACACTAAAAATTTTTAAAAAGCAATCACCATATATATTAACAGACTCACAACACAATATCCTAAGAATTTGTAAAATTATAAACTACTTAGTATATGAGAAAGATATTACCATGTTTTATGTTTAAAAAACTGTAGTGGTTTCTAATTTATAGGCAAATATCAATAATGTATTATCAAATTATGATATTTAAGAATATTTTATTTTTAAAGGCTTCTGCTCTTCACATCTAAGTAGTATTTACCATAGCAAACAGATTTTAGAGTTACTAAATGAAAGACTTTTATGGTCACTCTAAGTCAATTTCCAAAATATCAAGTATGTGACTATTCTTGTTTTATTTAATGGGATGTGGTCATTTATCATTTACAACTTATTACTTAGAGACAATATGAATACACATTTCATTTCAAATCACAAAATATTTCCTAAAACATCTCTGATGTCATTGCTACCTCAACAAAGATAAAACTTTATATATATTTCTACTCTTGACTGGGAAAAGAGTATTTTCCCTTAAATGTAGATAACTAGTATACATTGATTTTTACTATAAAGAACATGACCATAAAGTATGAACTCAATTATATATAACTACTCTTCTGAATTTACAGTACAGCCTGTATTTTTAAAACATATCAACTGGTTCTACATATGTAGATAGGTAGCTTCTTCTGTGCATTATAAAGTGGCTGTCTGGTAAATACATAAAAACTCTGTAAGAGTTCAAAGCTCTAAAGAGGATAGATGTTTTTTCCTTTTCCAAATTTATTGTACAAGAAGCACTTAGCATTTATAGCAAGATAAATATTTTATTTAAAATTTTTTAATGTTTTTATTTATTTGTGAGAGAACGAGCGAGCGAGCGCGTGAGCAGGGGAGGGTCAGAGAGAAAGGGAGACACAGAACCTGAAGCAGGCTCCAGGCTCTGAGCTAGCGGTCAGCACAGAGCCTGACGTGGGGCTCGAACCCATGAACTGTGAGATCATGACCGGAGCCAAAGATGGATGCTCAATCGACTAAGCCACCTAGGCGCCCGATAAATACTTCAGATAAGAAAATTAAATTGTTTTTGCTTCTATGTCTACTTCTTAACAAGATCTACAGCATTTAATTTATTAAATATTTAAGTCATTTAAATATTTCCCATAGAACCACGAACAATAACTTCAGTTTTACAAAACAAAAGAGAAAAAATAGAAGAATCAAATACAGTAAAGCTAGCAAACAAATTTCATTTATTATAGCAGATGGTACTTATACTTTACTGGAATAAGACACTCCCCCTTCAAATGTTCATCTAAGTATACTTTAAAAAGTCTTTTCTATCCTGTTAAAGTAGGACTTATTCCTAATACCTAACAATATGAAATACACAAAAATTTCATTTTCAGTACTTCTAAATAAGTTAAGAAACTTATCATAAGTATGTATAAAGCAGCAATAAATATTGCCACTGTGATATAAAAGTTTCAGGGGGAGGTAACAAAATTTCTGTAAACCATCTGTCTTGTTAAATATTAGCTACTGTATTATAATTAAAGCCATGAAAGTCATAAAAAGTGCTGAATAACTTGTAGTTATATTGAATAACTTCAGGTGAATCATTCACAACATATTTATGTGTTAAATAAACCTGAAGTACTAACTATGCTAAGTACTTATCCTTAACAATGTTTATAAAATACATGTCACATAAAAACTAGAAAACAGTATTTCCTCACAGGATTACTAGGCATATTAAAAATAAGTTCCTTATGAATTAACAAGAAAATTAAACTTAGAATCCAGATTTTCTTTTTCCTTGTTTGGAACTACAGCCAATATACCATATGATTGTAAAAAATTCCTAACTGGCTCACTTAGCTGTTTTAAGTATCATAATGCCTATTGACTTTTAATCATTCCCTTTTTACTAAAGATTGGGATCATAAACATATAAAAGCAAGAGTCTTAAGGACAAGCAGGATCTTTTTAAACAGCTTGCCTGGCATGAGAGAACTGTAATACTATCTCGGTCTGCTTTCTGGAATAAAAAACATAGTCAAGGCGAGGCTCTTAGAACAAATTTAGCCCTTCAATACATCCAGGATAAATGAGTAGTCACATATGAAACAATAACAAGATTCTATTCCAATTACCCTTACTGAGGACACTTAAAGTTCATTTCTCATTACGCAGATATTACTCATAAAACTAGATATATAAAAAACTGAAAAGTATAAACTAAAACTAAAAGAAACCAAGTTTTTTATACTTACTGAATAAGGTGGGGTAGGCAGTGAAATTTTAGAAATAAGCTTTAATATGTGCCCATTTCTTTTATGAATAAAATGAAAAATAGAAGTATTAATAATTACTGAGTTATTTTCATCCAAATGTTCACAAAGAGGAAAAGGATGTGGTAAAGGCACACGAGATTCAACCTCATAAATATCTTCATCTTGTTCTTCCAACCACGAGCCACTGAGTTTGACAGTTGCCAAATAGGTCCTGTAAGAATCCATTCTAGACGATGCAGCTGCCAGTTTTCCTCACTGGTTTTAACAGTTTTCCACTACATTAAAAAGTTCTCTTTAGTTTATCAAGATACACCATTGTATGAAAATTTCTTTTCAGTACTATCAAATAAATATTATATTAATTCATACAACTTGAATAAAAGAAAAACCCCACAAATCTATTTTAAAAACTACATCTCCATCAGTCTTCGTCAAAAACAAAACAAAACCAACAAAAATAAAGGCATTTTAACTGGAATAAGTAATTAAATCCTCGAAGAAGAGAATGAAAATATAAATATCTAATTAGCTGAGCAATAAAACTGCTTTCAGTATTAAATGGATCTGTGGAAATAAGCCTTCCAATCAAACTCGCAGGGAAGGTCAAGTTTTAAATCTCCATAGTAGCAGTCTTCAGAAGTGTAGTTGCAACATTATTTCCCTTGTTCTTGCTGCTTAACTCAATTCAAAAGTAAAAGCTCCTCTGAACTGAGCTATTCAAACAGCCTCTCATGCTAAGCCAAAGGATTCTAGTCACTGTCCCCTGAGGAAAAGGTCAGAACAGAGGGTGTGGTTTCATGTCTTTACCTATAGGTACTGGCAGGTGGAGTGTGAATTAATACGCCCACAAAAAAGCCTGCCTAACAGGATCCAAGTTCCACGTCAGAGCTTTGAAAAGGGTATTCAGACACGTTTATGATGTTTCTAAGATAAGCTAGTACTTTTCCATCCTATCAAAAATTATTTTAATCTGAAAATGTGAAATCAAGTATGTTTGAGTCCACATTACCAATTAGTTCTTAGAGTATATTAATCATAATAATTCTAGAAAACTAAATTAGTACTTCCTTTTGATATTTCCTTAAAATAATACTCATTCTTTCAAGCAGTCACTAGAACTAAATATAGATAGTTCAGTTATAACCTATTTCTACACTGAATTGTTTTTAGAGTGAATGTTAAGGGAAAAAAATCACTCTTTTTAGAAGCTGCATTATATATAACACTTGGTAATTACACCACTTACGATATTCTATGAACTCTGACTGAAACTCAAAAGGGCAAGTTGCATATAACAGCCTCTGGTAGCTCCAGAAATGTCAGTGATATTGAATAAACTAGACACTCAAGAGTTTTAAAAGATGAAAAACTTACTTTTTAACATCAAAAGATCAACAGTGAGAGTTGTTTCAAATAAATGAAAAAGCTTTCTTTGTGGTGCCTTTTTTCTATCCAGTAACTAAATAGCCTAAACCCATAAAACCAAAACCTTTTATCTACTATGGAAAAACCCATACTAAAAAGCAAGCAGGTCATAGCAAAAAAAAAAAAAAAAATCCATTTTATAGCCACTTTCACTATATACAATTATTTAAAGGAGTTAACTCTCCTTTAGTAGAGGAGTAGGCTAATAATTACGGAAGAGAAAATGAGATTTTCCACAGAGAGCCCAGAACCTACAGAAGGATGCTTCGGGGAAGGGCATGGGCAGTTGCCTCTTTTAATTCTGGACTAGGGAAGGACAAAATGTTGTTCATTTTGTGTGTGTGTGTGTGTGTGTGTGTGTGTGTGTGTGTGTGTTTGTAAGCCTGCCAGTTAGTCTGTGCAGATGTTTTAACATCTTTACAAAATGAAAGCCTAACTACACTGGTTCAGCCAAATTTAACTTTTTTGTTCTTCAGCAGATATAAAATCATCCATATTCTAGCAGCTCAGCTTTATGAACTGGTTGGTAGGGCCCATGCTTAGCATATCATATAGTTCTCAAAATATTCTTTCCTGGCTCCCTCTGGAAATTAGTTTATTTTGATAATGTGGTGTCCAATTTCCCTTATTTGAAGACAAAACAAAACTCTGAGAGTAAGAAATATCTTTTTAAAAATGGAAACATTCAGGTTAAGGTAAGAACTAATTACAAAGGAAAAACAAAACTTAAGGAGAAAAAAAAGCAGTAGATTAATAAGACGATTTAGAATGAGGTCAACAGACCTCAAAACAACAGTATATTAACTAATGGCATATTAATTTGTGTTCAAAAAAGTGACTCTAATACAATAAAATAATCCAAATTATGTTTCTCCCATTTTTTTTAAAGCATGTAAAACTTGTTTCCATCCATGTAAAATATAAACTTTAAGATGTATCCCCTTATAATAGAACATAGATCACAGTTAAGAAACTAACCACAAAGAAAAAACAATAAAATTAGGGAGGGGAAAAAAGGACTGAAAACAGTGGTAAAGTTTATTTAAGATCGAGGAAAATACCTCTCCTAACAACAGTATATTAACCAATGGCATATTAACTGATGTTCAGATTACTCTGCATTAGAATAATTTTTTTTTTAATTTTAGAAAGCACACAAAACTTTTGTTTACAAAGGCAGTTAAAGCAAAATGACTTCAATTTTTAGGAGGATGCCCTTTTAATTGTCCAGACTAGCTCATTATTCCCAAGTTCCAGATAATCAAGATTTCGGGCATATTTGAAGGCTATTAACTTGTGGTATAGAGCTATGTTTCCCTAAATAAACAGCTTTATTTTAATCACACAATGTCAAGATATTTAACTTTGTTCCCCCTTAATCATTGCTCTCAAATTGTAAAACACTTTTGTTGTTCTCTTTCGGATACTCACTTGTTCACGTATTGGTGTTAATTTAATAGAGGGGCTGAATGCTGGATACTATACTCTGACAGAACTCTGACCAATATAATAAGCACATTGGGGAAAACACCTAATGGCAAAATGTATTTCAACACTTTGATTATACTTATGTTTAAAATTTAACAATGACGGGGTGCCTGGGTGGCTCAGCTGGTTAAGTGTCCGACATCAGCTCCAGTCATGATTGTGTGGTTTGTGAGTTAGAGCCCCACATTGGACTTTTGTGCTGACAGTTTGGAGCCTGGAGCCTGCTTCGGATTCTGTGTGTCTCCCTCTTTCTTTGTCCCTCCCCTACTCATGCTCTGTCTCTCTCTCAAAAATAAACAAACATTAAAAGAAATTTTAAAAACCTTAACAATGACAAAACAAAATCTTAACTATTGCTTTGTCCACAGAAAAAGTCATCTTTTTTGAGAAGATACAGAAACATGTAGCTTAGATTCCATTATTCTCAAAAATGATAGTAAGCTCATGAGAGCTACCTACAATAATCATCATTCTGTGGGAGTAAGTTCTTCATTACTTTTTTCCAAGGCCTAAAGGAATCTCTCAGTAGTACCTCTGAACTCTGGAAAAGCTGAAAAGGCTACTCCCATGGAAGAGACTGAATTCCTTTTCTACCTGATTCAAGAATCAAGAATCTGAAACCATACCCTCAAAGATAACTTTTCTGCAGAACCACAAAGAGACTAGTGAATAAAGAGAGACCTCTCTAAGGGCCTGTGGGTAGTCTCTAAGCATTTTTCCTCATAATGAAAAGTATCCCAACAAATAGGAAACTGCAACAGGTTGAATATAAGCCCAATTTTATAGTAGCCCATCTGGGCAAAAGAGAAGTACAATTTATCACAAGAAGTGTGTCATTATATGGACTTACATATATATACCATAGGACAAATCACCTGTCAAATCAAATAAAGTAAAAGAATCCTTTAATAGATATTATGAAATAAGCCTAGAAGATACATACCCTGATACTTAGTAAACAAAATACTCACTAGTTCTTTTATTGAAGCAGGATGTAACTATGGAACCTAAAGCATACGAAACCTTAAAACTAAGTACAAGGCTTAATCATATGTCTTCTACTAAAATCACACAACAGATAAATCCACACTATTAAAAAGAAAAGAACCTTGAATATGACAATATTTACTTAGGCTATGGGTACTTCAATGAAACCCCTCTTCCATCCCAAACATAAATCCACAATAATCTGCAATCATCTCTTTCTCCAATCTGAAAGGAGGCAAGTCTTTTTGATCCAACCACCACACTTTCCACCTGTGTTCTGAATTCCAGCCTCACTTATTCCAAGGACCTGGCTTAAGCAAGTCCATCTGTTTGTAACTTGCAATCTTCAACTTCTTCACTTTTACTGAGGTATACTATTCCAACATTTTAAAAAAGCACCTCCCTCCTTTTAACCTAGTATTCTGTTTTCTTCACAGCTAGGAGTCACAAAATTGTCATCTCTATTTCTACAACTCTGAATTTTGACTACTCCTCCACCAACTCCATGAAACCATTCTCATCAAGGTCACTGGAACACGTACAATGGATACTAAATCCTCAGCCACCTATAACTTTCCATAGTGACTGACAACTTTTGGAAAGTTTTTTATTTTTTATTCTCTTCTAAATGCCAGCATTTTATCAGCACCAAAATAGCTCTGAATATACTCTAAAGACATGGCTTCAAGGTCTTTAAGTGATAACAACCTCCAATCTACTCCTACCCAAACTCTAGACTCTAGTGATTATCTTTACTTGATGCCTCTTCTATGCATTTCAAATGAAATACACCAACAACTTGGTCATTAAGGATTTATGCTTGGTTTCCTCTCTTTCTTTTCCCCTATATCCAATCAGTCATACCAAATTCTACTAAATTCAGATTCCTAAAAGTTTTAAAATCACTTCCTCCTGCCTTAACTTGATTTCTGTCAGTTTTTACTTGGAATATAAGGGACTTCTGTTTCCCTACATTATATTTCCTCACCATCTTTTTGCCTATCTGCGTATCACACCACTGCCTAGAGGAAACTAAGACACAAATCTGATTACTTTTTAATGTTTATTTATTTAGAGAGACAGCATGTGCACAGAAGCGGCAGAGAGAGAGGAAGAGAATTCCAAGCAGGCTCCGTGCTGTCACAGCAGATCCATTCACAGGGCTTGAATCTACAAACCTGATCATGATCTGAGCTAAAATCGAGAGTTGGATGCTTAACCGACTAGGCCACCCAGGGGCCTCTGATATTATAGTCTCATTAAAAATATTTCAATGACTCCCACACTTTACAGCATAATGTCAGCCTATGAAGGACTCTGACATGTAACTACTGGCTATTTCTCTATCTTCACCTTCTATTAGTTTTCCATCTTCCATCCTCAATGTTTCATATCACGATACTATCCACTGTTCGCATACATATCATGCTGGTTTACACTATGCCTTTCTCCACAAATTTTCTTCTGACCTACCTACTTAGTTTCTACTTGTCTTTTAAGTCTTTTACTTCCTTTCCCCTCATTTTCTCTTGAATTACACTTTCATCTTCATTATTACACCAAAGTGCTCTTGTAAGATTACCAATGATGCTCAAATTTCAAAATCCATTCTTCAATCTGTGAATAACATGATCAATCAGCAGTAATTGACCTCATTCATTTTTAAAGGGCAGAAAAATTGGCAATTAAGAGCACAGATTCTGACCCGAGACTGCCTGGGTTCATATTCTAATGCCAACACCTAACTTGTATGTCTGGGGAAGTGACTTCTCTAACTGATACTCTAAAGCCATGGCTTTAGACTTCTCCATCCTCTCAGTCTATTTTTGACAAGGCAGACAAAATGATCCTTTTGAAAAACATAGGTTAGATCAGTTACTCAAAAATTTCTAACGACCCATCCAAAGCTGGAAACAATCTGTATGTCCTCTAAATTAACTATATAGTACATGAATACAACAGAATACTCCTTAGCTATAAAAAGGTACAAATTATTTACAAACTATTAATACATGTAACAAGGCTGATGAACTGATGATGAATCTTAATGCACTTTAAGACAATGAGGCCAGGCCGAAAAGAACACACAATGTATCATTTTATTTACACCAGTCTGGTATAGGGATGGAAAGCAACCAGGGGTTGCCAGCAGCAGGAGATAGAGGGACTGACTACAGAAGAGCAAGAACAAGGAATTAGGGGGGATGGAATGATTCTGTATCGTGTTTGTGGTGGCAGATATAAAACTCTATCCATCTGTCACAATCAAAAGCACTACACATACAAAGAGTGAAATTTACCATATGTAAAATTTTAAAAAATTAACCAGAATATGGGAAATCCCAAATAGGAATAAAAACTGTAACAAATAATTCTAATTGTATTAAAAGCGAAGAACAAAACCACTGAAGAGAGTGAGGGAGAAGAGAGTTCACCTAACATAATTTCAAAAACAGTATTTTTGACTATGTGAGGCTAAAGACAAATAGTGCTATACATGAATCCTCTAGTAAATTTGTTCTTCATGGGGGTATAGGCTTGCAATTATGAAATTACTTTATAGGTATATTTGGCTGAATAAATAAGTAAAATGAGAGCCTATTTCTAATGATGGGGAACCAAGTTACAGAGGGAAGGGGAAAGGTAGAATGAATGCTGTGGTACTGGATTGGAATTAGAGATAATGTATGAACTTATGTTTTTACTATATATACATAAAGATATGGAAATAAAAACAGATGCAAGGGTTAATATACCCTATGTATTTTCAAACTGTCTACTAAGAGGACCTACAAGTCATGATACCTTGGTTAACAATAAATTCATATAGCATCCAGATCTTGGTTTGTAAATATCATTCTCTAATAAGAAGACCCTAAATTCCTGGGAGAGGAGGTGGATTTCAGGGCTGCGGCAGGAATAACATGAAATTGGTCTGGAGCCTCTCATCATGCAAATGTTCAAAAAAGTAAGAAGTACTCTGAAAAGGTACCAGAGCTGACCTGAAAGAGTTCTCAATGCCAAAGCAGGAACAAAATAAACTACTATACAACTGAATTATAACCCATTGAAAAAAATAAACAGGCATGAGTACATATAGGTCCTCATTATAACTATGAGTAAAGAAGTAGCTCTCAGAGAATAATTCCAATAGATAAAGGAATGAGGAAAACAGAAAACCACCATTAGAATACAACAGTAATAATTACACAGGCAAGATCTACCAATGAATGCTCAAAACAGTGGGTGAAAGTTTAAGGATAAACAAGATATTTGCATAATCTCAAAGTACCTCCTCCAAGATATGTACTAATTAAAAAGGGAAAAACAGTAATGGTACAGTGAAAAAAACCAGCAGATACCACAAGAAATCAAGATTAACATCACCAGTAATAAGACATATTGATATCATGTGCCCTCTGATATGACACACTGAGAAGGGCACATCATTTTTGTAGAATTCTTGTCAAAAACGCATTAAGGCTCATGTAATCATGAGAAAACATCAGACAAATCCAAATTGAGGGACATTCTTCAAAACAACTAGCCAGTCCTTATCAAGTGTCAAGGTCATAAAAGACAGAGACTCAGGTACTAACTGTCAGAGACAGCTTAAGAGAGCTGAAGACATGATAACTAAACGCAATGTGGGATCCTGGAATGGGAAAAGGATGTAGGGAGGAAAAAATGATATAGTCCAAGCTATAGTCTATAGCTTGACTATAGATAGTCTGTTGTATCTAGACTACTAGATACAGTCTCTATCACTGTACTAGTTTTACTTTCTAAGTTTTTATAACTATAACATGGCTATGCAAGATGTTAACATTAGGAAAGGCCAGTGAAGGTTACATGCAAACACTATTCATACTATTCTTGCAACTTTTTTCTAAGTCTAAAATTATTTCAAAATAAAGAGTTAAAAAGTTATATACAGTGACTCCATATCTCATTAAGAATTGAATCCCAAGTTCCAGGTTATCTGGTTCCCAAGTATCACTCTGACCCCATCTTCCACTCTCCTCACTCTCCTTGCTCCAGCCACACTGGCCTCTTTGTCTGCCACACAAAGAACAAACACGTGACCTCCTTAGGGCCTTCATACTTGTTATTCCTTTGACTAAGACATTCTTCTCAGACTTACCTACATGGCTGTCTCCAAATCTTACGTATAGAATATGCTGGACCATTTCTTCATCAGAGAAGTCTTCCTCCATTTTCCTATATAAAACGTCCCCTTTCGCCATCATGATCTACCTCCCCTATTTTATGTTTCTTCCCAGCAGATATAACCACTTGACATACTGTATACATTGTTGGTCTCCACCACTGAATTATAAGCTCTACATGAGCAAAGATTTCATCTATTCTGTTCAATGTTATTCTTCCAGTATATAACATAGCAATTGCTATATAGTAGGTACTCAATAAATATGATGAATGAATGATTCATCTCAAGCATCAAGTGTTCCAAAAGCTTTACTTGGCCCCACCTTACTCCAAAGTATGAGACACTACTCTCTTTCCTAGTCTCCGGGTATACTGTACAGAGCTACTTATCTGAACTTCCTGGTCACTGCAAGCACTAACATACTATGGCAACATCGCTCAGTTCTGTTTTAGAATTTCTTTGTAACAAGTGGGAAAAGAAAATAGGTAAAAGGGAACGATACTAATATGAAGAACCAAACGATGACACATTAAAATGAAAATGGAATAGAAGTTATTTCACAGAGGTGGTTAGACATTATTTTATCTCAATCTAACAAACTCTTAATAATATTCATTAGGTTCAAGATAATTTTAGTTATTAATAAGAATATTCTGAAGAAGTCAATTGCTTTAAACATCTATCCATGAGAGAGCAGTAGGTGAAGTGAATCTGGACTAAAAGAAATCACGTAAGAAACACCTGCTTTTTATACCAAATGTCAACAACTACTTTAATCTTTTATATAATAGATATTAGTAAAACATTTCAAAATTCAGCTGGAATAATGTGAACATTATACCAGTAATCTCTAGATCAGCGGTTCTCAAACTTCAGTGTGTATCAGAATCATGTAAAGGACCTGATGAAACACAGGTTGCTGGGCTCCATCATTCAGTAGGTCTGGGGTGGGAATTGAGAATTTAAATTTACATCAAGTCCTCAATGATGCTGATGCTGCTGGTTTAGAGACTGCAGTTTGAGAACTACTTACTGCTCTAGGCAAAATTTTTGTGACCTGTTCATTGATGTTTAAAACAATACAATAACAAATAGCTATCTTATTTTATTATTTTATTTTACAAATTGCTATTTGCGTTATTTGACAGATTGAGAATTTGGGAAAATGACATGGTCAGGCTCCGACTGTACCTCACATCTCGGTCACATAAGCAGATGTGATGATGTATGATCTTGGCCTAGGAAACTGAGTATTTCAGTTAGATTCCACACAGTTTTCTGTTGGCAGTATTCATGGATTATGGGGGAAGTTTCTCTATAATAGCCTAAAGGAGTAAGTCCAAACACAGATCACTTCTAATTTATTTACTATTTTCCATGGTGTTTGTCAAAACACAGATATTATACAGCTGACCATTGAGCAATGCAGGGGGGTTGGGTGCTGATCTCCTACACAGTCAAAAATCCATATAACTTTCTAAAAAAATATTTTTTAATGTTTATTTTTTGAGAGAGAGTGTGAGTTGGGGAGGGGTAGAGAGACAGAATCTGAAGCAAGCTCTAGGCTCTGAGCTGTCAGCACAGAACCCAACATGGCACTTGAACTCCTGAACTGCAAGATCATGACCTGAGCTGATGTATGCCACTGAACCGACTGAGCCACCCAGATGCCTCCATAATCCATATAACTTATGACTCTCCAAACTTAACTGCTAATGGCCTACTGTTGATCAGAAGCCTTACTGAGGACATAAGTGATTAACACATATTTTATATATGTGTTATATATTATATACTGTATTCTTACAATAAAGTAATCTAGAAAAAAGAAAATGTTATTAAGAAAAATCATAAAGAAGAGAAAATACATTTACAGTACTGTACTGCATATGCTAAAAAACATCTCCATATAAATGTAGCTACACAGTTCAAACCTGTACTGTTTGAAGGTCAACTGTACTGCTGGACTGTCCATAATTTACAATGGTATCAAGTGGCAGTGATGGTATTAATGGTGCTCAAGATCCAGGTGAAAAGTATTTAATAGTGGTCAAGAAAAGGAAAGTATTACCAAATTTTTCATAGTTGGAAAGAGTACAAGTCACAGAAATTAAATGCTAATGTAGCTGAAAATTTTTTTTAAAATGTGGCAGGAAAGGGGTATTTATGATGCATGTGTATTCAAACTTTAAAAGTGGTGACAAGTGGGGCACCTGGGTGGCTCAGTCAGTTAAGCATCCAACTTCAGCTCAGGTCATGAACTAGTGGTTCGAGGGTTTGAGCCCCGCATTAGGCTCTGTGCTGACAGCTTGCTCAGAGCCTGGAGACTGTTTCAGATTCTGTGTCTCCCTCTCTCTCCGACCCTCCCCTGCTCATGCTGTCTCTCCCTCAGAAATAAGTAAAACATTATTAAATGTTTTAAAACATTTAAAACATTAAATAAATAAATAAATAAATGTGATGAAAAGCAACAGCTGAAAATGCTGGAATTGGATCAGTTCACTCACTAGACTAGCGTACTATTAAAGTGGCTTATATGTAAGCATTCTGAAAGAAAGCCAGTATTTATGATAATTTAGAAAAGAAAAAATAGTAAATCTTACTAGAAAATACATTATTTTCTTATAATAGTTATGGAATTCCATATTATGATATAGTACTCAGAATTTCAATGTTTGAGCTTACGTAGTCTAAGGCCGAAGAAAAATACAATAAACACTGAAATTCTTTGATTCAAGAGTATTATGTCTTAAATTAATAACACAAATGAACTGGTTTTTATTGGTGTTATTTTCTCATCGGCACTTAGGATGTTGGCAATAAAAAATAATTCTTGTAGTTTTAGCAAAAGATGGGACCACTATTGTTTGTGTAGTTTTCCTTTTTATTGTGTATTAGTAAATACACAAAGATTTGACTTTTCAGAAATTCTTTGCTTCTTTGTGATGCTGAAGGAAATCTGTAAGTAACTGAAGCCTTTTAATCATTTTGTAACTGTTCTGAAAGCTTCAGAAGAACAATAATTGCCCAAAGACAACAATTTCTTCTGTTACATATATACATACACATATCTTCAGAATTTATCTATGAAAACATTTCTGAGGGGCACCTGGGTGGCTCAGTCGGTTAAGCGTCCGACTTCGCCTCAGGTCATGATCTCACGGTTCATGGGTTTGAGCCTCGTGTCAGGCTCTGTGCTGACAGCCAGCTCACAGCCTGGAGCCTGCTTCAGATCCTGTATCTCCCTCTCTCTGACCCTCCCCTGTTCTCCCTCCCTCCCTCCCTCTCACAGAAATGTTTTACTTATTTCTGAGGGAGAGACAGCATGAGCAGAGGAGGGTCGGAGAGAGAGGGAGACACAGAATCTGAAACAGTCTCCAGGCTCTGAGCAAGCTGTCAGCACAGAGCCTAATGTGGGGCTCAAACCCTCGAACCACTAGTTCATGACCTGAGCTGAAGGTGGATGCTTAACTGACTGAGTACAATAAAACATTAAATATTTAAAAAAAAAAAAAAAAAGAAAGAAAGAAAGAAAACACTTCTGAGACCTACTTAAGTGAATATGAATACCTTAGTTTGGCCAACCAAATTGGTTTCTCGTACAACCCAGAAAATTAGATATATTCTGATGTATCATTCCTCTGGCCAAATAGTGAATTCTCATTCCAAGTGGTGATTTGTGTGTGTGTTTTTTTTTTTTAAGTTTATTTTTGAGAGAGAGAAAGAGCACACAGGAGGGGCAGAGAGAGAATCCCAGACAGGCTCCACACTGTCAGCACAGAGCCTGACATGGGGCTTGAACCCATGAACTGTGAGACCATGACCTGAGCCGAAACCAAATTGGACACTTAACGAACTGAGCCACCCAAGCGCCTCTGGTAATTTGCTCTTAAGATACAGTCCATACTCTATCACAGAAGAGAATTTAGACTATGTCCTTACAAAGAAAAATGAACCTGGGGAAAACTGTGGTTATCTGACGACTATTTAGAAGACAAATATTTCACTGGAAATATGCTGTTTTGATAATGCCTTCTTTGTTAAATGCCAATAGCAAGTTACCAAGAGAAAAAGAAATGGATTGATAATGAGAAAGTAACCAAATAGTAGGTGGTTAACAAGTGATTTCAAGGGTCAATTAACAAAGAGAGGTCTCAATCACTAACTTAGCCTAAAAGCAAATGAATTTGGCATTAAAATATAAAATATATAACAATATTTGTCAAATATGGTACATCCAATAGTCACTGCTACTGCAGAGTATAACAGAACAACTTCTTAGAGGAAAAAAAAGTAGCATCAATAAAAGCTAGACATTAGAAATAACAAGACAAAAGATACTCTTTCAACTTCTCAACTTGTTTGAAATACACATGAATCTATGATATTCTGAATAAAGATATCAATGAAAATGTTAATATTGGCTGTAACTGATGACAATGCAATAATCATTCAATTAACATGATAGCTATGATTCTCCAGTTATTTTAAACATTTTTTAAACTATATGAATTTTCTTCATTTTTAAGCAACAATTTTTTAAATCCTACATTCGGTAACTGAAGAGATAATTGCCATATATACTGTAAAAATGTTACAGAGAAAACTGTATTTTAACTTATAAATGGTTACATCCCTTTAAAGTTTCTATAAAAACTGTGCTTCAACATAGAAACTGTCCCTTACTACCAAGAGACATTGCCTACCAAGAGACAGTAAAGCAAGGTAATCTAATAACATTCATGAGAAGGAAGTAAAAATCATGTGAAGGATTTTACAAGCTGCAAAATGATCTTAGTCCCTTCTATGGTCCAGCCTGAGCTGGCGATGCTACCCAGTACTGTGTTCTGAAATCAGAGGATCTTTTCCAGACAAAATCAAGCCCTTCTTCTATCCTCCCATACACCTGAAACATCGCATTGCACAAATCATAGGTATGATTTATCATATGATAATAGTGGTTAGTGTGTTAGGACAGACTTGAGCATATGGTTTTTTGAAGAGATTCCTGATACTGTATCTTCAAATAAACATTACAGAATATTACAGATAAGGGTGAAGTTAAAATCTCTTTTGATATCAAAAAAGTAATGTGCAAGAGTCTAGAAAATCTGAAAATTAAAACACTGAATTTTGAACTTGAAGAGTCCATCAGGACATTAAATGAACTCTTAACACATGAAAAAAAACCTGGTGATATCAAAGATCCCCTGTTGTTACAAAGACAACCAGTTATTAAGAGGAACCTAACTAAATTTCTGTGAGACAACAGAGAGAAAACATTTAATTGTTCACTGGCTTAAAGAAAACCTACTACAAATTTAGTACATATTAGCAACATAAGGAGGTTACCTGACTGCTGGTTTCACTTATAGCTTCTAGGAGTTTCTCAACTGCCGCCTGTAGTCGAGAGCTAATATTCAGCATCAGTTCTTCATTTTCAGGGTCTATTTCAGTTTCAGCAAAACCACTCCTCAAGAGCTGTTCTGAGAGATCTGTCCCTTCTTCAGTTACTTTTGACCACATACTATTGTCATTTCTTGGCATATCACTTCCAGAATAAGAGGGTATAGATTCATCTGTAATTGGAACAACAGTATTTTAAGGGCATAAACCAATTGTACTTAATAATTATAGTAACAAAAAGGTTATAAAATAAAATCAAATCAAACCCTGAAATCAGTGAATTCTAAGTGTCTTTTTTTTTTTTTAAAAGATCTTTTAACAACAACACTGCAACATAATAGGCAGATATAGAATGTAGTATTATTTGATAACCAAGCAGGTAGGAGAAGAATAATGCTATGCTAAGAGGACTTTCTAGAAATTAACACTTGGGTTATTCAGTATTTTTTTCTTTGATTAAAACTCTTAAAACAACTTTCAACAGATATTTACTAAGTACCCACCATGCAGAATTTACTAAGTAATGGAGACACATAAGTGGCAAGATCTGGTTCCTATCCTCAAGGATAATATAATGAGAAAATACATACATAAATGACATGAAAAGAAAACTACTGTGCAATGCGATGTGTCAGGTATATGGAAGGATAGAAGAAGGGCTTGATTTTGTCTGGAAAAGATCCTCTGATTTCAGAACACAATACTGGGTAGCATCGCCAGCTTGGGCGGGACAGTCAAAGAGATTAAGATCATTTTGTAGCTTGAAACTTTTTAAGAGGTACACTACAAAGAGATCAGAAGCTAATGAGTAGTACTAATTTAACTAAGGACCTATGTATCCACACTATTCTTATTTTTTTTTTATTTAGACAAACTGAATTTACATGGGCAGAGAATTTGGGAATGTTTTCTGTAAACTGAAATAAAAGCACAGGTTATTCATTGCTGTTACGGAACACGGTACTCATCTGTGAAAGCACAATACAACCCAACGATGAAACGTCCTACAGAAGAATTACCCATTCTTTTATTACATGTAGTATGTATTTCTTATCAGTTACTGTAGAAAGTTAACAAATTAACACCCAGTTTTAATTTCTAAAGTACTCAGAATATTCAGTTTGATATGGTCATCCAGGAAAATAAGAGCTATTTATTAAAATGCCTGGCTGAAGTAGCTGGTGCCATGGAGTTCTCTCACTCTCATGTGTTAACAGTATGAGATGCAGTTCAGATACAAGATCTGAATGCAGCACAGTTCAACACTGACTAAGTACCACCTCTGTAAAGTCACTGGCTAAAGAATCCAAGACTGCATTCTAGGAAATGAGATAAAAAATTGTTCTTTAATGTTTGTTTATTTTGAAAGAGAAAGAGACAGACAGAGTGCGAGCGGGGAAGGTGCAGAAAGAGAGGGAGACACAGAATCCAAAGGAGGCTCGAGGCTCTGAAGGGTTGGCACAGAGCCTGACATGGGGCTCAAATCACAGACTGTGAGATCATGACCTGAGCTGAAGTCTGCCACTTACCCGACTGAGCCAGGCAGGTGCACCATCTAGGAAATGATTTTAAATGTTGGCTATTACATAGTTTATCTTATTCTTAGTGTAACAGCTAATACAAATTTTCCTTTGTACTTTTAATCTCAAAATTTAAACACAGAAAGCAACCAGCCTAATATTTGTATTATTCTATGTGTTCAAAACTGAATGTCTTGATAATAGGGATTAATACTTTACAAGTATTCATGAGTGCAAAATGATCTTGGGATTCAAAATGAATTCATATAAAGTATAGTACAATGTATATTACAAAGTCTAAATGAAATGAATGTAGCCTAGAAAATAAATATTTTTGGAAAAACTATGGAAGAAATATTAGTAGTTTATAACCAAGTGTTTAAAACCAAAAATATGTTACATAGCATCTTTAAGGAATTAAATGCATTCTACAGTGCCCTTTTCTAATAAATAGAGAATCAGACAAATCAGAGGAAAGAGAAGAGTCTGATATGGGGAGTGAAGACTTTATGGAGTCAAAGTGTGTGGAGAAGTTAGGATGGGGCAGGGAAGAAAGCTGAAAGATGACAGCTGGAAAGGAGGCTCCATCCAAGTTGTCAATGGTCTGAACTTTTATAGGAACCTTGGGGTTGTACTATAAATTAGTGGGGTAGTGAATGATTTTTGTAGAGGAAGACATCAAATCTATGAATCAGGAAGCAAACTGTAGCAATGCAGAGGAAGGGATGAAGAAGAGACTGGGTGGAAGACTAGATGACAAGTGTTGAAACGTGAGATAAAGATGGGGGGGCGGGCTGGACACAGGTCAGAGAAGACTAAATGCATACATAAAACTAGGGAAGATAGAAAAGTAATAAAAGATGACCCTGGCAAGTGTAGACTGATTCTTAGGTGAAAGAAAAGTCATTAAGGAAAATATTTTAAAAATCAGGAGACAGTATACAGAGTAGGCATAAAAAATGGTAAGTCTGAGCTATGTGGAGATGAGTTAACTTTTAGAAATTTGGGTCTGCAGAGACATAGGAGTCATTTGTATTAAAAGGAGCACTGACATCTTGAAAGTGGATACATTTATTTCATGAGCAATAAACAAGTGCTTTCCTGTTTCAAGAGAGAAGGAGGAAAAACATAGTTGAAGCCTCCACAATATAATAAGGCTACAAAAGAAACTGTGTAAACGCAGGGTCACAGAAAGAAAGGAGATATTCCAGGAGACAAGAAGAGAACAATCCAAAAAAGGTAGAGATATCAGAAATGTTATTTGTCTACAAACTCAAATAGGAGGACTGAGAAGATACTTTTGGATAACTGGGAGGTCGCTGCTGTCGTACTGCGGGACAGGAACCGAAACTGGTAGAAATATGGGCGGTCTAACTCCTCATCGAGTCTCAAGGTTTACCTTGACTGAGGACAAAGATAAGAAGAACCAATGTCCCTTTTTTTTTTCGCATTATGAAGAAATCAGCAATGCTTTGGGGAAAGAGAAAACAACATCAATGATGACAAAAAAAACCCTGAAGATATTGTATATTGCATGGGAACAAATCTCAAGCACAAACTACAAAAGATACATAAAACAAAATGGCTTATGACAGGCCAGTGAAAGTTAATTTTTTCAAATGCTAATAAAACACACATTAAAATATCTTTTCTAAAAGATGAAGATGTCAACTAGCTTAATGTATTTTATAGTAACACTTTGAAGATATAAACAAAAATAATGTTCCAATGAAGAAATTGAATTTTTTTTTGTTTTTTTCCAATGCAATAAAAAGAATGAGAAAGACAGCACATTTATGCTACATTTATAAGAGTCTTCGGGGGGGGGAGGGAAATCAGAGAAAAACACATACTGGCAGGGCAATTTTGTAAAATGCCAATGGAAACCTCAGAATTGCCAGCTTGGTGAAGAGACTCATGATTTCAGATTGGTGAGCCACTCATTTCTGTATCTTAAACACAGCAGATGATGGTTTAAGTATTTCCTTTAGCCATTTACTTTATGGACTCATACCATGTTCATTCCCTATCTTCTCAGGTTAAGCAAGGTAGGTGATCTGATAGGGCATTCCCTAAACCAAAGGCCTTCTGAAGATCTCCAGAGCCCAAACTGGAAACCATGGACTCTATTTTGCCTCTCATACCTCACAGATGAGTGAACTGAACTGAAGCCTTGGGAGAGACTTGCCCAAGGTTGCAGAGAGTTATAACAAACAAGAATCCAGGACCTCCTGATAACTAACCCAGCATTCTATCACTTCACACTACTCCAAAAGGAAGCTGCAGGTGATGAAATTCAGTGTGTGGCTACCTGAGAGAGAGGTAAGCATTGTAACACTGAGCCATCACAGTGCTGGGTCAAAGAAATTTCCTAGGGGAACTCATTGTTATGAACTACTTTCATATTCACTCAGGTTCAAGTAATTTGACAGTGGCTCAAAATCTCCCTTCACTTTCATAAACTAGGTTACTCTTATGAGGCAGCAAACATTAGCAAATCAATTATTTACTTTTTTAGAGAGTTAACAAGTCTATACATGTTTAAAATCTAAACAAGTTTGGACTTGAAGGCTGAAAATTAATCACAAGTGCTACTACCTACAATAAAAAATCATATGTAAAAACTGAAAAGCAAATGATGCTTCATAATCAGATTAAGACTAACTCTTTGTTATATTAAATAAGACATAAAAGAAATATTTCAATAGTTCTTTTTAGCTTTTACAATAATGCTTCCATGAAAAATATGAAGGAACATCAGAAAAAATTCTTAAAAATGGAAGTGTCAATTTTTAAAACCAATATATTCTTCAAAGTTTATCAGAAAATTTAAAGTTTTAAATTATAGACTCTATTAATTCAATATTCCCTTCAAGATGCAAAAAGGATCTGTAAGTGTCCCCAGTGATATTAGTGGCCATCCTAAATAGTCTGATAAACACTTTTACAATGAGACCAAGAAAGTATTACCTAATTCTTTCCTTTACATGAAGATCCATTTGTAGAAACAAAATACCCAACTGAGAGGTTAACAAAAGAGTGATGTTAATTTGAAAAAAATATTTATATAACTTTTGAAAACAATGATATGACAGAGAGTTTAAAAATTCAGTAGTATGGGACAACTGAGTAACAGAGTTGACTGAGCATTTATTTCAGCTCAGGTCATGATCCTAGGGTTGTGGGATTGAGCCCTGTGTCAGGCTCTGTGCTGAGTGTGGAGCCTGCTCAAGATTCTCTTTATCTCTCTTTTTCTCTCCCATCTTCACCTTTGAGTCTCTCCCCTGCTTGCTTGCTCTCTTTCTGTCTTAAAAAACAAACAAAAAAACCCTTAAAAAAATAAAAGAAGTTTTTAAAATTATCTTTGTACTCAACTGAGGCAGTTTTACTTACAATTTCAAATCAAACTTTTCTCTGCACATAGAAACATGCTACTGGCCAAACTATAATCAGATAAACTTTCTATAAGTGGGATAGTCTCTTTTCATTTCTCCACAAGAATCTTCAACAACATGCTCTCAAAAATTGCAAATACTAGCACTTTTATATGATTGGCCTCTAACTGGGGAGACATGCTTAGGTGTGGAATGTAGGGCTTGATCTGCTGATATAATAGTCCAGACCCTATCCTTTCCCATCTGATGTATATTTTCTCACCCTCTGATTTCCTGATTCTCTTATCAACAAAGAATTAAAAAACAATAGAGACTGGATGTCAGCAAGTATGAAACTAAGAAATTCCAAGAAGAAACTCCAGCTCACAGAGCTCGAAGAAGACAACATTAGGAAGAGAGTGATGTCTTTCAGGATCCAACCTCTGGATCCATACATATTGTCATACTTCAAACCACTTTTCCAAAAGGAAGTAAGGATCTAGCAGAGGATAGCCTAAAGATAAGGTCAAGCCGTGGTTTCTTAGAGAGACCTTTTTTTTTACTTTAACCATACTCAACAAATATGTAAAACAGATGCCTGATTCCTAAAAGTTCTTTATTTCTAATCTTACAGGGTGGTTTCAGGATGTTGCCAATACTTTATAGATAATGATAAAAGTCCTGAGAAATGATGTAGAATTTTTATTTTATTGGTGGAGAAATTAATAGCCTCTGATTTCTAGTATACTAGAAATATAGCACAGTATTTCTAGTATACTAGAAATATAGCACAGTAGTATCCCTGAGTATGTACAATAACAACTCTAAGACACCCACTTGCAAAAGCTATAGAATAATGGTGTTCTGAGAACAGTGGCTCCAAAATATTTGTGTCTGGAGATCTTTTTGTTGGAAAAAACTTTAGTATTCTATCTTCTGTGTTTTCAACACATACCAAACTGCCTTGCTCTCAGAAAGATTTATTGAAGATGAGGATAGTCTCAACAGTATATAAAATTAGTACCTCCTACGCGCTCCTCATGGATGCATGACTTTACAGGTGCCTCTCCTTCTGACCTCCAAATCAAGCTGGCAGGTGACTGGACCTTACTAGATCTATCTAGAATACCGAGGACATGGCGACCAATTGTTTCTTCAACAGCAGCTGTTGTCTTTACAACTTCTAAGAGGATCTTCAAAAGTCTGTTATTAGCTTTCTGGAGTGCGAACCTGTATAGAGAAAGAAACATTTATTACAATGCTTAATCTTTTTGAAGCAAACACTGAGCTTATGTTCCACACAAAATGTACCACAAAATATCTGACATGAACAATAAAATATGATATGATCATCTCTACAAATATGCATAGCACTTAAAATGAAGTGTTTTTTGTTTTTTAAATTTATTTTCTTTTTAAAAAGTTTGGTCCATCAGTAAATTACAACATCTTTTACAAAAGTGCAATACTTTACTGACCTTAATCAAACATGTAAAGTTTTAAGCTAGTAGTTTCCAAATTAGAAGAAAAATTTAAGGAGATGCAAAAGTTAAGTTTTAAAAACTGTGGTAGTATCAAGCATATGCAGGCTTATAGTACCATTTGAGGTTCTTATACATAAGTCATATTTAATCTTTTTATGTGTCAAATATAATTAAAAAATTTCACTAGACAAATGTGTATTTCTACAACTTAGTGGTGATAATCTAGATAATTACAAAAACAGGCAGAGACCTGTTTTTCACAAAGTCTATTGTGCAGTATCACTATCCTCCAACACTAGAGAAAATATCATTTATTATATCTGCTCCAGAGACAAAAATTTCTCAAGTTACATAAACTGTATTAATTTCAGCCCAGTAGAAGGGACCTATTTTCAACCAAATGGAATCAAAAGAGCATCTCTCTTTTTTAAAAGATGTCACACACTCTCATTTTCAAAAAATGAGAAAATACTGCTACTTACCCATCTAAATATCTCAGCAAAAATAATCAGTGTTAACATTTTAATGCCTCTCTTTCTAGACTTCCCCTATGCCTCATAAACATACACATTTTAAAAACAAAAAAGGAATTATCCAGGTGAAAAGTGTTTTTGTAAGTTTTTGGTTTTTTTTTTTTTTTTACTTAATATAAACATCTTTTCATATCAAGATATATACTTCCATAAATGGTAATTCAGGAGATTGTCTGATTAACCTTCTGAATAACTAAACAATTCTCGTGTCCTAACAGCTTAATTCATTAAGAGTACTACAGTAGCAAACTTTGTATTTAATACATATAGATAAAATAAGAGACTTTCATAGTAAAGGTCCTCTGCTTTAAGACTGTTTTCTCTCTCAACTTCACACTGTGGGAGATCACCAACAATCAGGTTAAAGGATATGTTTTCACAGGCACATGACATCACTATTTTTAGACAAGGTAATAAATGGGCAAGTGTTCCTTCAGTATTTGTCAAGTGAAAGAGACCGTTCTATTTTTGTACCTAGATCAAGTTCTCTGCTTACATGAGGCGAGGATATTAAAAATAAAACCCTAAGTAATTTAGTTAGTAGGAAGTAAGTCAAGGGTTTTATTTAACTTTTTCTCTGAAGCTCTGTTCAAGCCCTAAACACCTCAGGATTAGGACAATTTGAAAATATTTCTAAATAAGAGAAATAATTAAAATTAATATGATGGTAAAAAGAATAAAAATATGAATACTCATTTACTAGCACTACAAAAATTCCTAAAAATTAAACACTGCATAGTTTTAAAAATATACCAATTAAAGAATATAAAATAAACAGTTTGTTTATTTTATATTGCCATGGTAACTCTAATTTTCATACACTGTCTTTCTTGTTTGAGTTCCATACTGACTGCGTTCCATACTGATGATCCAATGGGGAAGCCAAAATCTTAGGGGCCAAATTCCTCCATGCAAGCTGAGGAAGGAGGTTAGGAGGACACAGAGGGTTGACAGTCACAGAAATTGGAAAAGGAGGAAATTAAGTTAGTAGATATTAATTTAATTTAAAATTAAAGAAATTATTTTCATTTGAGCAGAACAAATTTTAAAATACTATTCTTACAATCCTTAATGTTATTATGGGGATAACTATTCTTACTTAATATTTTACATTTTTATTAACCTCTACAAAATCAAATCAGGGAAAGTTCTGTTAACAATAGATCATTAATTTATTTGTCTATAAAAGTGGGATATGGACTGAAAGTTCCCATCTGATATGGAGTAAATCAAAGAAAGAAGCTAGCTGTAGACTATCACACTTCATTTTTTTTCTCATCACAAACAAGGGGTGGCTTATATTGAATGTATGTCCATACAATGAAGAAATATATTCGCACATACAACTGTGTTTTTTAGGATAAAAAATGGCATAAGAACAGAATAAAATTAATCAAGAAAGGTTTGAAAACCAAATAATGCCTTACCATTTACTGAAATAGATACATGATCAATATCCAATTAAAAATTACTTTACATAAAAAAGATTTTTAAAAAGTTTGTCTATCAAAAGTTGGTAATTCTTTACAGAGTAAAATGAACAAAATAAATGTACAAGATCAAAACAAGGACATATAAAGTTTATCACACTGAAACAACTATTTTAATTCCCTCTTTGCTGACAAAATACACATTCTGTATACCTTTCATTGGTCAGAATGTCAGGAAGCACATCTTCAGGTTTTCTGTCTAACTCCTTTTCTTTAAAGGTCTGTTCCTCAACTTCCTCTTGGTTTTCATTTCCATTCTGTTCAAGATTGTGTAAAGGTAAAGAGGACAAAAGAGAAAGAAAACCTGTCATCTTGGAAACAGCATGTCATTCTTCTATACTGCTATAAGGTGAAACAGAAACCTCTGCGTGCAAGATAGGTTTTCTTTGAAATAATATTTAACTACATTTTATCAAGAGATCAGCATTATCAAAAAAGCTAAGGCAGCCTAATGCACAGATGAAAACAATTTTACTGGGTTCAGGCTCACGCATGCTGTAGGGTGACATCCAGTTTGTGAGGCTGCTCCCTGGTGAAGCAACAGCTGCTGCTACAGCAATGTCTGATTCAAATTACCTTAAATGGAATGTAAAGTATCTTGACTCCACCTACCTGGCATGTAAACAATCACAAATCTGTTAAGCTCCACACCCATAAAAAATACATTTCACATGGACAACAAAGACAAACAGATCCTACTGCATGTTGACCCCTGGCCCCTAGGTGGGGCAGAGTCCATACTACCTGTGTTTGCGTACTGCTGTTGCGCAGCTCACAACACAGCTTCTCTCTTCCCGCTAGAGACAGCTGCTTTAGTGCTTCCAGCTCCTCTAAAAGCACCCTTTCTCTCTCTGAAATCAGGTTTTCATTATCTATTGAGGATCTCTAAATAAGAAAAAAGGTCATGAGAGAATATTGTTTGCGAGAGAAGAAAAAAGCAGAAATAATAAGCAGATTTGTTTTAACCCCAGGGACCAAGAGAAAGCCCTTTTATGTATGAGTCACATCCCATGATTAGGGGTTAAAAGCGTATATAAAATTCAATGCAAAATTTAAAAGGTAAAATAAACTAATCAGGCCTAGAATATTCAGGACTTTGTGAAGCTCAATAGTATATTCACATGTCAATTTTGCATTGAAAATTCAGAAATTTAAATTCACAAAATGCAATGAAGAAAAGCAAAATCAATTTTTTCAAATGTTTTATGTTCAGCTGCCAATTTTCCTATTCTATACTGGAAAGAACATATTTTAATATTTTGCTATTTTTGTATCTGTTAAGTTTTTGAAATAAAGTCAATAACTTTGTTTTTATAGGAACTTTCAATAAAAATATTTCTTGCTTTTCTGTAATGATTTTGTGAGTATACCATATACAGCAATTGGTAAGAATCCAGCTCCCAAATACCAAGGAGTCAGAAAAGGGATAAGAATGTTATATAAATTCGCATTTCTCAAATCAAGAAGAGATGTTTCCCTGGAGAAAGTCCCAGAAACATACCACTTCAGATTTCCATTCATGATTAAAAAGATAGATTAAAGGTAAAGGTAAACCTTAGAGATGCTAATTGGTGGACTCACAAAACTATAGATGAATATGGGAGAACTGAGTATCAACTACACCTCAGCACAAAGAATTTGCAAAACTGTCACAGTGCTTTTGCATGTATGATCAATGAAATGATTAAAAACAAATATACAAACAGCCTTGTAGCCACTTTTCCCCAAATGCCTAAAAAGGCAGATAAATAAAATGGCAGAGATGCAATGCACTCCAAGGTTGAGTCAGGTGCTCCTAACAAGATCTAAGGCTGTTGTGCTGATGGGAGTCTGTTCCCGATGTTAAACACTTGTATTTATTCAGATCTTGGCAATAGTTTTGACTTTTGTAAAAAAGGCTATATAAAGAATACTGTTATTTTAACTGGAGAGAAAAGGGACACTAAATCTCATACCTGGGCTAACTGTCTATTCAGTCTCTTAATCTCTTCTTGTAGTTGTTCCTGGTCTTCTCGTTGTCTCTCCATTTGGCGCATGTGTGCCTGCCGTAACAGTTCTGTCGCCTGTTGATGTTCTTGGTATTGTCGTACAAGTTCCTGCCTCATATCTTCCAACTGTTCTTCATTTAACATCAGTTGTCTAGAAGCATCCATACTTGATACCAAAATCTCATTATGGATCTAAAATAGTTAAAAAAAAAAAAGAGAAAAGAAAGCAATCATAAAACATTTTGTGGAAATCTGCCAGCATCAATATTTTAAATAAACATAAAAGCAATTCTACTATAAAGCACATGATTTTTTATTCCCATTATTTAACTAAAACATAAAGAAAAGAGATCTGTCTTAATTCCAAATAAATGTGAAGTTAGTTGATTATCATTACACAAAAGCAAAACAGCTATTTTTCAGTTAGTTTAAATGCAATCTAAGGGAGAAGAATAAAAAATAAAAACTCTCAAAATGCCTTTAGCTCTTAATGAAGCTGTAGCTCCCTATTCCTTTGGACATTTATGACAGGGAGATAATATAAATGGAATACTTGTAAAGCATGAAAAATTTTACCTAATTTATACTATGCAGTGGTCATCACAGTACTACAGAGAAAATATATAAGAATACCGAACAATCTACAAGACATAATTTTCAATAATTTTTATTTGGAAATTAAAGCTTTATATTCTATTTTTACATACTCATTAGAAATCAACTCCTTAATGAATTTCTACAAGTGCTTCAATTCCCGAAGCACTCTACCTTGAACAGTTGCTGGTAAATTAGATATAACCTATCCTGAATATTAATAAAAATTTTTCATTTAGATAATTTTTTAAAAAGCAGGATATATTTCTTTCCATTAAAGGCACAAACAGGGGCGCCTGGGTGGCTTAGTCGGTTAAGCGTCTGACTTTCCCTTAGGTCATGATCTCGCGGTTCGTGGGTTCGAGCCCCGCGTCGGGCTCTGTGCTGACTGCCAGCTCAGAGCCTGGAGCCTATTTCAGAGTCTGTCCCCCTCTCTCTCTGACCCTCCCCTGCTCACGCTGTCTCTCTCTCTCTCTCTCTCTCTCCTAGAAATAAATAAAACATTAAAAAAAAAAAAATTTAAAGGCACAAACAGCTACAGTATAGACACAGAATAGATCCTCCATTAATAAGTAAAGAAGAAATAATATTTACAGATTGAAGTATTTTTTTTTTTTTTAATGTTTATTTTTGAGAGAGGGAGAAACAGAGTGTAAGCAGGAGAGAGAAGGAGACACAGAATCTGAAGCAGGCTCCAGGCTCTGAGCTGTCAGAAGAGAGCCTGACGCAGGGCTCGAACTCATGGACCACAAGATCATGACCTGAGCCAAAGTCAGATGCTTCACCGACTGAGCCACCCAGGTGCCCCTACAATGTTTTATCTTCTTAAACATGAAGCTATTTCCTTGTGATGTTAGCATTACATTAAATGAAACAAATCTTTCATTAAGCTATGGGATAATTAACTTTAAAGTGACTGAAACAAAATTGTCTTAAAACGATTTTATCATGCATAATATGCATAATATACACAAGATTACTATGAACCAGATTTGTTTTATTTAATAAAATAGTAAATCACCTATTCATATACCTTAGAAGTAATAAAACACATTCAAAATGCAAATCCTTAAGACTGGATCTAATAATTTCCTTCCCCATTAAGGAATACTTATGGGGAATACTTCCCCATTAAGGAATACTTAATAAGTATTACTGAAAATACTTTTACAGTGAAGGAATTCAGACTTTTTTATACAAAGAAATACACTTACAGAGTCTCTGATTATAAATGCTTTATCTTTGGAGAACATTTCTTCTGAAATAGTCAGTTCACGGTCCTTCAATTCTAGCGTATCATCAAGAGTATCACCGTTTGATAACAGAACTTCCTTTCCATCTTCTCCCAACTCTTTACTAAGTGGCTTAAATTCTTCTTTAAATTTCATGTCCTTTTCCTCAAAAGCTTGACCCTGTGATAATTTCATTTCGTTGCAATAATGTTCTTGCTTACAGAAAGCATGTGCTTGTTTTGATAATGTAGTATCCTCTTTTTCCCCAGATATTCTAGATAGTTCAGTTTGTTGAGCAAATGCTATACTCATTGACACAATCACCTAAAGAAATAAAGTAAACAAAAAGGATTAGATTTATAAATACCAGCAGCAATTTAAAAAGTTACCACTCAAAATAGTTTTAAACTAAAAGAAATGTTATAGAAACTGATTCAGAGATATTCTCTATTTTATATACCTTCAATCTTCTCTAACTAGTGGTCAAGATCTCAAGACTAGCTTTTATTTTAATTTCCTATCTTGATCCTGATCTGCTTCTCTCTTTGTCTCTCAATACTAAGAATGCAACAAAGACAAAAATATTAAAAATATGAAAGAGAAGCTGGGACGCCTGGGTGGCTCAGTAAGTTAAACATCCAACTTCAGCTCAAGTCATAATCTCACAGTCTGTGAGTTCGACCCCACATCGAATTCTGTTCTGACAGCTCAGAGCCTGGAGCCTGCTTTGGAGTCTGTATCTCCCTCTCTCTCTGTCCCTTCCCCACTTGAGCTCTGTCTCTCTCTCAAAAATAAATAAACGTTTAAAAACTTTTTTTAAATACGAAAGAGAAGCAAAGAGTAATGAGCAAAATGAGAATGTTCAACCCCCATCTAATTATTGTTCTAGGAGGTTATATAAGAGAGAAATGGAAAGGAACTATTTCATGAAGTAACAGGTGAGAATACAAAGGTACCACTCCTAAGAGTCAAGAAGACCAATGAGTTTTGGAAGGACAAATAAAGAGAAGACCAAGAACAAATAGTTCTTAAAGTTTCCAGAGAAAAAAGATGTATTACCTATGGGAGAACAACAATTAAAATGACAAGGACATTCTCAGTAGAAACAAGAGGAAGTCGGAAAACAATGAAATGTAGTCTTTAAAGTTCTGACACAAAAACAACTGTCAAGCCAGATTTGAATAGTCAACAAAATCATCTTTCAGGAATAATAGCAAAATAAAACATGAAATAAAAACAAACAAAAAGAGTTCACTCCCAATAAAGAGATCATCCATAAAAAACTTCTAAAGGATGTCCCTCAAAAAGCAGAAAATGATCCTAGAAGGAAGGAGTAAGATGAAGAAAGGATTAGAGTATTAAAATTTTTTTTTGTAAACATGTGGAGAAGTCTAAACACTGATGGGCACAAAGCAATAATTCTATCTACATTGTGGAATAAAAAAACATTAAGACAGAGACTTGTAATTCCAGTTAACAGAAATTAAACCTACTACAGCCTCTCTCTCCCACTGATTATAACTGAAAATTGAACAAAACACAAAAGCAACTACCAGAGAACCAGAGAAGTAAACAAAAGCAGGCAAACTGCAGAGGGAGTCAAAACTTGAAGAAATCTGTATGCGGAAGGGAAGACAACCTGTGGCCTGAATCTGAGTTTTCTATTTAAAAATATTTTTTCTCCCACATTTTCCAGAACATCCTAAGACTAAGACTTTACACAATATTTAAAATATTCACTATATAATTCAAAATTAGATGACACAGAATATATCGTTATGTTGAATTTGTTGCCAGCAGATTTGCTCTAAAAGAAATGCTACAGGAAAATTTTCAGGCTGAAGGGTAGTAATACAAGAGGCAAACTTGAAGTCTGAACAGCAGAATACTCATTCTTTTTGAGTATGCACGTAGCATTCAACCAGAACACATTTAGGACAATAAATTTAAATAAACTGAAATCATACAAAGTATGCCTGACCACAAAGAAATTAAAAATTATACATTAAATTAACAGGAAGATATCTGAAAACCTCTAAATGTGAAAAATCTAAACAACACATTTCTTTTTTTCTCAATTTTTAAAATGTTTTTTATTCATTTCTGAGAGAGAGAGAGACAGCATGAGCAGGGGAGGATCAGAGAGAGAGAGGGAGACACAGAATCTGAAACAGCCTCCAGGCTCTGAGCTAGTTTTCAGCATAGAGCCCAATGTGGGACTCCAACTCACGAACCGTGAGATCATGACCCGAGCTGAAGTTGGACGCTTAACCGACTGAGCCACCCAGGCGCCCCTAAACAACACATTTCTAAGTAACCCATGAATCAAAGGGGAGGTCACAAAATAAATATTCAGACTGAATGAAATGTGTAGAATGCAGCTTAAAGGAGTGCTTAAAGGGAAACTTATAGCATTAAATGCACATATTAGAAAAGAAGAAAGGTCTTTTAGGAAATCAGAAAAAGAAAGTTAACTAAACCCAAAGCAAGCAGAAACAAGTAAAAAATAAAGAAAAGCAATCAATGGAAATAAAACAAAAACAGTTTTTAAAAAACCCACAAGTCGGATCCTTGAAAATAACAATATAAATTGCTAGCCTCTAGCCAGGATGACAAAGAAGTGAGATGACGAAGTGAGAAAGAGACATTTAAGTAATAAAGGAACACCATAAACAACTTTACCAACATAAATTCAATAGCTTAGATGAAATGGACCAATGCCCTGAGTGATACAAATAAAGCTCACTCTAAAAGAAATAGATTACCTGAGTAAAACAAAATCTACTAAAGAAATCGGATTCATAGTTTAATAAAATCTTCCAACAAAGAAAACTCCAGGCCCTAATAGTTTCACTAACAAATTCTATAAAATATTTAAGAAGAAAATATTATCAATTCTACATAAATTCTTTCAGAAAAGAGAAGTGAAAATATATTTCAACATTTTACAAGGCCAGCATTAACCTGAAACCATAACCAAAGACATTACAAGAAAATGAAACTATGGATGATGTTCCTCATGATTACAGACATAAATATTCTAGATAAAATATTAATAAACAGAATCCAGCAATATAAAAAAGGAGACTGCGCAAAGGAACGTGAAGAAACTTTGTGGGTCACAGCAATGTTTTATATCTCGATGGTGCTGCTGGTTTCATAACTAAATACCTGTTAAAACTCACTGAATTTTGCAATTATAATCTGTGAATTTCATGGTATGTAAATTATACCTCAATAAAGAAGATGACAAACAACAAAAATCTGACCCTATGTTAAGTCACAAAGGAAGAGTCTGAAATTTGGAAAAATCTGTATAATAAAGATCACTTTCTTTAGATTAGAAATGAGTAACAGAAATAATTAAAAGAACAGTATGGTCTGAAAACAAAAAAACTCAACTAAAGACTCAACTACCTTGTGATTCTCTCCCTTCCATTTCACTATACCATCTAACCAAATTCCACCTGTGATTATAGGTAACTGACTACTCCATGCCTGTGTAAGCTAAATTTAGCTGAGGAGGGAAAAAAAATCCAACTGAGCTGAAGAGTCTTATTTTAAATTCATAACTACTATCCTGATTGAGCCCTTCAGGATACTGGGCAATTCTACTCAATTTCCCTTGTCTTTTCCTTCTAGAAAGCTCTTTCTCCTTAAAGCTTCAAGGTGTTCCCTTCCGTTCTCATTCTCAGGTGCTGACTTTGCTTCTTATTTTAGAGAAAATAGAAGCAATCAGAGGAGAACTTCCAAAAGCTCCAAATACCACATCTGAAAACATCCTCATGAACCAAATATTCTCTGCCTTCTTTCTTATCATGGATTAAACTGCCATGCTCCTACCTAATGGCAACCCTCCAGGACATTGTACCTCCTCTCCTCTACTCAAGGACACTGCTCCAGTAACTGTTTCTCTCTCTCCTGAATTAGCTATTCTTTTCCTTCTCTCCTCCATAATTACTGTTAACAAATAGGACACCTTTCTCCTTAAACAGAAACAAAATACCAACAACAAAAATCTACTGCTTGACTCTACATCACCCTTGAGCTACCACTGTATTTCTCTGCTCCTCTTTCAAGTAAAACTCTAAATTTCATCTCTTCATTCTTCCTCTTCACTGTCTCAAATCCAATCTAATCAGTTTGTCTGTACCACCCCATCAAATGTGTTTCTTGAAACTCACCAACGATTTCACATTGTAAAATCCAATACTTAATCTGTAGTTCTAATCATTTGTGATGTATCAAAAACATTTGACAAAGTTTAATAAATTCTTTTCTTGATATATTCTTATTAATTTTGTTCTTCCCATATTTAATTTACTGCTTTTTCTCTATCTTCTTTATTCTTCCTCATTTCTCTGATTTCTAAACATTGCTGTTATCCAGGCTCAGCCCCCCCGACCTGTTTTATCTACACTTCTATATTGTTTTTCAATTTTTTTCAATGCAACCATGGTACACACATACACAAACAAGAAAAACATTTTATATTGTGACCCAAAGCATACATATGTTTTGTGTGTATGTTTATATAATTGAACTTTCCTAGTATATTGAAATCCTAGTCCAAAACCAGATTTTCATGACCTAAAAATGAGTTACAACTCAGTTTGCAAACCACTGTCCTATTCACCACCCTATTTTCATGTCTAGTTTTATCCTATTTTCTGAACTCTATAAGTGTCTAATCACTTCTTCAATATTTATTTTTAAGCATTTACTGTTTGCATTTAATGGGTCTGAATTTTTTTTTTTTTTTTTTTTAGAGAGTGCAAGCAGGGGAGGGGCAGAGAGAGGGGGCTGGGGAATCTAAAGCAGGGTCCACGCTGACAGCAACGAGCCCAATGTAGGGCCCAAACAGAAACTGTGAGATCACGACCCGAATCAAAGTCCGATGCTCAACAGACTGAGCCACCCAGTGCCCTAATGGGTCTGAATTCTTAAGCTAAAATCTTAAGTCTATCTCTCTTCTCAAAAAACTGCTTTTTTGCAGTCTTTTCTGACACCTAACAGCAACTTCATTCTTCTAGTTGCTTATGTCAAATAACCTAGAGTAATATTTTCCCCTAGCCCTTGTCCCTTTTCCTTTTATTTCTTCCTCCTGTGCCCAGTTACAGTTGCTGAGAAGATAAGGAGTATTTCACCAAATGGGTTCCCTGACTGTAGGGGTGGCAGGACTAACTCAAACCGTCCTCTCACTCAGCAGAGCTGGCAGTTGGGCAAATGGCCTTCACACTCCTGCCACTCTGCTTGGCCACCTCTTTGAAACATTCACTGGTGTAATTCTCGACTTTTTCTCTTGCATTCCACTTTCTCAAAAGATATTCAATCCATATCTTCATAATTTACTCCCTCACTTCCTTCGGGGCTTTTTCTAATATCACTGTGAAAGTGAGGTCTTCTGTAATAACCCTATATAAATGACACCGTCTCAACTCCCCAAGGAATTTCCTAACAGTTCTAGTGCCCAGGTCTGTTTTCTTTTCATAGTATTTACCACCATCTATCTACACTGACTAGAATGGAAGGTCTATGGGAGCAAAGATTTCATTTTCTTACCTCTGCTATACCCAAGCACTTGGAACATTGCCTGGCAATGAAATGTAAATAAATGTCTATTTACAGTGGTAAGTACACAAATCACAGGTTGAATCTAATGTGATCTATATTGGGAATCACTACCCCTACTGGGCTTCCTCTATATACTTTGTGTTTTTGAAGCAATGGTTGGTTCTCAATCTTTTTCCAACATCCCACCTAAAGAGTATAGGGTAGAGCATAATCTCATCAGTACTGGTGGCTCATGTCAACAACCTATACTACTCTATAATCAGGCTGGACCATCAAATGTTACATCTTGGACCATTGTACCCTGGATGTCTTTAGAGCAGTCTTCAATGACCTGCATCTTGGTGCTCTGCTACCTGGTTAGATGAATGATGCTTTACAAAACATACTTCTATCATCACCATTATCAAAGTAATATGACTACTTTAAAAGTTTCATTTATGAGTCCATCATCTGGTAGATGATTTATATATAGTAGTTCACCAAATTCTTATAAAAATTACTTATCCCTATTTTTTCCTCTTTTAACAGAGGAAATAGACTCGGAAGTTAAGTAACTTTCCTAAGATCATAAATCTAGTAAGTCATTAGAACAAGAATTTAAAGCACGGTATATCCAATATCAAACCTCATGCTCTTAATTGCTATGATGCCCTACTGTAACATTCAACTTGAGAAATTTTTCTAAGAGCTAAGTGCAAAAAACAACCTGCATTTCTCTAAAGAACTAGATAATGAGAGCTATATAAGCAATGGTGCCTCACTTTTTACTCTGATCTCCAGGAACTAAACGTTGAATTCAGATACAGAGTGATTAAGTCGTTATGGCCCACATGTTTCCTTGGGTGTTGACTTCCTCTTCTAATTTATGCTTAACCTAACTCCTTAGGCATTTCCTATATAATCATTCAATCCTCCTCTTTTAAAATGCATATATCCGTTGGAATTGTTATATTGGAGCAGTTGAAACATTATTAAAATGCAGACAAAATTCAAAATTCAACTGTTCCAAGAAAGAACACAATCAGGTATATTCATTTTATTATTTTATTTTTAAAGTTTATTTCTTTATTGAGAGAGAAAGAAGCACACATGAGAGAGAGAGAAACAGAGAACATGAATAGGAGAGGAGCAGAGGAGAGAGACAGAATAACAAGCAGGCTCCATTCTGTCAGCATAGAGCCAGGTGCGGAGCTTGAACCCATGAACCCTGAAATTATGACCTAAGCCTAAACTGAGTCAGTCAATTTAACTGACTGAGCCACCTAGGCACCCCAGATACACACTTTGAAAGGGAATACAAAGATAAAAGAAATGGAATCATAATGGGAAATTAGGTGATATGCTTGGCATTCAAGAATTTAAAAGAATGGCTCTGGGACTAGCAGCTAAGAGTATCTCTAGTCATAAACATCACAGTAACTTCTCAGGGAAGAGATAGGCAAAGAAAATATATAAAAGACAAACCACCTTCTTTCTCATTTCCTACTACATCCCCTACCTTTGAAGGAAGGCCAAACTTCATCACGAGGTACTACTTCCAGGTAATATATTTATAAAGACTTGTTTTGGCATTCTCAAAAGTTTCTAATTACTATTCCATATCAAGAAGAAAATGTTTTTCTAAAGGAGAAGTTCACAGAACATTCCACTTAGAAGCAACTGTGGTCGATACCAGAAACTGACAATTTAAAAATAAGCTATGTATCAAAGTTGTAACAAAAAATAAAGTGCAGAGGGGTGCCTGGGTGGCTCAGTCGGTTATGTGTCCAACTTCAGCTCAGGTCATGATCTCAGGTTCGTGGGTTCGAGCCCCACATCGGGCTCTGTGCTGACAGCTCAGAGCCTGGAGCCTGTTTCAGATTCTGGGTCTCCCTCTCTCTCTCTTATCATCCCCTGCTCATGCTGTCTCTCTCTCTCAGAAATAAATAAAAAAACATTAAACACACACACACACACACACACACACACACACACACGTGCAGGGGTGCCTGGCTCAGTTGGTGGAGCATGCAACTCTTGATCGGGGGTCATTCGTTTGCGCCCCATGGTGGGTGTAGAGATTACTTAAGTAAAACTTTAAAAAAAATGTCGTTACTATCAATAAAATCTATGTTTTTTGAAGGCTCGAAGGGAATACAAAAACCGCAATAATCCAACAAACTATGAACTTACCTTAGCTACTTCTTCTTCTAATCGTTCTTGGTACTGTTTTTCCAGCAATTTAACCACATTTGTTTCCTGTTTCACTCCAAAGTAATCAGAAAACTAAATTAAAAAGCAAAATATAACAGACTTGTTTATATGAATCATATACCACTTACTTTTAAACTTCTACTCTCAAATACCCTCAAAAGATCAATGTTTCTTAGAAAACTTCTGAGAAGTTTTAATAAGTAAATTTCAGTTCTACTCTTAATTAAAAACAATTTTGGCAAATAATTCTGGTGTAGAATTCTAAATAATGTACTTACTACTGTGAACTTAAAAGATGAAAAGTGAGAAATATATTTACAATTACCAACATAGTTCTACAGTAGGATAAAGATACTTCTTAAATATAATTGTGTATCTAATTTCACCTAAAGTGAACAGTGGCTATCTTTGCCTATGAAATTATAAGCAAATTTTATTTTCTTCTTGATATTTATTAACAGCATCCAGTTTTCTACAAATACAAATTACTTTTATAACTAGAAAAACCTATAAACAGTTTTTAAAAATGTAAACATATTCTCAGCATGAAAGTATTTTTATGTTTACCAATTATGGAATGGCATTCAAATAGATACTCCATACAGGATAAGTATGGTACAATCAAGATAAGTAGCCAATATCTCTCCTCTGTTTCCAAAACAAAAGAAAGTAATGATCTTTGTTTTCTATAGGAGTTAAGAACTAAAAGTCTACTGAATGAAGACAAATGTTTTATAGTTGTAAGTTTCTGGAAAGTGGCCACAAATTGAGAATATATACAATGTTGAGGAGAGACAGAACGTGATTTAACTAGCTGGCCTATACTGTAAAAGCGCTCAAGGAAGCCTCACCTACTGTCCTAACCATAGCGTCTTGAATTTTGGGGATTCCTAAACACTATTCTAGAGACAGTCGGGCTCAACTTCCCACCGTGGGAAGAAAAGTTGTTGGCAAGGGCATTAAAACTAATTTCTTACATAGCTCATGTTACACAAAACATGACTAATTTTAAACTAGAACATATTTAGGGGGGGAAAAAACCCTCAATTTTAACTTTGTGTTATTCCAATGCTATAAAAATACATTACATCTATTTGCATATACGCTTCTGAGTCTTTTATATAGCGTTATCCTCTTATTATGCTTACTTCTTAGCAACTATTTTACTGTAGACATAAAAATGACAGGAAAATAGTATCAGTGCACACAACAGTTTAAAAATATAATACCTCTATTGTACCATCAATGTTGTGATTTAGACAATTTCCAGGGTATACTGTTTTCTGGACATCAGATTCAGGAATTACCATTGAATCACTGGAGAAACTAAACATGAATAAAAGAGAGTGAATGAATTAGAGTTGTGTATGAGTTTTACTGTTAGTTCAAATTTACAGCATGCATAGAGTTATAGGTACTGTAACTTAAATTGTATATTTGACTAATTTTTCCATTTAAAATTGAAGTAACACACTTCAACGATAGAGAACTTCAATACATCACCACTGAATTCTATTCCATTTTACAAAGTATACTACAAATAGAGGACATGGAACTATTTACAGGTACATTTTTAAAAAGTAATCTATGATATATATTACTGAGTAAAAGTCTGTAAAATCTCATTTTTATTAAAAAACTATTTATACACATACACAGAGAAAAAATCTGGATGAATATAGGTCAAAGGTAACAATGATTACCTCTGGTGGAACTGCGGAGCAAAGGCAGCAAAAGGAAGATTCTTAATTTATATAATCACTTCCACATTTTTCTGTTGTTAATCTATTCACGTATTTTTTGGTATTCATATCTTTATTCTTTTTTTTTTTTTATACAAATAGTTTATTGTCAAATTAGTTTCCACATAACCAGTGCTCATCCCCACGAGTGCCCTCCTCCATGCCCATCCCCCCTTCCTCCCACATCCATCAGTCCTCAGTTTTTGTCAGCATTCAAGAGTCTCTCATGGTTTGCCTCTCTCCCTTTCCTCCACCATTTCCCCCCTTCTTCTCCCCCTTGTTCCTCAGTTAAGTTCCTCCTAATCCTCCTATACGTGCAAACATATGATATTTGTCCTTCTCTGCCTGACTTATTTCGCTCACATAACACCCTCAAGGTCCATCCATGTTGCTACACATGGCCAGATTTCATTGTTTCTCATTGCCATGTAGTATTCCATGGTATAGATAAACCACATCTTGATGGACACTTAGGCTCTTTCCATGTTTTAGCTATTGTGGAGAGTGCTGCTTTCATATCTTTATTCTGTATTACAGTTTAACAAGCATTATTTTGTAAATTTTTTTTTCCTTAAAATGCTTAACTTGGGTCATAAAAACAAGGTGAGATTAGTATTTAGCAACCATGGGGAAAAGGTTAAAGGAGCAAATTTTAATTTTGGTTTAGCTAATACAATTTCTCGCATCATTTTTGATATATATCCACACTGCCTTCTTTATTCCACTCCCCTTCTGCCTACCTTCTTTATTCCTTCTATCCTCTTCTTTCATTCTGTCCAAATTTTCAGATATAAGTTATCATCGTCCCATTTCATAACTTATAAAACTAACCCACTACTGACAGACATTTGGTTGTTTCTAAATGTTCACTATTACAAATAATGCAATAATATCAATCCTTATAATATCTGTGGACTTTCTATATAATAAATCTTACAAATATTTAAAACTTTAATATAATGCCATATTCCAAAAAGTTACATTAATTTTACTCCCACAACAGTTTTAAGTATTTACTCAAAACTTGAGCAACACAAAGTTTTAAAACTTTGTCAGAACAATTCCCTTTTTTGTTTTTGAGATTACATATCCTTCAGCTTCCACTAGCCATATAAGTTTCTTCTGCTGTGAACTGCCTATTTGTGGTAGTTAAGTGATTGTAAAAACTCATCTCCCCTGTTTTTCTTCTCTGTCCTTTCCTGGCTTTTCTGTCTCACAATTTTGTCTGTTTTCTCAATGCTTCTTTAACACACTACTCTGATCCTTGGCTCTATGTTTTGATTACCTTTTTCATAGCTGAGAAAACCTTCCTGATTACCTACCCAGCTATCAAGACCCAAGCTCTAATAAAAAATGCTACCTAGTCCACAATGATTTCATTATATAGCTTTATAGCATTAGAAAGCATTTGAATTTGTCCCAAATTCAAAATATAGTCTGGCTAAAACCAAACTCACTGCTCCCCTCTTAATATTAAGGTCCAACTCCCCACCAGCCTGATTTCTCTCTATTAGTGTATTATTATTCTCCATATTCTCCAGCTCATACAACACAGCACCATCTTTGTTTTTCCGCTTCACCTTGTTTTCAACACTCCTTCTATCCAATATCTCATATTCATCCCTTCGTTTCCATTTTCTCTGGAACCACTCCAATAGGCAATTATAAAAATGTGCAGTAAAAGATGCCACACAGACATGGGTTTAAATTCCAACACTTTGGTTATATCATCATGTTATATTCCTTAACCACTACTTCTTAAAAAATATTATTTTGTGAATAAGTATTATTTCAATGATTAGATTGAAGTCACTTGAGGGAAAAGGTCACTTTTTATACATCTATAGCTTCCTCCACGGCATCTAGCTAAGGCCCATCCCAGTCACTGTTTCATTTAATATTCACACTCTTAATGGTAGTTTTATTGACTTTCATATTACTTAACATGTTAAAATAACCTGCCAAAAATCTTATATACAGTACAAGGTTAAATCAGGTGTCAAATGCAGATCTGTCTGACTCTAGTCATTGCAATTCTATACTCTATTTCTAAGAGGCTCCTAGTATATAACCCCAACAAATACATGTTAAATGAATGACTCAATTACTTCTTTAAACTAGTTCAAATCTATCTTAGAAGAACAGTACATTCTTTATTCAAAAAGTATCATAGTTGTATTAAAAAATGTGATGACATTTACAAGAAATAACTTTGACTCATCAATATTAGTAAGAGTGAACATGACCGTTGGTAACCTGTTTTGGGGGGTGGGAGAAAACTAATGGTCTTAGCTGAAAGGTACTGTCAACACACTTCCACTGAATATTCTATAAACTCTGAGAGGAGCAGCTGGCCGACAAAAGCCCAACTGCAATAATAGCAAATAAGTTTACATTTACAGAAGACTCCCTTTTCTTCATACTTAGAGAGAAAGCATCATTGGTTAAAGGAAGGCTATATGAAATAGTGCAGCTGATTATTACAGAGTTCTTGCTATCTACTTATTTTCATTTTTATCAGAAAACCTAAAGTAATGGTTTCCAAATGTCAATTCACGGACTTTCTGCATCAGAATTATCTTGTTACAAACATCCACAGCTGGTTGCTACAAACATCTCAAAGCTATTAAGTCTGACTCTCGAAATGGATAATCCAGTCAAATTTTAAGTATTCAAAAACCTCCAGTGTTTCTGATACATGGTCAAGTTTAAGAGCTAATGATCTCAAATGAAATGGAAGCTTTAGAAGGCTGTGCCAAGCCGGGTAAATGACTACAAAGCCTACAAACAGACCCTGAAAAGAAGGAGAAACAGACGGTTTCCCAAAAAGTGTGGACAATCATTATTTTGTCTCAAGGAAAAAAAATGTTTTTGTTGTCTTGAGGTACGATTAATAAGTGCATATGAAGATAGTCCTAGAAGAGCAGAGCTAGCCAAAGTTAGATGAAATCTCTGGACATTTTATAGAGCTAGTTAAATATTATACCACACTTCCCAACTAACTTATGAACTGTTCGTTCATTTAACAAATATCTACTGAGCACCAACTATGCAGAGGAAATAATTATAAGGTCTGGGATACATCAATGACTCAAATGGACCAAAATCCCCACCCTTACAAAGCTTGAAGTCTTTCATAAAAGACAGACACTAAACAAGATCAAACTCCTCTATAAATATATATAAACTTGGTTTTCATCTTGTACACATATAGCTTTATATATACATAACAGCCTATATAGAAAGAAATGAAGCAGGAATCAGTGTACAGAGTTCTAAAGAACAATTTTAACTTAAATGGGGTAATCAGAAAAGACATGAGAACATGATATCTGCATAAAGACCCAAAGGAGGTGAGCGTGCTGGGCATGTAAATGTCTAGAGAAAGATCATTCTAGGCAGAAAAACCAGCAATGAGAATCCCTAAAGCAGGAGGATACTGATGGTTTGAGAATCTCAAGGAGAATGCATGGCATAAGAATAGTGACAGGTGATGCAACAGAAGATAGAGTCAAAGTAATAACAGGGAACCATCACGTAGGACCTAGCAAGGTACTGTAAGGACAGAAAAGCCCTAGACCAACATAATCTGTCTTAAATTTTAATAGCACAAAGTTGTAGAAACGTGTTGAGGACAGACTTTAGGGAAGAGTTAGGGTAGAAGGAAAGAGGTCAGTTGTTGCAGTAATCCAGGTGAGACATGATGGTAGGGAGCAGGGGGCTAGTGAGAAGTAGTCCAGTTTAAATGTATTTTGGAAGCAGAGATAACAGCATTTCTTGACAGACTTGAAGTGAGGTCTGAGAAAAAGAAGAGTCACCCCAGACAGAGATGGCTTCTGAAGGAGCAAATTTCAAGGGAAGATCCAGAGCTCTGGACATGGTGAATCTGAGTATTATACAACTAACTGGTAAAGCCTAGCCATGACTGGAATGATCAAATATTGTATTTCTTGGGTGTTCCCCACATCAAAGTAGTAAAGACCAGGCATATGATAACAGACACTCTGATTTAATCCAGGAGATTAACGACAATCAGCATTTTTATAAAATAAAGGTATAAGTAAAATCCCTATAATGTCTTCAGTTTATAATAACATTTTACACATTTCAAAGAATTATCTCCTACTCTTATTTCTTGATAATACTACATCCCCATCTCTTTCATGCAACTTTGCGTAAATCACATTTTCTTCTGAAAAACATTCATGTTATTACTGTTACTAATCTACAAATACTGCTGAATGAAATTATAAGTAGAGAGATACCTTGGCTGAACTGTGGACTCACTGACAGCTTGAAGCCTTTCCTGCAAACAATGGATCTCTTCCCCATAATTTTTTTCAGTTTCTTTTAGTTGTTGCTGCAAAGAGGAGATGAGGTTTCCTAACTCTTGAACTTGTCCTTCCAGTTGCCTAATTTTTTCAGAATCTTGCAGAGTAGATAACTTGCTTTTGTGACTGACATCTAAGTCATATGAAGAGAAGAAAATACATATTTCAACAGAAATTTCTTAGTGAAATACCACAATCACGTTTTTCTGTATGGAGATATTACTCATTCTTCTTCGAAAAAATAATGGTTTTTTTTTGGTAGTAATAACTTCAGTTTCAATTTAAATTCATTTTGACTCAAGAAAACAAAAAAAGTGAATAGTGCAATTCAAGACCATTTCTTTAATCTTCACATCTGTAGTACCCCTAAATCTACCAATTTTATGTCTTTAAATTAAAAACAATTTAGAATCACAGAATAAGAAATGAGAAGGGATCAAAGAGAGCAGTAGTCCAAACCTTCCACTTTAAGAAAGAGAAAACTGAGACCAGAGAGATTATACTGAAATGCTCAAGGTCACTAAGTTATCTCAAATTTTAAAGTTAAAAAAAAAATTCAAATGACTAGGGCACCTGGGTGGCTCAGTCAGTTGAGCATTTGACTTAGGCTCAGGCCATGATCTTACAGTTTGTTTGTTTGAGCCTGGCATTGAGCTTGCTACCGTCAGTGCAATGCCCGCTTCAGATCCTCTGTACCTGTCTCTCTCTGCTCTTCCCTTATTTGCGCTCTCTCAAAAGTAAAAATATCAAATAAAATAAAAATTTTAAAAAATCAAATGACTAAATACTTGGTATAAAAACACCACATTGTGGTATACAATCAAAATTTACCAATGTCATGCAAATCGGTCATCTGAGGGGCTGATAAAAACTCTGTTTCCTCTTTTGGTAGGCTTCCTTCTGCAACCTCAAGTTTCACACCATCTGTCTCTTGTCCCTGTATCTATTGAAAAGAACAGAAAAGGAGTGACATAAATATATGATCTAGCATTTTGAAAACTATATTAAAGTAGCTTTACACTGAAAATGGTTTTTTGAAATCACTTGGAATTTTAACACTGATACAAATATTTTCGCTCCCATGTTATTCCATGCTTTCTTCTGACAGTGATTCACATTCCTGTCACAGCACTGCAATTATATTACAAAGTGTACTGTTCTTTCATACCCAGAAAGAAGTTAAATTTAATACAAAAACAGAAGCTGCACAGAATTTTGGTATAAAACTCATACAGTATTTGTAATATGTCTTGGTCTTTGGAATTTCAACTCATATACAGTAATTTTATGTTGAATCAATACTTCGTAATATAACTTATGAATCTCTCGATATAACCTATGTATCCAGGTAACTGACAAATGGTACGGGTTCTTTACACAAAAGGAAGGAAAATAATGAGAAAGATAAATCTTATCTCCTTAACTATTTTAATTAGGCAGCAATTTGTCAGATGCTTAGGTGTCTTAATTTAGTTATTCATAAAATACTTAATAATTATCTACTACATGGCTATCACTGTGACAAGGGAGACTAAAATGAAAAGTAAAAAAATATATATACATGGTATATCTGCCCTTACAGAATTTATCAACTAGTTGGGGAAATAAAATTAAGTAACTAGAAAAGCACTAAACTATAACTGACTATAAGGACAATAAAAGAGAAGAAAGACTAATGTGTGTGAGTAGTTATGGAATTAAGTCAAACTTGATTCGGGCCTCAGTCACTTTGGGCAATGATCAGAAAAGAGTAAGAGTATTTGTGAATGAACAGCCTAATGTTAGTAACTAGTAAAGAAAATGATCTTGTAAAGAGGGGTTTAATTTAGATAAGGATGGGGGAAGATGGCTCTATAATTAAGATAAATCTAGACTAAAAAGCACCTTAAAAGGAAGAGGAAAGAGTTTGGATTTGCTAGACTAGGTGAACAAATAACACCACAAAAAGTAGGTGAGCAACAGGATAAAACTGTGTCCCATGAAGGCTACTTTAGTTGGTTACTACTTTTATCAAGTCCCCTACCCCATGCCTAACTCCCTGAGTTCAAGTTCAACAGAAGACCTTGCCTCTTACTTACCGAAGGAAATAAAGCCCATCAGGTAAATTTGTCAGCCTACTTTTCTAAATATATTTCTTCACTTAATTCATTTAGCAAACATTTGTTAAACCTTTACCATGTGCTCCAACCAAGGGTCACGCTAAGAAGAAATAAAAATAAAGAGAAGACTTCCTGATTCTGAAGGGTTTAGAATCTAAGAAGTGAGTTACTTTAAATATATCATTATGTCCCCCTTTTTCCCTCCTCCCATAGTTCCTTGTACAAACTTGCATTTTATTACTTTTCTTTTTATTATAATTAATGGAAAAAGTTAAGTGCAATAAGCAAAGGCTAAGAGAATGGAGGAAGAAATGCCTAAGTCAAGGAAAACAGGTAAAGAGGATACAAAGGAAATAACATCTGAACCAATTAGATGGAACACACCAAGCAGACTGGAACCTGATGGGCAGTGTTAGGCAGAAGAAACAGCATGCAGTAAAGGCCAAGGGTGTGAAAGATCAGGGTGCATTTGGGAAGCTCTGAGAGTATTTCAGTATGGCTAAAATGAGGAGGATGGTTAGAAGACGAAGCTAACAGGTTAGATACTGATATACTGCAGTGCTGGGTTTGATCACAACCAACCTCTGGATGCCTTTGTGGTTGCAGCTACCTTACTGGGTTAACCTATGAATTTTACTTTTTGACTTTTTTTTCCCCCTGGGATGAACTAAAGAAGTGTGGGTATCTGTGTTCCAGAGTAAGCCTCCTACATTCTGGCACTGGGGAAGGGAGGTATGTGTCTCATCAAACCAAACTGTTTCCTACTCAGTGCCCTAGAAAGAAAGAGGCAAAATGACACATCACTCACTGACTCACAAATCCATGACAGTGGATTACTTGCTTACTATAAACCCTCCTACACTATTTAATATTTTCACTGTGTACTGCCATGAAGAGAAGCAATATATTTTTAAAAGAAAGAAAGAAAACAAGGAAGGTAAAAAAAACAGAAAGATAATCTGACAATTAAGAATTCACTGCTGACTTTGATCAAAGTTTAGTGAAGTGGAAGTTGGAAGCTTGTTTACAATGGGGAGAAGAGAGGAGGAGATGGGGAAGTTCTAGCTATAGTCTTTTCTTTCAAACAATGTGACCATGAAAGAGAAAGAGAATCACAAAGGAAGATGAGGGATTGAGGCCAGTTATGTTCTAAACCGGAGAGACAAGAGGAATGTGTGAGGGGAAAAGACAGAAACAGAAAAACAGAGAAAACACAGACAAAGCAGCTGAAATCACAGAAGAGAGGGAAGGGAAGAATCTTGGTGGAGGTAGAAGGGGATATTAACAAAGTCACAGGAAACAAAATAACCTTGGTTATGGAAAGGAATAACTTCTGAGACAGAAAGAAAATAAATTAGGGCATTCAGATATTTAAAGAAATACATATGGTCTAGAGGTAGCAGGCTGAGATAATTTATAATTGATAGCTCTGATACTAGCAGAGAAATAGGAGATAAGGCCAAATACAAAGAAAAAGAGGGGGCAGAAGTGGAATATATGACTTGAAAGAAGTTGTAAAGTTGAGAAATATCCACTGAAGAGACTGTGAGAAGGTAAATTACTATATAAAAGAACTGTCAAGTGATCCTGAGGGTCCGGCTAATGTCAGACCATGATTACCTAGTGTCATCAAACCACAGCTGCATCTAATTTTCTTAGCAGTCAAAGCAACCCCCATCAGCGATACAACTTTTGCTGCCTGTCAGTTAAATCTTCCAAATCTGCCCAGTTAAACAGAATGACATCAAAAGTACCCCAAATAAACAGACATAGAGATCCTTCTGGATTTTTTCTACAACATGAAAATTATAACACTTATCTTTGCCAATATATGTTATTTATCTTTCTGATACAGTTAATAAATTACACTATGTCATCTATATTGTCTTACCAAGTTTTATATGCATATCCTTCTAAATCAACTACTTGAAAACAATTTGAAATATCTAACACTGTGTGAAACTAATAAGCTATGTTCTAAACTATACTAATTCCATTTTTCTCTAAAACAGACCCGCTACTTTAAGCTGCTACATATAAAATTAAATACAACTGCTTCACCAAGTTTACAATTTGACATTATATCTATATATATATATATAGATAGATATCTTACTTTATCAGTATTTCGAAAACTCTTAAATGGGGTAAAAAGTATTCAACTTGCAGATTATTTCTTTAGATCAATGATGCTATGAATATATCACTTTTCCCTCATCTTTTTCATGTTCACTTATTTTAGAAATGCTTAGGTGATGAAGCTTACAAAACAGCACATGATACAATAAATGAAAACATTATAATACATTTTCCATTTCACAGACCTTACTCAATCTTGTTTGAAGTACCAAGAGTTTGTTGTATTCTTCTGTCACTTTGTTGAGAAGAGTTTGCATATTTTCTTGAAAATCTAGATGGTAAATAAACAATTAAAATAATTTTATTTCACAAGGAAACTTGTGGACATCTTTGGTTCTCTTTATATGCCAATTACTGCAGTACATAAATAAAAATGTGTATTAAATATAAGATTTCATGAATTCGAAAAAATATTAAATTACTGAATCATGATTAAAAGTAAAAGTTCATCACATTAACTGACTTAAGAAAATAATGTGGAAAAGGGGACCTGGGTGGCTCAGCTGGTTAAGTGTACAACTCTAGATTTTGGCTCAGGTCATAATCTCATGGCTCTGAAATTGAGCCCTGTGTCGGCTCAGCTCTGAGTGTGGAACCTGTTTAAGAATCTCTCTCCCTCTTTCTCTGCCCCTCCCCTGATTGCACTCTATCTCACAAAATAAACATTTAAGAAAAAAGAAAAAAAGACTGTAAGATTACCTTGAACTTCGTATCTATAATCTTGCAATTCTTGTTCTTTATTTTCAGAAGTATGCACACCAAAACTTTCTTTCTCGTCTACATTTACTTCAGATTTTATAGCAGGAGTATAATATTCACCAAGGACATTGCAAAAAGTCTATTAACAAAATTAGTATTTTACAGAATTAAAAAATTTTTATTTCTGCCTCTGAAAAATCATTAAACCTTATTTTTCCTAACATGCAAAATACAGTCAAAATGACACAGAAAAATCAGCAAGGAAACATTATTCCATACACCAAATCAATCTGCGAAAGAAATGGTTAAGTCTAAATCTCTCTATATATAGATAAGACATAAAATACTTCTTACAGTGGAAAAATATTGATAATCCAAACTGCAAAAACTACGGTTTCCTGCGTCTAATAATGAATATAGCTTGTACCATTTTCTAGCTTGGATCTTAGATTGATGTTATCTCTGTAATGCCAACTACCCTTGGGAAAAAAAACACCAGAAAACAAAGAAAGAAGTTAAAAAATGATGACTGGGGCGCCTGGCTGCCTCAGTTGGCAGAGAATGTGACTCTTGATCTTGCAGTCATGAGGTCAAGCCCCATAATGGGCATAGAGCTTACTCAAAAACAATTATGACTAGAAAGTAGTCTATAAATTCTGAAGGCACTTGTGATGAGCACTGGGTATTGTGTGTAAGTGATGAATCACTGAACTCTACTCTTGAAACCAATACTGCACTGTATGTTAACTACAATTTATATTAAAAAAAAAAATAAACTATATGAAGTAGATTACATTCATATATTTTCTTTAACACATGGGTAGAATTCTATGCTTTATATGCACAAATTAAAAATATCTGACACATTGGGGCGCCTGGGTGGCTTAGTCGGTTAAGCGTCCGACTTTCGCTTGGGTCACGATCTCGCGGTTCGTGGGTTCGAGCCCCGCGTCGGGCTCTGTGCTGACTGCCAGCTCAGAGCCTGGAGCCTGTTTCAGTCTGTGACTCCTTCTCTCTCTGACCCTCCCCTGCTCATGCTGTCTCTGTCTCTCTCTCCTAGAAATAAATAAAAATATTTAAAAAAAAAATATCTGACACATTATTCATTTTTTTTCTTCTGAGCAAAATACAATTCTACCATCATTTAAAAACAACACCTGACCCGTAATCATTTCAAAAGCCCTCAATTTAAGTTTCACCTTTGTGCTGCACACAATGAAACATCTGGAAAGAAACAAATTGTTTAGGGGCGCCTGGGTGGCTCAGTTGGTTAAGCATCCGACTTCGGCTCAGGTCATGATCTCATGGTTCCTGGGTTCGAGCCCCGCATCGGGCTGTGTGCTCAGAGCCTGGAGCCCATTTCAGATTCTGTATTTCCCTCTCTCTCTGACCCTCCTCTGCTCACAGTGTCTCTCTCTCTCTCAGAAGTAAATAAAACAAAAAACAATAATAAAATAAATAAAAAGTAAGTTGTTTATTACTGCTATTTCTTGAGATTCGCTTAAAAGTTACACTTTACTGTCAATTAACATTGAGTGTATTGAATTTTCAGCAGTTTCCAAAATGGAATTTTACCATAACAGAGTTGGTAGAAACCTGAACGATCACTCCATTTACTAATGAAGAAATGGACTGAAAAAGATGAAGAAACTAGTCCACGGCAACATGGTTAGTGACAAAACCAGGTTTCATGAAGAACCCTCAGAGGACCCCTCTATTAGAATAAGTGATTCATATTTCAACTTGAGATTAGGGATCTGGTGATAATAAAAGGAAAAATATATATAAAGTCAGCTTATAACTGAACTAATTCAAATTGGGCCCTTTTTCCATTATTTACTGAATAACAATAGATATGAAAGCACAATGCCTGAACCCTTCAGAGGTAGAGGTGGACACTGCTGAGTAGCTGAATCAAGACACGTCGCAGAGGTGGGTGGTTGTCACTTTTTGAGATTTTTGCAATACTGTTTTTTGGACAATTTCCTAGATAATCAGAATCAGTAAGGTAGCTCTACCTGTCCCAACTAATACCACCCTCTTCCTCCAATTTATAAATACAAAAGCCTAGGATAGAGATTAGGGACAAACCAAAGCGCAGATTTTAAATTCTGAACAATTTCTAATATGCAGAAAAATAGTTTATTACCCACCTTTAACAAATAGTAAATTTTGTCATATTATCGCCATACTTTTTTAAAAGAAACTGAGCATTACATATAGATTTAAAGCTCTCTATTTTAAGTACTGCTTACCCATTTTATTTAGCTTTCTCTCTACCCAGAGGTAATTATTCTAGCATACATGCTTTATACTTTTGAGATTTACTGATATTAGTACAGATGTCAAACACTGCTAAATGGGGTTCCAGTGCATGGAGATAACACTATTTATTTATTACCATTGTTCATGGGAATCTGAGTTGTTTCCCATTTTTATCTTAATAAAGACACTCTAGCAATGAACAGATCTGGTTGTGCACAAATGCTTGGGTTGTAGGATGTATATATCTTCAAAAATATACCGTGCTAATCTCCTTCTCAAGGTAGTACATTTCTACCAAGAGTGTATAAGAGCTTCTATTTCACTCCACCTTCACAAATATAATTGTACTTGGCATAATTAGAGTTTCTAGACTTTGGCAATCTGAAGTGCGAAATCAATCGTATCTCAATGGTCTTGTGCAATCTCCCCAGGTGAGTCATCAGATACACTCAACCACCAAAGTTGGCAGGAGCAGGAAACAGACTTTTTCTGGTTTCTCTTGGTCCACTGTTTTCTGTATTAGGTACACCTTTTGTCTGTTCTACTTCTGAGATAATTTGCCTCTATTTCTTGTTTCAAAAGATCATCAGAAAACATTTAAGTGCTCATTTTAAACTTAAAAACTCAGGAATATTTTCTAAGTGCAGCTCTTAAGTATATAGCATTTCCTGTCTAAAAGTACTCTTTAATATCTTACCTGTGTAAAATAAGAACATTCTTCAGACACTGCCCTGTGTAGTTTTCCTATGAGCATTTGTAAAGGCTTCACATCACCACCTAACAGAACAGACACTGCATTAAACATTTAATTTATATACTGAAGAACTATTATCATCTTAAACCTATGTCAAATGGAAGCCTCCCTTACAATAAGATTAGTTTTAAAGTCTTTCTTAAAAAGTTATTTTCTACTGCTCATTGTTAATGGTCTCAGATAATTTGTAAGAGTCTCAGTTTATATCCTACAAAATGGTATAAAGTGGTGACTTAAAAATTTTACAACTCCGCAATATGTCATATATTGTAACCTATTATACACTTCCATGCAAAACTTAAACTAGAATTTCACAAATCATTACTCTTCTACATGCTATACACTTTTAACGTTTCTGTTCTACTGTACTTTTATTTATTAAAAAACATGCTGGTTGGGGTGCCTGGGTGGCTTAGTCGTTTAAGCGTCTGACTTTCACTTAGGTCATGATCTTCCACTTAGGTTTGTGGGTTTGAGCCCCGCGTCGGGCTCTGTGCTGACTGCCAGCTCAGAGCCTGGAGCCTGTTTCAGTCTGTGACTCCCTCTCTCTCTGACCCTCCCCTGCTCACGCTGTCTCTCTCTCTCCTAGAAATAAATAAAAAAACATTAAAAAAAAAAAAAAAAAAAAAAAAAAAAAAAAAAAAAAAAAAAAAAACGCTGGTGTGGATCCATTAATTAACTTATAGTTGAAAAATCACTGGACAGATTATATCTAAAGAGGATATCAATAAAAATAATACATGCTAAAAATCTTATCACATTCGAACCCAAAGAACTCCTGAAGTGGAAAATATGATATGTGAGCCACCCCTTAAATTCTACTCTGTTCAACAGAACAACCAGACGAACTTAGGAACCACCTCATTCTCAAGGGTGAAAACCTAGAGATGTTTTGAACAGAGGAAGTCTAGTTAATAGAGTGATTAATTACTAGAGACAAAAGCTAACTACAAGTTGTCTTCTACTTCAGATTCCTTCTATGTTGTTGCTTCTCCCAGTGGCCACTCTGCAGCCTTCTAGGACAACTCATTCTTTTCTGTGGCCTCAAATTATCTTTTGATTTCCAAATCTTTATCTTGAGCCTAAACCTCTGCCATTTCAGACTTCTATTTTTAACTGGCTACTAGACAACTCTTTTTTAAAAAGTCAGATGGTATTTTTAACTCCATTATGTTTACTATTCTTCCCACAGATCTGCTCTGCATACACTTAGTGACTAGAGTCACCTTCAATCCAGTTACCGAAGCTAGAAACTTTTGGGTCACTCTCAATTTTTCCCCCTTTCCTCCTAATATTAGCTGCAGACTACAGCCTACTTCTTTGACTCTCTTTTCCATCCTAAATGACATTTTATTCAGCCTCTTATTGTTAGCAGAATTACCTCCGAAGTTGCTTAACTGGTCTTCCCAGAACTAATCACCTCCCTTAATTTGCCTCACAGTGTTACCTCAAAATAAAATTTTACTGTTACTCTCATTACTTAAAATCTTACAGGTCTTATCTCATCTAGCATGAAGCTTAAACATAGTTCAGTCAGAGTCTACAAAACCTTTCCTGTCAATCTTAACAGCTTTATCCCCCCCCCACCCCTACTTTCTCATGTAACTTGAACTCTCATTCTCCAAAATAGCTACAATCTCTCACACCTCTATGTTTAACACTCAGGAACCTTCCCTAAAATCCCAACCTCCCTACCCCTGCCTGCATCTTCACTCTATTCTTCTTCCCAGAAAGTATGAATCTTTTCTCCTTTCTTCTTCCATTCTTTCTAGTCATTTTTCTATGATGGAAATTGATCTATTGTTTTCTAAGAGTTTATTTTATATTGCTTTCCCACTTGATTACAACTATGAGAAAATGATTTGGTGATTTTAGATTTCCCAAGCACTTAAAAAAATATGCAGTGATTACATGAACAAATGAATCCAGGACTGGGATATACAGTTACTTTCCTCTATGGGTTCTAAGACAAGGACAGAATAATGGAATGCTGGGCTATAAGTGATATTTACTTGTTTTATAGTACTTACAATTTTTTTAGAAGCCACTTACCGGTTTCTTTTGTTTTTATATTCTGTAGCTCTTGCTGGTGTATTTCCTGAAGTTCCTTTATCTTTTCCTCTTGAACAGAAATAAGCTCCTCCTTAAGACTACGAAGAGCTTGATCTTTTTCATTTTCCATATATTCACGAACCTGATCCACATGAGTTGAATAAACCAGTGAGAGGCATATACGCTGAGCTTCCATCTGTAGCCTTAAATCATTCTTGAAGTGAATATATATATATATACACATTAGAATATTTTTAAATGACTTAAAATTTTAAAATAACTTCTATTTTTTGCATATACTGACTTCACGGGGGAAATACATGAAATCACAGTTCAAAACTTCATATAAGAGGTGTTTAATTTTTTTCTTGCTTCTTTCTGTTGCATTGATATACCTATCTTTTTCAAAGAAAGTAGCACAATACTGCCATTACTTCAACTTCATGGTAAGCTTTGATAGATGGTATAGTAGTAGCATGGCCTGCCTCATCATTTGAAAATGTTTTAGGGGTGCCTGGGTGGCTCAGCTGGTTAAGCATACAACCCTTGATTTCAGCTCAGGTCATGATCTCAGTTTGTGAGACTGAGCCTCACAACAGGCTCTGCGCTGAAAGCATGAGCCTGCTTGGGATTCTCTCTCTACCCCCCTCTCTCTGCCCCTCACCCACTCGTGTACGCTCTCTAAAAATGAAAATTTAAAAAATAAAAATAAAAATATTTTAAATATAGAGAAATGAAAAGAATAATGTATAAATGTACTCACAACCCAAATAAATACATTTTGTTTTTTCCCCATTTTTCTCCTTTCTATATACTTTTTTGGTTTAGAAAGCAAACATAAATAAAATTTAATCCACTATGTTCCCATTCCTCCTTCCCCAGAGGCAATTATTATCATACATTTGCAACAAGTCCACTCTTTTTCTTGCATTATCACTTTTCAGTACATGTAAACAATATATATTTTATGTTTTTAAGAATTTACATAAATGGTGCAAAATGGTGTTTATTTTGTAAATCATTTTTCTCATTCAATATATGGAGATCTAGCCATGTAAATAGAGGTTATTTTAACTGTGGTACAGTGTACGTCAATACACCACAGTTTGTCAATTTCCTTCATGGAGATCAACTGGATTACTTCTAATATTTTGGTATTTCAAAAATACTGCACTAAATTCTTAGATATGCTCCTGTACAAATATACAAATTTCCCTCATAAAGTGGTTCTCAAACTTTTAGCAGGCACCAGAATACCCTGGAGTGCTTATTAAAACAGGCTGCTGGGCCCTTTCCCTGAGCTTCTGGTTTAGGAGGTCCGGTGTGGGGGCCCAAAACTTTAATTTTAACCTGTTTTCAAGTGCTGCTGATACTGCTAGTCAGGGACCAAACTGAGAACAACCTAAAAATGGTTCTGCAGGGTCATCGATAATGTACATTAAATGTATTAAATTTTACCAAATTATGTTTTCCGTAACTGTCCCCATTTACACTGACATTAATGGCATATGTGAGAACTCATATCCCCATATCAACACATTTTATTGTGAGACTCATAAGGTTGAAAGTACCTTTTCATGTTTATTAGCCAGTTAATTTTGTCCAAGAGTAATGTATTCTGGGGGGACTTAGCACTGTTTCTAAGCACATATAGATTGCTTGTACGTGTTACTGTTGTATAAAATTATCTATTTCTTCTGTGAGCTTCTTTATACACACACACACACAGTTTACTCTCCTCTCCACCAGTAAGGGGGTTTGTCATGGAAGTGACAACTGGGAAGGGATTTACTGGTTTGCTTCTCTTTACTTCATGTAAGTTAATGTCAAGGAGAGGGTATCTGAATGTCACTGAAAATGTTTTTAGAAGAGAAAGTAAAATTCTTACTGAGAAAATCTGATCATTTTGACAGCTTCAAATTCACTCCCAATTAAATCTTTTTAGAAAATTTAAATTTTCTCTGCCTTGTAAGAATAATTGAATTAAAATCACATTATGCGTTTGAAAACACGGCATTTAATAATGAAGCATTAACATTATGCAACTTGAATATTTAAACTATAAGTTATTAAATGTAAAATATCTTTATTTTTGATATAAGATCATAAATGTGAATATACAGTCTACAACTTATGGCCCAGAATTTTTTGACTTTATAATGGTATAAAAGTGATACACATTCAGTAGGAAACTATACTTCAAATTTCTAATTTGGATCTTTCCCCAGGCTAGTGATATGCAGTATGGCACTTCTTGTGGGGCTGGACAGCAGCAAGTGAGCCAGAGCTCCGAGTCAGCCACATGATCACTAGGATGAAGAACCAATACATTTACAATCATTCTTTTATTTTTTAATGTTTATTTTTGAGAGAAAGAGACAGCGAGATGGACAGAGAGAAAGGGAAACACAGAATCCAAAGCAGGCTCTAGGTTCCAAGATGTCAACCCAGAACCCGACGCAGGCCTCAAACTCACAAACTGTGACACCATGACCTGAGCCGAAGTTGGATGCTTCAATGACTGAGCCACCCATGTGTGTCGACAACCATTTTGTTTTTTACTTTCAGTATTCAATAATTACATGACATAATCAACACTTTATTTTAAAATAGGCTTTGTGTTAGATGATTTTGTCCAACCCTATATAAGCTAATATAAGTATTCTGAGCACGTTTAAGGTAGACTAGTTTAAGCTATGATGTTCAGCAGGGTAAGTGCATTATCTTCATTTTCAACTTAAGAGATTTCAATTTACAAGAGATTTATCATAATGTAATTCCATCAAAAGACCTGTATTTATTAGAAGTAAAAAGAGAAAATCTTCCAGGGGCTTTCTATTGTGTATAGAATAAAGTCTCAACTTCTTAAAAACTCTGTAAAGCTCTCCAAGATCTAGTCTCTTCTTTCTTCTTCAAACATTTTTCCTTCCACTCTCCTGCTTTCAAACTCAACTAAACACATCTTCATTTGGTTCTTCCAACTCACCCAGGTCTTCACAATTGTCCTAACTTGCATTTGGTAGGCTCCTCCTCATTATTCAGATTTCAGCTCTAAGGTCAATTCTTCTAAGAGACTTTCCCTATTTAAAGTTGTCACTACCACTACCCATCAATCTATATCACATTATGTTTTATTTTCTTGATAGGACTTATCACCACTTATAACTACTCCACTTGCTTCCTCGTCTATTGTCTGCCTCCCTCACAAGAATATATTCCTGCTCTTTGAGAGCAGGAAATCTTTCTCTTGTTTGTTACTATACTCCCTATACCTAGCTAGACATTTGATAAATATGTGCTGCATAAATGAAGAAAATTAAAGCCTTATTTAGCAACATTACACAAAGTGCCCTGTGGAATCTTCCAGTTACTTCTAATATTAGTATCTCTCAAACTGTATATTGGTCAGGAGTAATCTATTATTATATATCTATTTTTATTATATTTAATACATATGTAATATCTGCTATTATGTATAATAGTAGCTATTATAATCTAACTCTATTAGACTGTATAATACAGCATTCTTTTCTTTTACGTACATAATAGTAAATACAATCTATTATTATTCCTTATGCATTCTTTAGTTATAAGTAGAATGAATACTTTTTACCCCCTTCAGCTTTTCAGTACTTGGGGAAAACCTTGGGACTTAAGTTGAGATTTTTTTTTATGGTTTTATAACTACTGAATAACAACTATATAAAGTACTAAAAAGTTTAAGAGTTAATTTTTAAACTCTGAACTTTGAAAATACTAATATGAAACAAAATACTGAAATCAAGCTTTCTAATTGCAACATAATATTACAAAAAAACCTTTTTAAAAACTCAGATTCACAACAAAGGTATTCAAACTCTTGCGTTTCCAAAGAAAATGTGAAACCATTACTATGTTTTATTTCCTGAACAGAATATGTAACATAAATTAACTGAAAGGCAACAATGCTTAAGAAAAAATAGATAAGTAATCTTTACGCCCTATGTGGGGCTCAAATTCATTACCCCAATATCAAAAGTCGTGCTAAGTAAAAATAGATAAAGTCAATGATAGACAAGAGCCCCAAATGAGAATTACATTACAGGGTTCCCTTTCACTCACTTTTAAGATTTAGGTTTTAGGAAGATGAAAACATTATTTGCGTGAAATGTACATTTTCACTGTGCTTTAACATATAAATAAGTAAACATACCTTCTCTGATTTAAGTACACTGAGTTCCCACTGAAGTTTATCATTTCTACTTGGTTCGGCTGTCCCAAGGGATGATCCATTTGTCACTAACGGCAAGTGATCCAAAAACAACTGTTCTTGCTTGCCTTCTTTTCCAACAGTCCTATTTTCCAAAGGAATTTTATCTCCCTCCATTATTTTTGATTCTTCACCAAAATCTTTATTTATTTTAGAAACTGAGTCTCCAGAATCCTTGCTTGTCATTGTCACAATTCCATCTTTTAGAGAGTCTACTGGAACATCACACAAAGTTACATTTTCTTTCCTATTATGATTAATGATGATTTCCAGCTCTCTACATCTCAATAAAACTTGCTCTTTCTCTTGCTTTAAAGACTTAACTTCTTCGCTCAGAAAACTAATCTCCCCATGTTTCTGTTTTAATTGTTCAGAAAGATCAGACAGCCTCTGTGACAGTTCTAATTTTTCTCGCTTGGTTACCTCAAGTTTTTCCATTAGTTCTGTTGTGTCTTTCTCAACAACCTCACCAGTTTCCAAGGGTTCTCCTATAACAGTTTTGTCATCATCAAAAACTGAACTTTTCATTTTCACCATAGTTGGATTTATTCTTTGCAAATGATGAAGCTCTTCACTAAGTGTTTTAAGCTTACTTTTATACTCTACTTCTTGTTTGTTTTTGCTGTCTTCTAAATCAGTTTTTACCTTGAGAAGGCAAGCATAGTCTTCCCGTAACTCTTGATAGTTAACTTCAAAATTTTTTTCAGCAAATGAAAAAGTGTTCCTTTGCCTTTCAATCTCTTCAGTTAGCTGAATACATTGTTTTTTGAGGACCTCATTTTCCTCTGTAAGTACTTCTATTTCTTTTTGCCATTTATAGTCTTGGGACTTGGACTTAATGGAGTCTGTGAAAATTAATCTTTCTTCTTGGTTAACAGGAGTACACATTTTCAACATGTCTTCAAGAGCTTTCTTTTCATCTTTAAGAATGCTATTCTCTGCTTCAAGATGTGTAAATTTTTTTTGAAGGTCATCCTCTTTTTCCTTCATTTGTTTCTCCAACAATTCAGTTTTAAGTTGTAATTCTTGAACTTCTTGTTCGAGTGTACCCTTTTCCTTTTCTTCTTGCCTGAGTATTTCAATTTCTTTTTGAAGTTCATTGATTTGAAGGGTCATTTCTTCTGACTTTGAATTCACAAGGGACTGCTGTAAATCTTTTAGCTTTGAAATTTCCAAAACTAATTGATTCTGCTTGGTTATCAAACTGTCTTTTTCAAACTGCATGGTTTCTATCTTTTGACTCATTTCATTCTGTAAGCCATCTATCTGCTGTTTATAGTGAATGCCTAAGTTATCTTTAAGTTTCTCAATATTTATTCGATGTTCGATTTCTAAATCTTCTTTCAGTTTGGAAAGTTCTTCTTCATGACTAAACAGAAGCTGTGTCCTCAGCCTCTCTAATTCAGCTTCTTGTGATTCAGCCATTCTGTCTAATACAGCATTCTTTTCTCTTTCTAACATTTCAAGTTTTATCTTGTAATTTGTAACTTCTGCTTCATGCTTTAATTCTAGTTCTTTTCTGGATTCAGATGCAGAAACAATCTCAGCTTTCAAATCTTCCACTGTACTAAGGGACTTATGTGCTTCACTGAGTTTACTTTCTTGTTCAGCTATTGTCTGTCTAGCTCTCTGAATTTGTTCCCTTGAAAAGCTCAATTCTTCAAAAAGGTCTTCAAGCTGTCTCTGTAGAGCAGACTTTTCTCCTGAAATTACTCCTAATTCTTCCTTGAGTTTTTCCTTTTGAGAGTTAGTATCTTGCAGTTTTATATTCAGTTCATTTATTGCCATATTCATTACTTTTATTTGATCTTCATTAACTGTAATACTTGGATATGCTCTTAAAGCATTCTCCATTTCTCCTTTATGCTGTATTTTAAGTTCATCTATCTGTGATACGTGTTGTTTGATTAATTCCTGTTTCATCTGTACTATCTGCTGCCCATACATTTCATCCAGCTCTGCCCGAAGCTGTTCTAACTTTCTTTGCGTTTCTTGTTCCATTCTTTGTAGAATATCAGTTTCAAATTGGCTATCTTTATGATTTTTCTTTTGAAGTTCTTCAACTGTCCCCATTAACTGCTTTATCTCCTCAGAACACTGTCTTTCTTTTTGCTTGGAATGAGTTAGCTCTAATTTCATATTTTTAATCTCTTGGTTCTTTTGTACAACCTGTTCTTGTAATTCTTCTAGTAATTTATCAGTGGCTATGATTTTATCCATTTGCTCTAGAGTTTTTTTTTCTTCTTCTATTATTTTTGCTTTCAGTTCTTCAATGATTGCATCTTTTTCTTGTATTTCTTTATTTGAGCTTTCTACTTTTTTATCTTGTTCCTTTAGAAAGAAAAACATGAAAATATAAAAATGTCATTTTTAGTTTCTGGCAACTTACACTGTTTAACCTCAATACCAAAATATTGAGAGAAGTCTGTTTTTTCAATAATTCTATAAAAAGTAACTGCTAGGCTTCCCTTCAGTTTTTCCCAAGCCAATGAGACAAGACTTGTGTACCCAACACTACTTCTGAGCAAACACTACAGCAGCATTGGTCTTCCTGGAAAAAAGAAATTTTTCTTACACTGCTATGGTTAAAAACATTAATTTCAAAATTAGTAAGATTAAAATGTCTAAACCATTATATTTTCATCTTTCTTATTAACAAACATTCTAAGTACTTAATATTTTCTATAGCTATAGTACTATATACTCTTTACAGTTCTAGAAGAAAGTAGTAAAAATAAATCAAGATTCCTTCCATGTATTCTAGTGACTTGAAGGTGTTTGATGGGCAAATGCTATGAAAAGACCAAAACAACAAAGACAGGTTCTTATGGGTGTGCCTTAATTTCATTCCTGTGGCTAAGTAAATCAGAAATTTTAGGGATATCCAACACATAAGTTGCTGAACTTCAAGTGACATGCAAAACCACCTCATCATTTATGGCAAATCAACTTGGCCCTAAACTTTGGGTTTGAAGAGAAATCTGAAAGCAGGGCAGATTTTTTTCTACTTCTGACCTGGGACTCTATTTTGGATCTGTATATAACCCTAAGCCTAGGACACAGGCCAAGGCATATTTATAATCACCTTAAGAGTGTTATCACATAAGGGAGTTAAGCAAAAGCCCTAGAAACAAAGGTTAGCCTCCATTACTTAGTTGCCTAAATATTTAAGGGCTGAGGTACCAAGTACAAAGAAAGTTAATTCACAGAATGGAACAAATGCAAGTAGGCAAGTAAAATCACCTAAATGAGTCAGGAGTCCTAAGGCCAAGAGGAGTCAAAGGCACCTTGAATGGATTTATTATTATATCTAAATAAAAAGTGTCAAAGCCTAGAAAAAGGAAGGTGTCAAGACAGAAATGTTGGCAGTGCACATTCCAGCACAGTCCAGGTGCCGTGAGACTGAAAATTCTGATCCAAATGGGAAAATCATACCTAACACAGAAAGCAATGTAAGGGGTTATAACAAACAGAATTTAAGAATTTCACCCACAGGAATGACTTTTCCTACTGTGAGATGGATACATCAGGTTATCGTAGCATAATGCTACATTTGATTCCTCTAATGTCTTTTGATCTCATGCTCACTAAATAACTTTCTATTATTTGGCTTTTCAAATTTCATTTGCCCATGGAAAGAAAAATCCAATCAACCTGAAGTATGCAGATCCCTTTGATAATCATTTCTCACTGTAAATTAATAATCTTATCTTCAAGATTTAAACATTTAGCCTCTTGAACTTGGAAAATATGAACGTACCTCTGAGATAGCTCAAGTCTCAGATGATAGAAGATAATAATCAGACTTATTTTTTCTTCCAAGATTTCATTTAAATTCAAGTTAGATACCATATAGTGTACTTTTGGTTTCAGGAGTAGAATTTAGTGATTCATCACTTACATATAACACCAGTGCTCATCACCACAAATGCCCTCCTTAATGTCCATCACCCATTTAGTCCATCCCCTCATCCACTGCCCCTCAAAAAACCCTCAGTTTATTCTCTATAGTTAAAAGGCCCAAGTCAAAGGCCAGAATCTGAACTATATAAATTAACTAAGGTAATGAATGGTATCCTATGAACCTTTCTGAGAAAATCCTATCAGCTTTTTTCTTGGTATCACATATTCTATCCAATGTCATCATAAGTTATTATCAAATGCTGAGCCTTCCGACTTTTGTATTGTAATATGACATTTAAGTCACTTTAATTTCTTAAATCTCAGTGTTTTCATCTGTAAAATATTATTTCTTCTACCTCACAGAATATGTTTGAAACTAAAAGAAAATGAAAGTATTAATGTATTTTACGCACACTGTACTATATACAAATGGAATAAATACATTTATATACTAGAAAGTATCTAAAAGGCATTTGGAACCTATAAGAAAATAAAATTAGTTCACAGAGGTCAACTTCAGTTGAACTGTTAAAGAAGTACTTAGTCTTGAAAATATTAACATCTGTTAATACTTCTATTTTCTGATTTTCTATTCAGAGGGTAGGAAACCTCAGAAAACAGTGTCACTTAATTCAAAATTCTCCAACATGTGATATAATTGCAAACAACAAGAATTCTTCATTCAACTATTAAATAATATAAATTCATTGTCCATTTTTCTTAGTACTGTTTATTGTGTTACAAAAGACAGCCCTGTGGTTGAAGATACAATCCTTCTATTTTTAGAAACAGACTTGAGAGAGTGGGGAATAATATACTTCTTGCTGTGACCACTGCACCATGCGAAGTTCAGAATATTAGGGGCAAAGAGAATGAGGCTGTAATCATCATGACAGTTTCAACTATCACCCCAATGCTCTAGTCCCTCAGCTGATATGACGGAACTACTGCTCAGGGGGAATCATTCAAAATCAAAAATAAAAATAAAGAAAAGAGAAATTTAAAAATATATACATAATAAAGAAGAGACTAATAATTGGGGTGCCTGGGTGGCTCAATTATTTAAGCATCCAACTTCGATCAGATCATGATATCATGGCTTGTGAGTTGGAGCCCCACATCGGACTCTGTGCTGACAGCTCACAGCCTGGAGTCTGCTCTGGATTCTGTGTCTCCCTCTCTCTTTGTCACTCCCCTGTCTGTGCTCTGTTTCAAAAATAAAGGAAAACAAATTAAAAGAGAGACTGATAATATAAAAGTATTCTGCTAACAGAAGCACCTGGGTGGCTCATTCGGTTAAGCATCCTACTCTTGATTTCAGCTCAGGTCATGATCTCACGATCTCTCAGGTTTGTGTGATCAAGCTCCCGCATCCGGCTGTGCGCTGACAGCAAGGTGCCTACTTGGGATGCTTGCTCTTTCCCTCTCTCTCTCTGCCCTTCCACTGCTTGCATGTGCTCTCTCTCTCTTTGAAAATAAATGAACTTAAAAAAAAAAAAAAGTAGTCTGCTAGCATTCAAATAAACAAAGGGTTTCCCCAATGAAAATGAATTATTTGGGGCACCTGAGTGGCTCAGTTGGTTAAGCGTCTGACCCTTGATTTCTGTTCAGGTGCAGAATCAACGCAGAACTTGCTTGGGATTCTCTCCTTCCCTCTGCTGCTCCCCTGCTTGTGTGCTCTGTCTCTCTCACTCTCCAAATAAATAAATAAATAAATAAATAAATAAATAAATAAATGTTAAAAAATAAAATAATGATTTGAAATTTAAATACTTTCAAATAATACTGCCTGCTGACTATAATAAATACAACAAAATCCAATTTCCAGGCTCTTATAATGAGGCCTAGACTATCTTTCTACTCTTTCCTCCTGTAAAGGCTCACTTTGTCTTAATTTTTTTAATGTTTATTATTTTTTAGAGACACAGAAAGACCAAGCATGAGCAGGGGAGGGGGAAGACGCAGAACCCAAAGCAGGCTCCAGGCTCTGAGTTGTTAGCACAGAACCCGACATAGGGCTGGAATCCATGAACCACAAGATCATGACCTGAATCAAACTGAGACACTCAACCGACTGAGCCACCCAGGCTCCCCAAGAAATGTTTATCTTTGCTGCTTCATTTCATATTATACATGTTGAAAATATCTGTATAAAGGCTCACTTTTAAAAACATTTTTTAATGTTTTATTTTTGAAGGAGACACAGAGCGCCAGTGGGGGGAAGGTGGAGCAGAACAACAGAGGGAGACCAGAATCTGAAACAGACTTTGACAGCTCAGAGCCTGACGTGGGGCTTGAACTCACAAGCCGTGAGATCATGACCTGAGGCAAAGTTGAACGCTTAACCACCTGAGCCACCAAAGCGCCCCTATAAAGGCTGACTTTCAAAGACTATTTCTGGTTAAACTATTTTTTGCTACCTATATATTTTTAACATCTGTTGTCCTGGGACTTTATGTACACTCTACTCTCTAAATGTCCTTCCTATCTCTATCAGTTCAGATTCATAATGTATTTGCTTATTTACCCAGTGAATGCTGAGTATCTACTACATGCCACACACGCCTATTGCTGAGAAAATAAAATCTAATTACAGAGAGGTTATTCCAACTTACACACCTGTGTCAAATATCTCCTCCTAAAGCCTACCCTGAGTCACTTCCCTTATGAAGCCAGACCTCATTAGGAAAGCATGAATGGTGAAGAGAATGGAGACAAGAGGGGACAGTGCAGTACACAAGAAATATGGCTCTGGGCCAGCTGTATGGGTTTGAGTCACAACTCTGACAAGTGTCAGCAGGGCACCCTCAGTCAAGTCACTTAACACTTGTGGACCCCATTTTCTCTTTTGAAAAATAAAATATCATCTACAGAGATGAGTGCCTTTCAGGATTTAAGATTATAATCTGTGAGACAGGTTATGTGTGTGTATGTATATATGTATACACTAATATATTCTGTAGGATATATGTGTGCATGTGTATAAACACACAAATGCACATATTTACATACATATACATACATACATGTGTTACACACATAAAAACAAATATGAGTTATATATATCCCCCCTTTTCCCCATTACTACTTATTTGCTACGTAAGTATTCCACACAACCTTATAAAAAACATAACTACCATGAAAAGAGAATCTACTATATTTTTTGATAATTAAAATGCATAAAATTTCATTTTGTCTTGGAAATATTTTTAGATTTTCATAACCATTGCTAAAATGAGTAGACATACTTATAGATGAAAAGAAAAAAAAGAATGTTAATTATGCTTATAAATTTAGATTCACCTGAGAATTCACTTTAACGTAGGCTGATCACTTACTTCCAAGGAACTCAGTAATGAGTATCATCTTAACAATTATTATTTTAAGACTCCCAATTGCTTTTCAAATAAGTTGTTTTATATAGAGAGCATTTCTTAATTATGAAATTTTGTAATTCATGTATATAACACAAAAAGATAAATACTTGCATAAAATTTCAATTATAAAGCTGCTGTACATTGGCTAACTTCCTTAGAATAAACATACCATTTCATATGCTCTGATTTTCTCTTGTAAGAAACTAATTTGCATTTTGAAGTCTTCTTTCTTTTTTTGATAATCTTCTAATAAATGGTCTTGTTCTTCCAGCTGTTGCTGATGACTGAGGATCTGTTGTTTGGCTTGTAACAAATCTGCAGCTGTGTTACTATGAGTGCTGTTTCTCAGAGTTTCACTAGCCTGTAACTTAAAAACAGAATGAAACCCCCAAATTAAATTCTGAAGTGACTGCACTAGGGAACAGACATCTTTGGGGACATTACTCAGCTCACAACTGCTCTCTGGGAAATTTGCTACATTCATAGGCTTGAAACCCCATCAAACATGCTGTCATGGCTTATCAGATGAGTATGGGCACATTATCCAAGCTGAACAGTAAGATTCCATAACAAAGCACAGAAAGCCTAGTAAAATAGGGAAGACTAAGGCAGACCTACAGAAAGAAATAGGGCCTGAAAGACAGTACTTCCTGGATTCCTGATGTCCTTCTCGTTTCTGATTCCAATCCCCTTCAGAGGCCTGGTTGTATTTCCACCTTGAATTCTGTAATATAAGCCTGTATTACATTAAATTTCTCCCTTTTGCTTAACCTATCTCAAATTATTTTCTGTATCTGCCATCAGAAACCATGATTAATGGAATTACATTTTTATGGCTCTGATGAAAGGTAAATGGAATATATTCTGTCTAGTTACCATTTTAGAAAATAAAATAAAATCATACCAGGTTGGCAAATGTAGGATGTGGCTACATGTTAATTTCTGCAAAAATCCACCCATCAGACTTAAAAGATTGTGTAGGCTTTCAGTATACAGACAAGGAAAAACAAAGAAAATAAGAGAAAGAAACCACACAAGAACTAGTTAAATTCTTTGTTAACATAATAACAGGTGTTCACTATTTTTTCCAACATGATACATTATAAAGCAAGTTTAAATTGGTTCTGAAAATCATGAGCATTTTTTAAAAAATTCATTACCAAAAATCTAATAAATTTTGTTCTATTAGTTATACTTACATGCTGGAACTGAATCTGTAATTTCTGACTTTGTTATGTCAACTCTAAAAATTCTCTCATTGTCTCATCCTTTTCTCTTCTTGCTTGTTGTAAATTAGCAGTAAGCTGGGTTATGATGCCATCTCTTTGTTTAATGGCAGCTTCAAATTCTTGTAACTAAAAGACATCAGTGAAAATAGTTAAGTGTTAGACTTATTTTTTTTTAAGTTTATTTATTTTTAGAGAGAGAGATCGTGTGGGAGCGTGTGTGAGTAGGGCAGGGACAGAGAGAGGGAGAGAGAGAATCCCAAGTAGACTCCATGCTGTCAGGCTGGAGCATGGTGTAGGCTTCAATCCCATGAACCATGAGATAATGACCTGAGCCAAAATCAAGTGTCAAATGTTTAACCGACTGAGCCACCCAGGTGCCCCTGATTATGAGTACAGGTAACGATTCAAAAATATACTAGATGCACTGGCAGGTTGTAATTTGTAAGCAATCTTATTCATATTTAAAAAATTATCTTGCAGAAACTGGTTTTACTTCCAAATCAACTTAAAAAAAATTACCTGAATAAACAAAATACACTAGGTCTAACTTATCGATTATCTGCTTCTAGAAGGACAAATGCCTTTATATTCAAGGATGCCCCAATCTGTTCCTAGGCAACATCATCATAGACATGTTCAATTCTCACTTGTTCCTGTAGAGGATGAAACTAAGATGTATTGTCATCTTCATCAATGGTCTTTTTCACCTTGTTTTCATAACTGACTGCCGCAAACAACAGATGTCATTTGAACCAAAAGAGGTCCCTTTACAAGGACTTGTTGACATTTTTAGTGAGTATAAGTCATAATATTCTGATGTGGTTTGCACCATATTTTCTCTCAGGTTAATTACAAAAAACATTTATTCTACTGAAGTGATTTCAGCCTAGCTATCTCATAAAGTTAAATAAAAGATTTCAGATTCTATTACCCCTGTTCATGGAATCTTAGTGTTAAGCAAGGTTGTTTATAAGTATAAGAACATATATTATGTGAGGCATAGTTGGTTAAGTGTCCAACTTAGTTAAGTGTCCAGCTCAGGTCATGGCCTCAGCATCCGTGAGTTCAAGCCCCACATCAGGCTCCGTGCTGACAGCTCAGTGCCCGGAGCCTGCTTCAGATTCTCATTCATATTCTCTCTCTCTCTTTCTCCCCACCCCCCCTCAAGCTCATGCTCTGTCTCTGTCGAAAATGAATAAATGTTAAAAAAAAAAAAAAAATTAAAAAAACAAATATTATGAGTGAACTTAAGTTACGACTTAAAAACCTCATCTTTAAAGGATGTACATACACTGGCATTCAGATTTCCTGTTTTTGTAACAAAACAAAAGCCACATAAAGTAAGCACACCTGCTGTAGCCCTTCAGTTCCATAGGTGGCTCTCATTTCTTCTAGTTCTCTGTTCAGCTCTTCAATCTCATGTTGTTTGCCAGCCAATTCGTTTTCCATCATCTCTAGGTGGGTCTGATTGTACTGTGCTCCATGTTCAGAATAAGAATCATCAGCCCCAAATTCTTCTTCCTAAATCAATCCAAGATATTTAATAATTCATACTAACAACATTCCTCAGGAAGAGGGATTCAAATATTGAATTCCGCAGTGAAGTTCACTTTAAAATATCACTTATCACCTGAGAATTTACTGGAATTTACCTACTTTGTTACTAATGTGCTATATATTTTAAAAGCAAAAACAAGATATCTACAAATTCTGTTATAACTGAGCTTTGTAACATAAGGTAGCTAATTGTTTTCTTAAACGTTAAAAGCATTTGGAAATCTCACGCAGAAAGAAGTGCATGCAGGAAAAAGCTTTGTTAGTAAGCCAGATGGTTTTAAATAGTGTAAAACATTAGTATTGTTTAAGTAGCTTTAAATACTGTACCCTTAATAAATTTGTGGGCTTTCTTGTTTTCATCACAAAACTGCAACCATTTACCTGTACAAAAACAATTTCCTGATATATTATGATTTTAGATAGAACTTTATTTAAAGCTAACAGTCATATTTCTGCTAACTGTATTCGCGCATATTTTATGGATAGGGAAAATGCCTCATTGGCAAAAACAGATACAGTGATATTTAAATATATAAAAGACATTATGATCATTTCAAATGCCAATGATTCCTAAAACACTTGAGTGCTTACAATCCGGAAGATACTATACTATATACATTTTTAAGTGAATTTAAGTTGTAACTAAGTGCGGTTTCTATTTTGTCTTCAGAAGGGTAAATATAGACCTCAAGTTACTAAAATCTCTTCTGCAAAACACTGCCTTATAATCATTTAAATAATTATTGTCTGATTAAGCTCTATTCATTTTAAAGTAAAATCGTTTACTGGTGCAAGGTCACTGGAGGTTGGTAATCAGGTCAAGAAGTATGAGATGAAGAGGTAAACAACACTCCCCCAACTTTCCCCTGGGGAAATTACAGCCATGCCAACCCTAACTGATGTAGAGATTTTCCATAACATATTACTGCCTCTCTCTACCACAGACATTTGGGGACGGGAGGAAGAAGGATGACAGAGTAGGTCTCCTGGGTTGATCTGGTGGGAGATTAATTTCAGATCAATTAATCTATTTAACAATCCCCTCCTTCCCCCAACAGTGTACAAAAGAATTTTATTCCTGCTTACATCTTAATTATTCACAATTCTACATTAACAGAATTCAAGATAATAAAGTTTTTACTTAAGAATACAGGACAGAATATCCTAGAATTCGGATATGAACCACATCAGTTTAAAAAGTGAAAATATTGCAGCACCTGGCTGGCTCACTCAGTAGAGCATGCAACTCTGGACCCTAGGGGTCATGAGTTCAAGCCTGCCCACTTCAGGTGTGGAGCCTACTTAAAATAAAAAAAATTTAAAAAATAGTGAAGATATAATTTAGGAGTTCTTTAACAGAGTTTTATTCCTTTGTTTTTCTTAAAACAAAACTATAGTAAAAAAAAAAAACAACTCATCTTTATGGCAACACAATGTTGCAATTTGTGAAAACTATCAGAATATGGGAATACTATTAAAATTATTAATATCAAGTCACTTGAAGTAACTTTCCAATTAAATCCTTCTAAATTTCACTTAGCTTTTCTTGATTCTGGAACAAAGCATTTTAATAAGCATCTACTAACATGTTTTCGTTACAGTAACAGTGTTATGAAATGGATTTTAGGAAAAGCTTCAAATACAATAGTAAGCAATGGATACTCCTTTAAGTGGAGATGATACAACTCTGTAGTAAGTTACTGGCTTATATTAATTGTATCTAACATTATATAGCCAGTGGTCAGCTTAATTTTTCTATAACTTAAGCAAAATTACACATGAAAAACTTGTATGTATTGGCTTCTTAAAATACTACAAGGCCATTTTCAAAACTTAATTACATGTTATTATAAAAAACATAAAAATCAGTATTAATATATTTTTAAATTTTAATACCATGTAAATAGATAAAAGATAATTCACCAGAACTAAACTAAAGTATATTCTGAAGTTAGAATAGAAATACTCAGCAGAATACTGGAATCACAAATAGTTAACATTGTTATTCTATTGTTTTAATGTGGATAATTATTTTACTGATGCCTAACGGGTAGAGCACACATCTCTTCTTACATATTTAGCCTTTAGGCTGCACTAATACATTCTTTCTCAATTCACAGATTTACTCAATTTATATGGGTAACATGAAGACTTAGGAAAGTATAAGTCAAGTACATTTAAAATTTTTAAATGTTCTATAGAGGTAAGTATCATCTCACAAAAATACTTCCTCCACAACTAGCCCAGTGTCCTAGATTCAACCAACTCCTATGTTAGCAATCTTAATGAGACACTACCAAATACTTCATAAACTATCAATTTTTCTACTGTTTTCTACAAAGTGAATATGTAACTTCGTCATAGTAAAATCCATTGTGAATCCAAGTCCAAAATATATAATATCACAAAGGTTATGACTGATATCAGGTCAATCTGTCAAAAATTATTTCATAAATATCTCAATGAAAACTTCTAAGAAATTATTTTTTTAAATTATAGGTCAGTTAATCAATTTAGTTTTTGTGACCAGCATTAAAAAGAGAAAGCATCAAAGGATATGTCACACAGTAAAGAGAAGTGTGTTTTTCCTGAAACTTTTGTTTGGAAAAAAAATTCACATGTATATATAGGTATATACTCATGTACACAATCATTCATATATATAATGATAAACATATATGTAATTACACATGAAAATATATAGAAATTACACATAAACATGTAGAATCTATTTCTTGTTGAATCACTGTCAACATATTCTAACTATTTTCTGTAGGAATTACATTTAAATATTACTTGTACCTTACTTCAAAATACCTATTTACTAGGTATCACAGATAAATAGTTTCAATAAATTTTTCCGGACCTCATAATATCCGCCAGTTTTAGAATTTAAACAATCTAGGCAAAAAATATCTTATTGTAACAAGAATTTCCAATATACTGTTTTCAAAAACAGAACTTGAAAACCACAATCTTCTAATGTTTTTCTTTCAAATATATATTTAATAAAAATTAAAGTTTACGCTCATCCCAAGGTGAGAAAATGGCTATATAAATTTAACCAAATTTCACAGGCATATAGGACATGGTCTGACCTGTAGCCACTTGGCTTATTTAAAAAAAAAAAAATCAACTTTGTGTAAAGAAAAAAACGCATTTTGTGGAGGGAGTCCTTGGGTGTCCCAAAGACACAGGCAGTTCGAGAACAAAAATACCTGAAACTTTTAATCAAGAAAGACAAGCTAAAAGAATTAAGGCATTATAGGGGCGTCTGGGTGGCTTAGTCAGTTAAGCGGCAGACTCTAAACTGGCTCAGGTCATAAGCTCATAGTCTGTGGAATCAAGCCTCGGCTGGGCTCCAATCCGCAGTGCTGAGACTGCTCAGGAATGTTTCTCTCCTTTTCTCTCTGCCCCTTCCCACTTGTGCTCATTCATTTGCTCTCACTCTCTAAATAAACTTAAAAAAAAAAAAGGATTAAGGCATTATAAATAGAGACAGAGAAGACAGCCAAGTAGGAGTTTCCTGAGCTCACCTCTCCCTGGAATGTACCAGGGCCACAACTACATGTACCGCAACTCACTGTGAGAGAACAACCTGGAGACTAGCAGAACAGTTTTTCCAGAGCTAAAGCTACAAAGAAAAAGCCACATGGTAGGAGGGACAGAGACACAATCAGAAACTAAACCTGTGCAGCAAGCCACAAGCAGGAGAGATCTCACAGATGTGAAGGCCCTCCTCAAGAAGCAAGACGTTCCAGCCCCACACTGAAGATATGCACTGGGAATATGAGCTCCCAGAAACATCTGGTTTTAAATTGGCTTAACTTTGGGGGAGCCAGAAGGCTGTAAGAAACCAAGACTCTGTTCTTAAAAGGCCAGTATACAACATCACTTGCTCGAAGATCCAGGACAAGACAGCAGTTTGAAAAGCAGCTGGATTATATGTGAAGGGTTATTAATTTTGGGGTGAGTGCCACGGGGACAAAGATCTGCAGGAACTTCTTCCAGGAACAGAAGTGGTGGCACACACCATTTTTCTTACCCTCCTTCAGCACAAGCAGGCCCCAGTTCTGACACTCTCCCTTCCTAGCACCACTCACCCTGCCCTGGTGTTGCCCTGTGGAACCACCCCAACCCACCCAACTGTCCTGGCAGGGGCCCTTCCAAAGTGACTCCTACTCTAGGGAGCCCCACCCACCTGCTGCAGGCCCAAGAGAGTGGCCACCAAGCCTCCCAGGCAGTCACACTGCATACTAACCCCACCTGCCAGCATGCCTGCGGCAGCTGCAGCCTAGCCTCTTGGCCAGCCTCGCCAGGGCCAGCCTCGCCCACCAGTGCAGCCACAGCAGCTGCAGCCCAGTCACTATTTGCAGATGACAGGATACTATATATATAAAAAAAAAAAAAAACCCTCTAAAGATTCCACTAAGAAACTATCAGAACTAATAAATGAACTTAGTAAAGGTTGCAGGACAGAAAAGTAATATACAGAAATCTGTTGATTTCTATACTCTATTAACAAGCTAGCAGAGAAATTAAGAAAAATACCATTTATAACTGCATCAAAAAGAATCAAGTATCTAAGAATAAATATGACCAAGGAGGTAAAAGACCTGTACTCTGATAAGTAGGACACTGATGAAAGAAAGTGAAGACACAAATAAAGGGAAAGACAGACCATGCTCATGGGCTGACAGAATACTGTTAAAAATGTCCGTACTACCCAAAGCAATCTGCAAATTCAATGCAACGCTATCAAAATACTAATAGCATTTTTCACAGAACTAGAACAAATAATCATAGAATTTGTATGGAAACACAAAAGACCCCAAATACTGGAAGTAATCTTGAGAAAGAAGAACAAAGCTGGAGTCCCTGATTTCAAACCATACTACAAAGCTACAGTAATCAAAACAGTATGATACTGGCACAAAAATGGATACATAGATCAATGGAACAGAACTGAAAGCCCAGAAATAAACCCATGTTTATGTGGTCAATTAATCCATGACAAAGAAGGCAAAAGTACACAATGAGGAAAAGACAGTCTCTTACATAAATGGTGCTGAAAATATAGGGCAGTTACAAGCAAAAGAATGAAACCACTTTTACACCATACCCAAAAATAAGCTCAAAATGGATTAAAGACTTAAACTGTTAAACAACTAGAAGAGAACATGGGGAGTAAACTCTTCTACATCAGTCTTAGAATATATTTTTCATCTGTCTTGGCAGGCAAGGGCAACAAAAGCAAAAATAAACAACTGAAACTACATCAGACTAAAAGGTTTTTGCACAAAGAAGGGAACCATCAGCAAAATTAAAAGGCAACCTACTAAATGTACTGAATGAGAGAAGGTATTTGTAAATGGTATGTCTACAAGGTTAATATCCAAAATATATTAAAAAACTCAAAGCAGAGAGTACAATGCCCAGTGAAGTCAGAGGAAAACAAATACCATATGATTTCACTCATATGTGGAATTTAAAAAACAAGACAAACAAGCAAAGGGGGAAACAAAAAGAGGGACAAACCAAGAGACTCTTAACTATAACGAACGAACTGATAGACACTAGAGGGGAGGTGAAAGGAGAATGGGTGAAATAGGTGATGGGGATCAAAGAGTACGTTTATCATAATGAGCACTGAGTATTGCAGAAAACTGATGAATCACTATATTATACATCTGAACTTAATATAACACTGTATGTTAACTACACTGGAATTAAAAACTTAATAAAATAAAAATAAAAAAGTTAAAAAGAACTCATTGCACTCCACACACACACACACACACACACCCCAATCCAATTAAAAAATGGGCAAGAGGGTCTGAATAGACATTCTTCCAAAGACATATAATTAGCCAACAAACACAGGAAAAGATGCTCAACATCACTAAATAACAGAAAAATGCAAATTAAGACCACAATGAGCTATCATCTCACACTTGTCAGAAAGACTGTTTTCCAAAAAAAAAAAAAAAAAAAAAAACCATGAAATAACAAGTGTCGATGAGAACATGGGACAAAGGGAACCCTGGCGCACTGTTGGTGGGAATGTAAATTGGTGTAGCCATTATGGAAAACAGTATGGCAGTCCCTCAAAAAAATTTAAAATGGAAATACCATAGGATGCATTAATTCCATTTCCAGGTATTTGCCTGAAGAAAACACCAATTCAAAAATATATATTGCACCCCTATGTTTACTGTAGCATTGTTTATAACAGCCAAGACATAGAGGCAACCTAAGTGTCCGTCGACAGACAAATGGATATGGAAGATGTGGGGGGGGGGGGGGGGGGTGTGAGTGTGTGTGTGTAAAGAAAGTTACTCAGCCATAAAAAGGAATGATCTTGCTATATGTGACAACATGGATAAGTGAAATAAGTTAGAGAAAGACAAATACTATATGATTTCACTTATATGCAGAGTTTTAAAAATGAATGTACAAAACGGAAACAGATTCATAAATACAGAGAACAAATTGGTGGTTGCCAGAACAAACTGGGGCTAAACAAGTAAAGGGGAATTATAAAATAAATAAGATGCAAGAATGTAAAGTATAGCATAAAGAATATAGTTAATAATATTGTAATAATTTTGTATGGTAGAGTGCCTGGGTGGCTCAGTTGGTTAAGCATCTGACTCTTGATTTCAGTTCAGGTCATGATCTCAGTTTGTGAGTTTAAGCCCTGTATTGGAGCTCACTCCTCTCTCCATTTCTCTCTCCCCCTCCCCTGCTCATGTACGCACTCTCTCTCAAAATAAATAAACTTTAAAAAAATAATAAGTTTGTGTAACAGGTGCTAACTACACTTATTGTGGGAGTATTTTGTAATAAATATAAATATCAAATCACTATGTTGTACACTGAAATTAACATAATATTCTATATCAACTATACTTCAATTTAAAAATAATGAATAGAAATAAATTTTTTAGGGGTGCCTAGGTAGCTCAGTCAGTTAAGTGTCTTACTTCGGCTCAGGTCATGATCCTGTGGTTCATGAATTGAAACCCCATGTCGGGCTCTGGGCTGACATTTCAGAGCCTGGGAGCCTGCTTCATATTCTATGTCTCCCTCTCTCTCTAACTCTCCCCTGCTCGTGTTCTCTCTCTCTCTCTCTCTCTCAAAAATACACCTTAAAATTTTTTTTAATAAATTTTTAAAAAGAAAATAATAAGGCATTACAAAAAGAAGAGCAGTGTTACTTTCATATGTAAACTTCAAATTTAAAGTCACAAGGCTAGATTCTCTGAATTGCAAGTTTTGATTTTAAACTGAGCTACTTCCCCTACAGGCAACTTTATGCAGCCTAAACCAGGTACCAATTTATTTATTTAACCATGGTTAATTTTTTTTTCCTGATCAGATTACTAATAAGTATATTCCCAGCTTTTAAGCATATTAAACTTTTGAGGTATCAAAGTTTTTACTCCTATTAGCACTTCAAAACAGTAATCTGTTCACTTAAGAACATTAAGTTGTCTTTTCCCCGCCTTGTATTAGAACCCTACAGGGGCACCTGGGTGGCTCAGTCGGTTAAGCGTCTGACCTCGCCTCAGGACATGATCTCACAGTTCACGGGTTGGAGCCCCACGCTGCGCTCTCTGCTGACAGCTAGCTCAGAGCCTGGAGCTTGCTTCAGATTCTGTGTCTCCCCCTCTCTCTCTGACCCTCCCCTGTTCACGCTCTCTCTCACTCTCTCTCAGAAATAAATAAAACATTAAAAATAATATTTTAAAAAAAGAACCCTCAATATACCAAAAACTCATGGAACACACTGAGTTGCTGAACCATTCAGAGTAAAGAATACTTGTCCACATTCTCAAACTGTGGACCAATGGAATACACTGAGTTGCTGAATCATTCAGAGTAAAGAATAATTTTCCACCTTCTCAAATTCTGGACCAAAGAAATGACAATGATATCTAAAAGAATAAGAAAAAGATAACAATATGACATATACTAATAACACATAAAGAAGGTATTTCCTAATGTCACCAATGCCTACATTACATTTTATCACCTAAATTTCAAAATCACTCCTGCAATATTAATTTCAATAAATGAATTCATATAATTATACAGAATTCAAGCATTTGTAAAAAGCATTACTTAAAATGTGAAATAGTCTGTATAATAAAATATTTATGGTGTTGAATATGGATACCTATGGCAATGATGTATCCTAGAATCTCAATATCATTTTGCTAGAAACTCAAGGCCTCTATTTAATTAAGGTCCATGCTATGTAAACAGATTTAAGACCTTAGTTAACACTCCGCAAAAATATATAAAGAAAAACATAACCTTCAGGGGATCTAGGTCATTTACTTTATATTTTGTTATGTTATATTCTAGTATATATATACTTTATATTTTGTTATGCTATATTCCAGTATATATATATATTTATATATATAGGTATATATATATAAATACATACGCATGAGTTGCAAGAAATAATAATCAAGAAGTTTCAAAATCAATATAAAAAGTCCATCATACATAATATTAATTATACTTACCTCTGAACTATAATCATCTGCTGTAGTTGAAATTTCACTTTCTGGCTAAAAAAAAAAAATTTTTTTTGATTAGATTAAGGTCTCTTTTCTTCCCACTGTGCTTTATTAACCCATTACTATTAGTAACAGGATAGAAAACTCACATAAAAATATCAAAAAAAAAACTACTAAAGTTATACAAACACTTAAAAATTTTTTTAAAGTACGTGGATTTTATTTTATTCATTTTTTTTTTTTAAAGTAATCTCTACACCCACGGTAATGCTTGAACTCACAACCCCCAGATCAAGAGTCACATGCTCTACTGACTAAGCCAGCCAGGTGCTCCTAAACCTGTAAAATTTGCACTCTGATTATGAATTATAATGGCTATATAACACATGATATTTATCACAAGGCATTTTTCTAAATATAAGTATATCACGAGGTACTTTCTTTCACACAGAGTCATACATACAAGTCATTTGTAAGACAAAAGCACCAAATAAGATATCATCCCTCAAATTCTTATGTCTTTTTTAAATAAAAGAAGACCTTTATCACAATGTTAGTCAAAAGGGGTCGATTTCTCCAAAAAGAAAAATCATTGGGGCATCTGGTTTAGTTGGTAGAGCACATGACTCTTGATCTTGACTGGGGTCAGAAGTTTGAGCCCCATGTTGGGCCTAGAGATTTAAAAAAAAAAAAAAGTTAAAAAAAATCATCAAATCTTGATGCTAGAAAAGGAATAACAACTTGAAGAAAAATAACAATCTTTGCTGTTATTAATACCTTTGAAGCTTACAAAACACTTTCCAAGCCTCCCTCAGAAGTACTAGAAAGAGTCAAGGAGGAAACTTAAATTTTTACTGTTTTTTTACTGTTCACCCACTCATCTAAGAATCTCATTTTACAAGTGAGAAAAGAGACCCAGATATTCATTCAACAAAAATGAACCATACGGACTCCTTTCTCATCTGTATTTTAAGGAAATTTTCTTCAGCACTCAATACCAAGTTCTAAGTCTACCTACTCTCCAATGTAGTAATTGATGCCAGGAACAGAAAGAAGCTTACCCATATTCTAAAATTCTATCTCAGTGGTTCCTACCTTATGTGACCCTCTATTAAAACAAAAATACTTAAAAAAATTTTTTTTAATGTTTATTATCTTTGAGAGGCAGAGAGAGACAGAGCATGAGTGGGGGAGGGACAGAGAGAGAGAAAGGGAGACACACAATCCAGAGCAGGCTCCAGGCTCTGAGCTGTGAGCACAGAGCCCAATGCAGGGCTTGAAGTCACGGACTGTGAAATCATGACCTGAGCCGAAATCACTTAACCGACTTAGCCACCCAGGCACCCCAAATCAAAAATACTTTTTTTTTTCCCCCAAAAAAGGAAATTTTATTGAGGGCACTAGTTTATTTCACTCAAAGGACCAACTGTAACCAAATGAAGTGAACATAACCTCAAGATTTTATTGTCTTCATAATGTAACAAAATACGAAGCTTAGAACTGGATCACTTGGCCCTTTCTCTTCTTATCTCCTCCCAGTTCAAAATGCTTGGATCTCTTAATAGCCAGCATTCTCTTAGATCTGCAGTTGGGCTCAACACATTCAAGCCTCAGCACAATCTTCTTTGTAGTCTTAGCCTGTTTTCGGAAAATCGGCTTAGTTTGTCCCCCATAGCCACTCTGCTTCCTGTCATAACGCCGCTTTCCCTGGGCATAAAGAGAATCTTTGCCTTTCTTGTACTGTGTCACTTTGTGGGGTTGGTGCTTGCCACACTTCTTGCAGAAAGTCCGGCGGGTTTTAGGAACGTTCACCATGGCTGCGAGAAGGCTAGCGGCACGGAAAGTTCAAAAATACTTTTATGACACAAGCCCTCATGGTTCATTCACTTATGCCATTTAACCAGCTATAGATTAAATGTATACTGTGTACTAAAAACTGTGGTACTGAGGATAAAATAGTGAGCAAAATGTTCTTTGCACTGGAAGTTCATATTTCAACAATTACAAGATACACAAAGAAAAAGCAAAGTATGTCCCGTACACAAGAAAAACAGTAGCCATTAGAAATAGTTCCTAGCTATTTTTAAATGGTCAAATAGGTGAATAAAGTGAATAAAATAAACTCTAAAACACTAAAGAAAACTGTAAGGTACTGCCTTACAAAACAGAGAAGATCATTACAGAGATATAACTTAGAACCAAAGAGGGGTGTCTGGCCAGCCCCATTGGTGGAGCACGCAATTCTTGACCTTGGGGTTTCGAGTTCAAGCCCTATGTTGGGTACAGAGATTAGTTTAAAACAATTTTGAATAATAAATTTAAAAAAGAAGTAAAATAACTAAAATGAAAAGTTCATTAGAGGGGCTTAACAGATTGGAGGAGGAAGAAGAAAGAATCCACAAACTTTAATACAGTTCAAATGAAATTAGGCAGTCTGAAGATAAAGAATGAAGAAAAATGAAAAGAGCATCAGAAATCTGTGCAGCAATATCAAACATACTAACAGCCTTAACAGGAGATCATGAATGGGACAGAATGGAGAAAGAATATTTGTCTGAAAACTTCCCAAATTTGATGAAAACCACTAATCTACATATCCAAGATGCTCAACAAGTTCTAAGTAGGAAAATCTCAAAAAGATCTATTCTTAGGATGAATAGCAAATCTCTAACACTCCTGACTTCTTGAATAAAGCTAAAATCCTATATAATACCTACATCTTTCTGTTTCCACATAAATATATCAGGGCACAATCCAAATTATAATTATTATCTGCCTTGTCCACCACTCTTTCTTCTAAGCATCCCAACCTTTTTTACTCCTGGTCTTAGTTGGTGATTCATCTCACCCACCATCCCAATCCACTTTTAAATTCTCTCTCACTGCCATATTCTGGAAATTATAGCATTAATGAGAAGAAGAAAACTAGCCTCTGTTTAGGGCCTTCTGTGGACCAGGTGCAATCTCCTTCCCCTCATCTTTATCATCACCCCATTCCCATCATTGGGTAATCCTTTTAAAACTAAACTTTTTTTTTTTTTTTTTTAGATAGTTTATTGTCAAGTTGGTTTCCATATAACACCCAGTGCTCATTAAAACTAAATTTTCTAATGGGCATGGAGGAGGGTATTTGTTGGGATGAGCACTGAGTGTTACATGGAAGCCAACTTAACAAACTAAAAAAAGAAAAAAAAATCTAAAAAAAAATAAAAAAAATTAAAAGAAACTTAAACTTTCTACAGTTTCCAAGTCATATCACGGTTTCATGTCTTTGTGAATATTGCATCTTTACCACAGAGTTTGCCTTGCTGATAGCTAAAGCCGATTTGGCATTCCCCCAAATCATGGTAATCTAGGGTACCATATGCATTTTTGTTACCACAGCTGAAATCAGAATACACAGCTTATCTTACATCTGCCTTCTCCCCTAGACTGACTTTGCTAAAGTGCAGAGACCATCATATTTACCTTTGCATCCGTGGTGCTGATTCTTTGATATATCACAGTTGTATTACAATATTTGTTGAATCAAGCTCACAAAAACTGCACAGGGTGCTAGTAAGTATTGTTATTAAAACAACTTTCCACTTAGAATTCTGATGTTCAAATATCTAGATGAATACTTACTTCAAGAAAGGCCTCGTCACGTTTGATTATTGTGGATTCAGGAGTCACAGCTGTTCCTACTCTCTGAGAACTATTTATGTACATTTCATCACCCTGTGAGTGCTCAATATTTAAAGCATGATATGCTGACACATCTTGTTTACTGCTTGAAGTTTTCTTCTTTTTTTTCTGCTTCTTAGGATTCTGTCCATCCGATTGAGCTTTCCTTTGTCGAAACTGGGCAAGCTACAGGAAAAAAGAAGTTGTCCTTATCAGTAGAGATACTTTTTCTTGATCACCACTATTAAAAAAGCAAGTATCACTACCTAAAGCACTCTACACATTCAATGCAATTCCAATAAAAATTGCACCAGCATACTTCTCAAAACTAGAACAAACTATCCAAAAATTTGTATGGAACCACAAAAGACCCCGAATAGCCAAAGTAATACTGAAAAATAAAACCAAAACGGGAGGTATCACCATCCCAGACTTCAGCCTCTACTACAAAGCTGTCATCCTCAAGACAGTATGGTATTGGCACAAAAACAGACCCATAGACCAATGGAACAGAATTGAGAACTCAGAAGTGGACCCAAAAGTATACAGCCAACTGATCTTTGACAAAGCAGGAAAGAATATCCAGTGGAAAAAAGACAGCCTTTTTAACAGATGGTGTTGGGAGAACTGGACAGCAACATGCAGAAGAATGAAACTAGATCATTTTCTCACACCATGCACAAAAATAAACTCAAAATGGATAAAGGACCTGAACGTGAGACAGGAAACTATCAACACCCTAGAGGAGAAAGCAGGAAACAACCTCCTTGACCTCCACCGCAGCAACTTCTTACTTGACACATCCCCAAAAGCAAGGGAATCAAGAGCAAAAATAAACTGTTGGGACCTCATCAAGATTAAAAGCTTCTGCACAGCCAAGGAAACAACCCAGAAAATTAATAGGCAACCAACGGAATGGGAAAAGATAGTTGCAAATGACATATCAGATAAAGGGTTAATATCCAGAATCTATAAGGAACTCACCAAACTACACGCCCGAAAAACAAACAACCCAGTGAAGAAATGGGCAGAAGACATGAACAGACACTTCTCCAAAGAGGACATCCAGATGGCCAACAGACACATGAAACGATGCTCAGCATCCCTCCTCATCAGAGAAATACAAATCAAAACCACACTGAGATACCACCTCACGCCAGTCAGAGTGGCTAAAATGAGCAAATCAGAGAACTCGAGATGCTGGCGAGGATGTGGAGAAACGGGCACCCTCCTACACTGTTGGTGGGAATGTAAACTGGTACAGCCCCTCTGGAAAACAGTGTGGAGGTTCCTCAGGAAACTAACAATAGAACTCCCTTATGACCCAGCAATAGCACTGCTAGGAATTTACCCAAGGGATACAGAAATGCTGAGGCATAGGAGCACATGGACCCCAATGTTCATAGCAGCACTCTCCACAATAGCTAAAACATGGAAAGAGCCTAAGTGTCCATCAACAGATGAATGGATCAAGAAGATGTGGTTTATCTATACCATGGAATACTACATGGCAATGAGAAACAATGAAATCTGGCCATGTGTAGCAACATGGATGGACCTTGAGGGTGTTATGCTGAGCGAAATAAGTCAGGCAGAGAAGGACAAATATCATATGTTTGCACGTATAGGAGGATTAGGAGAAACTTGACGGAGGAACAAGGGGGAGAAGAAGGGCGGAAATGGTGGGGGAAAGGGAGAGAGGCAAACCATGAGAGACTCTTGAATGCTGACAAAAACTGAGGACTGATGGATGTGGGGGGGAGGGGGGATGGGCATGGAGGAGGGCACTTTGGGGATGAGCACTGAGTGTTATGTAGAAACTAATTTGACAATAAACTATTTGTAAAAAAAATAAAAAAATAAAAAAAATAAAAAAGCAAGTATCTTTGCAGTTACTTTCTTTACAAGATCAAATATCAGTAAAACGGTAATAAAGGACAGATGTTATAATCCTTAATATAACTACTGAATTGCAAAGAAGATACTTCTGAATAATGCTGTTCAAATATTGTTAACTGAAAATGTCGTATCTAAAGAAGAAAAAATTAGCCCAGAGATGGGCAGAATAAGGGAAAGCAGGCACTCTTCGTCACTGCTTGGTGAGAGTGTAATCTCTGGATGTTAGATTACACAAAAATATGAGTTCTAGATGTATTTGCTTTGTGAAATTTCTGGAACTTCTGCTAATTTATACTAATTAGCCCAGGCAAATGATTTAGCTATACAAATGATCACTGCAGCCTTGTTTTCAATGGAAAAAAAATCTGAAATAATTTAAATGCCAAACAATAGAACTTCCTATCTCTTAACCGTTTCCATATCATCATGAGGAGTTCTGTGGTGTCCTAGTGCCATCTGTACTTATCATTGTTTTAACTAGTATACTTATCTAAATTTATCTTAAGAGGAGACTTTCTATCCTGGTATAAATTAAAAGCCATGATCACTTGTGATTTCCTTAAAGAAAACAGTAAACAGAAATGAATGTAATGAAAAATAAAACTACACTAAAATTTTAGTTCCGTATTACTGCTGAAGTTTTAATAAGAGAAACAGGCAAGTGTTAAAGGAATATTCAGGATATATGAGCAAAGAGACTTTTGGCTTATTGTAAGCAGATGGATAAAAAAACCCCTAGAAAGGTATTAACTTTCTTATAATACTATTCACTATTATTTAATACTGAATCAGGATATGACCTAAAATATCTTGTCACCCCCTTAAATCAGAAGTATGCATTACATACCTTGGACAATACTGGATTAACTCAATTAAAATAATATTAATGTAAATCATCAATAATAATAAAGATGTTCATACAAAAAATATACATAAAAAGTAAGATGTTTACGACAGTAGTAGATATAAAATAACATGCAATAAAATATTTTTTAATAAAATGAAAATGGTGTGCATCTTTTTCAACAAAGACACAGCCTTCAACAATTCTAACTAGCTTGAAATTTAATATTATACATATCAGCATAAATACTGAAAGAATATAACCACAACTTTGGTATCTCTCTAGACTGGAGATTACAGATATTTTTCCTTATGTTTATTCAAAATTTCCTTTTTTATGCAGCAAATTTTCTTTTTTTTTTTTTTTTTTTTTTAAATTTTTTTTAATGTTTTATTTATTTCTAGGAGAGAGACAGCATGAGTAGGGGAGGGTCAGAGAGAGAGGGAGTGACAGACTCTGAAACAGGCTCCAGGCTCTGAGCTGGCAGTCAGCACAGAGCCCGACGCGGGGCTCGAACCCACGAACCGCGAGATCATGACCTAAGCGAAAGTCGGACGCTTAACCGACTAAGCCACCCAGGCGCCCCTAGGCACATTTTAAAAATATCTCTCAGAACACAAAACTCAGAAAAATGTTAGTAACATTTGTGATATTTAAGTTCAACTTCAGAAACTTCTTAAAATTCCATTTTGTGTAGAAAATATACCCAGACAGTGGAAGATATAAAAACAAAGGTGAAGATTTTGTTTGAAATGCCCATTTGTTAGATTATATATATATATATATGTATATACACACATGTATATACATATATTTCATATTTAATAGTAAATTTTTTTAATGTTTATTTATTTTTGAGAGACAGAAAGAGCGTGTGCACGGGAGGGACAGAGAGAGAAGGAGACACAGAATCTGAAGCAGGCTCCAGGCTCTGAGCTGTCAGCAGACCTGACACGAGGCTCGAACCCACAAACCTTGAGATCATGACCTGAGCCGAAGTCCGTATGCTTAACCAACTGAGCGACCCAGGCACTCCTGTATTTAATATTTATTTCTACGTACAAAAGAGAATACTAAAACTGTATTACAAAAAAAATTTTTAAAAACACCTCTGAGACAACAGTATCCAATACTAAATGAACTCAAATGCAAAAGTTATTAATGGACAGATATGGTATAAAAGTAAAATGGTTCTTGGGGTGCCTGGCTGGCTTAGTCAGAGGAGCACAAGACTCTTGATCTCGGGGTCGAGAGTCTGAACCCCACACTGGGGATACTGATTACTTAAAGTAAATAATTTTTTTGTTTAAAAGGTAGAATGGTTCTATTACGGTGTTTAGAACAAATCACTTCACTTCTAAGAAAATAAAATTACCAAGACATTGTTTTGGGTCTTTACTGATTATATGAAGTCATATTATATTTTCAGAACAATTATTCAGAAGGTAAACTCCATGAGGGTTCTGCTCACTGCTATATATTCAAAGTCTAGAACAGTACTCAAAAAACACATGTTGAGTGAAAAACAATAATTTATCTTTTACAAAAAAGTTACCACTAAACCATTTTAAGCACTGATCCACAGAACCAGACAAGTAAGATGATATAATAGACGTATCTAATTCTACTATATAAAAAAGAAGTTCCATGGTCTTAGAAATAAAATAAGAAATTAAATGAATTAAAACAAAATAATCCTTCTTGCCATCTCTTCCTCCATCAGGCAAAAAACAAGACAAAATTAATTCTCAAAACTAATGCCCACAATAGCTCTTTAGAAAGAGCTGTTTCATAAAAAATGTATAAAGAACTTACACAACTTAAAGCCAAAAAAAAATCTGATTAAAAATGAACAGAAGATCTGAAATAGACATTTCTCCAAAGAAGACATATACGTGGGTAACAGATGCATGAAAATATACTCAACATCACTAATAATCAGGGAAATGCAAATCAAAAAACAACGTGATATCATTTTCCTATCAGAATGACTAAAATCAAAAACACGAGAAACAAGTGCTGGCAAGGATGTGGAGAAAATGGAAAACTTTGTTCGCTGCTGCTGAGAATGCATACTGATGCAGCCACTGTGGAAAACAGTATGGAGGTTCTTCAAAAGATTAAAAATAGAACTATCATACAATCCAGTACTTCCACTACTGGGTATTTACTAAAGAAAATAAAAACACTAATTTGAAAAGATATATACATCCCCATGTTTATTGCAGCATTATATACAATAGCTGAGATATGGAAGCAACCTAAGAGGCCACTGATAGACAAACGGATAAGAAAATGTGGCACATACATACAATGGAATATTAGACAGCCATGAAAAAAGAGATTGTGCCATTTGAGACAATGTGGGTGAACCTCCTGGGTACTATATTAAGTGAAATAAGTCAGACTGAGAAAGACAAATACCATATAATTTCACTCATGTGGAATTAAAACAAAACAAAACAAAACAAAACAGGGGCACCTGGGAGGCTCCTTTGGCTAAGCGTCCAACTCTTAATTTCAAATTCATGAGTTTGAGCTCCATACTGGGCCCTGCACTCACAGCACAGAACCTACTTGGAATTGTCTCACTTTCCCTCTCCTCCCCCAATACCCCCTACACACACACTCTCTCTCTTAAAATAAATAAACTTTTAAAAAATATAAACAAATAAGAAAACAGAAAGAGACAGACTCTTAAATACAGAAAAGAAACTGTAGAGGGGTGGCGGCAAGGGAGACAGGCGACTGAGAGTACACCCAACCTGATGAGCACTGAGAAATGTGCAGAATTGCTGAACCTGAAACTAATATACTATATGTTAATTATACTTTGATTTTTAAAATAAATGAAGCTCACAATTGCTCTTCACATTAAAAATGTGAGAGAGGGAGTAAGATCACATCATAAACCTAATTTCTTATCGCGATCTAAGCTATTTTTATTTTAAATTTGTAAAGTGGCAAGCTAGCAGATAACAAAAATCAGAAACTCTACTCAATTAGCTAATCATCTGATATTGAAATGATACACTTTAAATTACTGGGAAAACATTTATTCTAAAACATGCTGAAAATTCAGACTACAGCCATCTGTGTTTGTCATTTGGAAGCCAATTATAAAAATGTTAACATATGTAGGCACCGAAATAGTTGCAAGATTTAGTGGAAAAATATTATGTCCACATACACTTGTCTTTCAAAACTGATTCAGATATCAAGCAAATATATTACTTTAACTAGAACATGAATAAATGACTAAACAAAATGACTGATAATTTATTCAAATTCAATATTTATAAGCAATCATTCTCAATAAAAGAACAAATGCTGTATAAAAACATGCCAAGTTTTTATAATGGCAGTTCAAAAAACAACTACTAATTGCAAGGTTTGTTTATTGAGTATTCATTGAGTGTTTACAATGCACCAGGCACTGTGCTAGACATGAATCAAAATATATAGGCCTACTTTTAGTCGCGGCCAGCCTATTACTTCACAAAGTTGGTAGAAACAAATAAAAGTTAGTGTACAATTTCATGAATGAAAGTAATCCTACATATCTGTAAAGAGATGGTACAGGAGCCTCTCATACCCTGATTTTTTCAAGGCTTTCTATAAGAGATGTGGTTGTCAAGTTTTAAATCTGTGAAGGAAATTACTTAGCATATGACAGGTATTAAGTAGTTCATTTATTTAAAAATATTTATTGGCTGCCTATCATGTATCCACCACTGTGCTAAATGCAGAGCAGGTAGTAATGAATCAAACATACAAACAGCACTCCTATGAATTGTAATCCAGGTAGGAAGAATATAGATAAACACAGAATTATATCATTTCAAGAGATAAAAAGCACTTTGAAGAGAAAGTACAGGTACTAAAGACAGGCTATGATAGAAAGACTTAATATGGTTGAAGATGTAGAGGTCAGGGAATATCCTACTAGAAAAAAAGAATGTGGAGGCTGAGATTTAAAGACAAATAGGCATCACTTGCCTAATATAATCGATTAAGAGGCAAAAGAAAACAAGAACACCTGACTCCAAATCCAGTAGTTTTTCCATTATACCAATTTATATTCCATGCATTCTGAGTTCCTCCCCCCCCATTTGTTATTATACTTTAAATCCTAGAACACTAAATTTAAAGGCATGAATATATGAAATTACCAAATGAAAAAATTACTTTTTTGACAAGACTGGGGGCAAAACACACCCAAAACAACACATACACACCAAAAAGAGAATATTATAAAATATTTTTAAAATGTTATCTAGTCTCTCCAGTTTCCAAAAACAGCTATAAGTTGAACCATTTTCTATGTTTTTGCTGTAGGAGATTTAAGACATCCTAATTAATTCTAATTATGGTGACTATTGGTACTTGTCAGTGCTGCCTTTAAACCTTTTTAATATTCCTTAATGAATGTTGCACAAGAATGCTGAAACTATTACAACAAAACCCCAGGGGCCTAACTATGGAAACAAAAAGAAGATTACAACAGTTGACCCAAAGACAATTTGTATGTAGGGCAACTGAAAAGTAGACAAAAGCAACATTTTAAGGATGCTCTGAAGCACATTTTCCAAATAACAGTGCCAAATAGCCCCCAACATATCAGATATGGAAAAGACCTCAGAACTTTACATTAGTAAGTCGTTAGTCTTACTTATATCTTATATTCTCATTCAATGTAGATTTTTTAAAATTAGTTTTGGAACACTTTCATGTCTAAGAAGAAAACAGATGCTGCAGTCTAAGGAATCACCTTAATTTTGCATATTTTAACACATTTCATTGTATGGCACATCGTAGGCACAAATATTTGTTGAATGAAAGTACTGTTTCAGGGGCGCCTGGGTGGCTCAGTCAGTTAAGCATCCAACTCGGTTTCGGCGCACGTCATGATCTCATGGGTTTTGTGAGTTCAAGCCTTACATAGGGCGCTGTGCTGATGGCGTGGAGTCTTCTCTCTCTCTGACCCTCCCCAGTTCACCCTGTCTCTCTCAGAAATACACTTTAAAATGCATTCCCCTAATGACAAAAAAAGTTTCAAAAAAATATGGATTATATACAATAGAGTACTGGACCACTGTGTCTAAAGAGAGACTAATAAGCTAGATTTGGAACACTGGAGAAGCCACTCAGCAGAACGTCGTTATCTTCAACTGTAAAATGAAGAGGTAGATTAGAAGGATATTTTAGGATTTCGTCTAGTTTTAAGGGCTCTCTTGAAGAATGTTTTTCAATTGTTCCCTATCCTTTTTCCTCTCCTATTCTCAATTACAAAGAAGGAAAAGATAGAATTTTACATCACAAAAGTTTTTTAACAAACTGAAAAAACAATGCAATAAATAGTATCTATTACTAAATGATCCCAAATGAAAAAAGATGATATATGTGGAATAAAAAGTATAAGGACTATAGTGTTTAGAACAAATCTCTTCTAAGCACATAAAATTATCAAAATACTATTTTAGGCTCATGTTACCAATTATGTGATCAACTTATTTCAGAACAAGTAACTAGATGGTAAGTTCCAGGAGAGCAGGGATTTTTAATCAAAATCAAATACTCTAATAATACTTTAAGTCTAGAACGGTGCCTGCACATAGGTTCTTTTTTCTTTTTTTAGCTTATTTATTTTTTGAGAGAGAGAGCAAGCGAGCAGGAGGGGCAGAGAGAGAGGGTGAGAGAGAGAATTCCAAGCAGGCTCCATACTGTCAGCATAGAGCCCAAACTGGGGCTTGAACTCATGAACCGTGAAATCATAACCTGAGCTGAAACCAAGAGGTGGCTACTTAACTGACTGAGCCACCTAAATGACCGTGCACAAAGAGTCTCAGTAAATATTTGTTGAATAAAAAAATGATTAAAAAAGAGGCACCACTGGTTGCCTGGGCAGCTCAGTCAGTTAAGTACCCGACTCTTGATTTCCGCTCAGGTCGATGGTTTGTGAGTTCAAGCTCCACATTGGGCTCTGCACTGACGGTGTGGAGCCTGCTTGGGAGACTCTCTTCCCCCCACCCCCTCTCTGCCCCTCTCTAACTCATGCGTGCTCTGTCTCAAAATAAATAAACTTAAAAAAAAAAAAGGCACTCTAAACAATAATTTTTTAAACGTTTATTTGAGACAGAGACAGAGCTTGAGTGGGGGAAGAACAGAAAGAGAAGGGGAGACACAGAATCCGAAGCAGGCTCCAGGCTCTGAGCTGTCAGCACAGAGCCCAATGCAAGGCTCGAACCCACAGACCTCAAGATCATGACCTGAGCCGAAGTCAGCCGCTTAACCAACTGAGCCACCCTGGCACCCCTAAACAATAATTTTAGACATCATTACCCAGAACTTCAGAATATATGCATAGTTCCTTAAAAAAAAAAAAAGATGGGGTGGGGATACCTGGGTGGCTCAGTTTCTTGAGCATCTGATTTTGGCTCAGGTCATGGTTTCACAGTATGAGTTCAAGCCCCTCACTGCACTTGCTGCTGTCAGTGCAGAGCCTGCTTGGGATCCTCTGACTCCCTCTCTCTGCCCCTTCCCCGCCTTGGGCTCATTCTCTCAGACAGTAAAAAAAAAAAAAAAAAAAAAAATTAGAAAAAAAAAGATGGGGTGCCCAACTGGCTCAGTCAGAAGAGCATGTGACTCTTGATCATGGGGTCATGAGTTTGAGCTGCACACTGGGTGCAGAGATTATTTAAATAAAATTATTAAAAAAGATGATATATCTGATCCATGGTTACATTACTGCACAATCATACAGTGTAAATTACATAAATGTGGAAAATGTTTTCAAAAAATTTTTCACGTAAGAAAATGCTCTCAACATAAAGTCAGGGGAAAACAAGCCAGAACTGCCTGAAGAGTATGATTCAAGTTAAGTTTAAAAATACACAAAGAAACAAAGAATCATCTAAGTAAGAGTGATTACTTGTGGGTTCGACTACAGGTGACTGTTTTCCTCACTACGGGTGACTGTTTTCTTCTTTGAAAGATCTTTGCCTCCCTCTCCCACAGATCTGTAAAGAATATACACTGATTAAATTAATATCACTTTTTAAAAAAATTATTTATTTTGAGACAGCGCATGCAAGCAGGGGAAGGCAGAGGCAAAGAGAGAGAGAACCCCAAGCAGGCTGTGTGCTATTAGCACAGAGCCCAATGCGGGGCTCAACTCACCTGTGCCAAAACCAAGAGTCGGATGCTTAATCGACTGAGCCACCCAGGCGCCCCTAATAGCACCTTTTTTTAAAAAGGATATAATACAACTACACACCCACCACAAATCTCATTCCAAAAAGTATAAAGAAGGCAAAACTCCAGGAATATGCTGTCCTGGGCTAGGTCCCATGAAACTAAACTTTCATGAAAGTCACTGGCTGATTTTCATCAGCCTCTCCAGACGCTGTGACCACACCTCATAGGCACGACTGCCAACACTGACAAGTCATTACACCTTCCCTGTTCACTCTCCATCTACCTTTGCATCTTCTCATGGTCACCTCAGTTATTAACAATAAACAGTGAGAAGAATGGCTCTTTGCCCTAATCTTATTTAGTGTCTCTATATTATAAAGTTTAATCTCTTTAAAAAAAAGAAAAAAAAGACATGTACGGTTCTTAAAAAGGAGAATTCTTATATCAAGGTATGCTGTAACAGATATTATTTCTCTCAGCAACATAAATACATGTCAGTTTATCACTTGAGGTTTCATTTTTTTTTTTTAATATTTTTATTTATTTCTAGGAGAGAGAGAGACAGCATGAGCAGGGGAGGGTCAGAGAGAGAGGGAGATACAGACTCTGAAACAGGCTCCAGGCTCTGAGCTGGCAGTCAGCAGAGCCCAACACGGGGCTCGAACCCATGAACTGTGAGATCATGACCTAAGCGAAAGTCGGATGCTTAACCGACTAAGCTACCCAGGCGCCCCACTGAGGTTTCATTTATAAGTCACAAGTTAGAGACTACTATTCTGATATATATATATCTTCCTCTTACAGGATTATCAACTTAATAATAAAAAAACTGCTACATCTAGTCGGTTCAATGGCCCATCCCATCAGGTATCCAGCGTTGATCAACTCTGAAGGACATCTGTCAGAGATCATTTCTGTGATGTACTGAGATACATAATAAAATGTTATTAAAAAAACATTTATAATAATAAATGTTTTTGGCTTCAGTTCCTCTTCCTACCACATTCCCCAACACAGTCACTACTCCCCAAGAACTGACAGATCTTGGGATCACAATCTCTGCACACATCAAGGCCCTTGGCAAGTGCTGGGCATCAGAAGATGGGCAAAAGTTAACACAGCAGCAACAGTGGTGTAAAAAAAAAAAAGTAGAAACACCCAAATGCTCAGATACTAAGGCAAATTCCTAGAATAGAGTATTATACATAGGAAAGAACACTCTCTACGTTAACACTGAACATAAAGCACATCACCAAAGACTGCTTGCAACATGATACCATTAAGTTCAAAAACAGAATGAATAGATTGTTTATGTACACATAGGTGATAGAGAAAAGCAAGGCAATGATAAAATTCAGATTTGTAATTACTGTGGTGGGAAGGGGGTGAGATTAGACTGGGAAGTTTCAAACGTATCTGAATGTACATATATCTTAAGCTGGGTGATAGGTATAAAGGTAGTTTTTTTAAAATCATTTATCTTATCTATACAGTTTATAATTATTCTTTTGTAGGTGAAATATAATTAATTTAGGTATTTTAAAAGTATACTGTAGACCTTCCTTCTGAGGAAATTAGCCAGTGCTCATAGCTCCTACCATCCATGACACTCCTGCCTCTCCTCACACTCTAGTTTGGTGAGAAAAGAGGGAGGTCTACTCTATTCTTCTGGAATTAGAGAACAAGGAGGTAAGAAAGATGTCCAGAAAGGTAACAGAGGGGAGAGGCATCTTATATGAAGGTCTAAAATCAATGTATGATATGATAATCATAAAAATCTATAAATATTCATGAAATCAACCATAAAGTACAATTTACATGATAAACCTACTAGTCATGCTGCAGACTGAACTATTTTTCTCTGTATCCGACATGGCCAGTTCTCCTATTTCTTCAGTTGCACACCAAGGAAAGGAACTGGCTTATGAGAGCTCATGATGTAGAATCACTCAGTGTTGCAGAATCACACAAAGTGGCTATGCTTCTGGAACTGAAACTTTGCTGCATATTGAGGATCTTTAAAAAAAAAATAGTGAGTCCTGGCTCTCACCCCAGATATTCTGATTTGAGGATGGAGTGTGACCTAGGAGTCAAAATTGTTCGAAGCTTCCCAGGTGCTTCTGCTGTGCAACAAAGTTTGGGACTACTAGGCTAGATACTTGTTCCACGAAGAAATACACTTACACTCCTTAAATAAATTTTCTTTCCCCTTTCTTTTTTTAAAGTGTATACAGTGAGGGGCGCCTGGGTGGCTTAGTCGGTTAAGCGTCTGACTTCCACTTAGGTCATGATCTCTCGGTTCGTGGGTTCGAGCCCCGCGTCGGGCTCTGTGCTGACTGCCAGCTCAGAGCCTGGAGCCTGTTTCAGTCTGTGACTCCCTCTCTCTCTGACCCTCCCCTGCTCGCGCTGTCTCTCTCTCTCCTAGAAATAAATAAAACATAAAAAAAAAATTTTTTTTAAGTGTATACAGTGAAAAACCTCATTAAATAGACTTGATGACTCATCCTATAACTTCTGGTCACGTGTAAGCTAATGCACAGGCAAAGGAAGCTGACCTGCAAAAGGAGGAGTATCAGATATTGTGAAAGATAAGAGATGATGTAGAGAACAGCACGGGTTCCAAATGCCTTTTCAGTTTCCCATGAAGCCCAACTATACTTCATTTACCTTCCTTTGTAATCTATCTTTAAAATAACCCAGGGCGGGGCGCCTGGGTGGCTTAGTCGGTTAAGTGTCCGACTTTCGCTTAGGTCATGATCTCGCGGTTCGTGGGTTCAAGCCCCGCATCGGGCTCTGTGCTGACTGCCGGATCAGAGCCTGGAGCCTGTTTCAATCTGTGACTCCCTCTCTCTCTGACCCTCCCCTGCTCATGCTGTCTCTGTCTCTCTCTCCTAGAAATAAATAAAACATTAAAAAAAAATTTTTTTTTTAAATAAAATAACCCAGGGCACCTAGGTGGCTCAGTTGGCTAAGCAGCCAATTTTAGCTCAGGTCATGATCTCACGGTTCCTGGGTTCGAGCCCCGCGTTGGGCTCTGTGCTGACAGCTCAGAGCCTGGAGCCTGCTTCAGAGTGAGTGAGTGAGTGAGTGAGTGTGTGTGTGTGTGTGTGTGTGTCTCTCTCTCTCTCTCTCTCTCTCTCTGACCCTCCCCTGCTCACACTCTGTCTCTCAAAAATATACATTAAAAAATAAATAAATGAAAATAAAATAACCTTCTATTTTCTCTCCCTCACTTACATAACCTCAGGTTTTTGAAGATAAAACAGCCCTACTAGAATTAGGGTATTTACCTTTAGCTATGTTAATCAAGTCAGTATTTTATATTTTTCTAAATAATGATTTTACTGCTTCATCTGTGTAACAATAACAGAACTGCCACCTGGTGGCAACATACCTAACTGACTAGAGGATAGAATTTTTGGAAAGGAATAATCTCTTCAGAGCTAAACATACTAAATACACATTTTTTAACAGTTTTTTGCTACTTTTGGGAACATATCCATACTACTTTAAGTAACACCTATGGCTTCTCATTAGATGATCCCAGCCTGTCTTGAATCTAATATTCTGTTCTATAGCTTGATCCTCCATGCTCCAGCATGAAGAGGATGATAGCTAATATTTCTCAAACACTTAAAAAAAATTTTTTTCTTATGTCTTTGACAGAGAGAGACAGAGAATGAGAGGGGAAGGGGCAGAGACAGAGGGAGACACAGAATCTAAAGCAGGCTCCAGGCTCCCAGCTGTCAGCATAGAGCCCGATGCAGAGCTCGAACTCACGGACTGTGAGATCATGACCTGAGCTGAAGTCAGACGCCCAACCGACTGAGCCACTCAAGCAGCACCTGAACACTTTTCATAATCTGGCAATATTCTAAGCATTTTATATACGTAAGCTGAATTCTCTTAATAAGCCCAAGGCAGGTACTGTTATTATCCTTACTTTCCAGATGGGGAGCAAGGGCACAGAGAGGTTAAGTAAGTTGCCTAAATTCACAAAGCTAAAAAATGGCAGAGCTATAATTTGATCCCAGATGGACTGGTCTAGTCCAAGCTCATAACCACTACAATTATACTGCTTTTCACAGTAAAAATTTTGAAAATTTAGGTAGCATACACCACCTGATTTCCATTCATTTCCAAATGTGAATTCTACATTTCCCTTTCTGACCAATTGCTGCTAAAGCTAAAGGTCACTTTTCAAGTCTCCATTACACTTGATTGCTCATTTTTGACTGTTACTCTTCCTTACTTGAAACTCGTCTTCTCCGTTTCACAGACATCATCAACTCCTAGCTTTGTTAACAGTTTGTGTGTCAGTGTCCTGTGCAGATACTTCTTCACTTGCCTTTTAAACATGGGTGCTTCCACAGGATTCAACTCAGTCTGCATTAATCTTCCTGAGTGAACTCCTCATTCCCAGAGTGCCAGCGAGTATCTTTAAACCAAATATTTATCTCTAGCATGGGCTTCTGTCTTCAGCTGCAGACAGATACTCAATTATACACTATATCATTCCTCTAGGATGCCCAACAGGCATCTCAACTCAACGTATCCAAAACTTACCTTCATCTTACTCAAATATTTGTTTCCCTCGAAACATATTTACATTTCCTATCTCAGACACTCTTTTTTTTAAATTTCTTTTTCTAATGTTTATTCATTTTTGAAAGGCAGACCATGAGTGGGGGAGGGGCAGAAAGAGAGGGAGACGCAGAATCCAAAGCAGGCTCCAGGCTCTGAGCTGTCAGCACAGAGTCTCTTGTGGGGCTCGAACTCACAGACCATAAGATCATAACCTGAGCTCAAGTCAGAGGCTTAATTGACTGAGCCACTCAGGTGCCCATCTCAAACACCCATTTCACTCAAACTCTCCTATTCTCTCTGCCCTCTTAGCTCTGCCCTCATGACCTAATCACTTCCCAAAAGCCCTGCCTCCTAAGACTAGTACCATGGGGGTTAGGATCTCAACATACACATTTGGGGGTGGAGGGGGACACAAACATTCAGATGACAGCATCTTCCTTACCCTTCACAACAAATAATTACCAGGGCACCTGGGTAGCTCAGTGGGTTAAGCATTTGGCTACTAATTTCAGCTCAGGTAATAATCTCATGGGTTTGTGAGATCAAGCCCACATCAGGCTCTGTGCTAACTGCGCAGAGCCTGCTTGGGATTCTCTCTCCCCCTCTCTGCTGCTCCCCCTGTCCCTCCCCCTTGGAACACGGCTCTCTCTTTCTCAAAAAAATAAAATACATAAACTTAAAAAAATGTTTAAAGTCCATGTAGGGCTGAAGTTAAGGACACAATCTCTTGAGGCACACAGACTGGGTTTGAATCCTTGCTCTGCCACTATGACTTTGTGCAAATGACTTAACCTCTCGAATTTTCCCACCTATAAAATAGGGATAGCAACAGTATCCACAGCTCTTAAACAGTTCTAAGTATTAAATGAAGTAATAAATATAAAATCCGTAGCATAATGCCTACTAGCATTAGATAGTACTCAATATTTAGTAGCTAATATTATTACTGAATTTATATTCCTTCTTCCACTGTCAACTTTCCCATTGTCCAAGTGAGAGATAATGTGGAACAGAAGTGAGAGGATAAATCAAGAAACATTCAGAAGGTAAAACCAACAGAAATATGGTGACTATTTGGATCTGAAAGGTAAAAGAGTGCCAGGGAAACGAAATAGAAGGTGAGGTAAAGTGGGCCTGGTTTTACTGGGTACTGATTGAATGGTGTTAGAATGGAAAGAAAAAGGCTAAGTACGAGACAGATTTTGAATAAAAATTAAAAAAAAACAAAAGGACTGGGTTATGAGTTTGAAGGTTATAGGAAAATAATCACAGGATACTTCAAAGGATCTTAGTTTTCAACTGAGATGCATTCTGAATAGGTATAATCTACTAGGCCTCAGAAGTATGATGGCAAATAAGATATAAAAGAACTCCAGAACACTAAAAAAGTTTAAATTTGGGGGTGCTTGGGTGGCTCAGTCGGTTAGGCCTCCAACTCTTGATTTCAGCTCAAGTCACGATCTCACAGTTCTTGGGATCAAGCCCCAAGTCAGGCTCTGTGCTGATTGCATGAAGTCTGCTGGGATTTTCTCTCCCTCTCTCTCTACTCCTTCTCTGGTTACTCTCTCACTCAAAAATAAATAAACAAAAACAATTTTTTTTTTTAAGTTTAAATTCAAATCCTAAAGGAAAAAAAGACTGTATATACACTCTTCTGTCCTAGAATTAAAACCCTGAGGCCTATTAAAATTACTTATATTGGATCTTATCCTTTGAATTTTAAAATTATATACTCTTCTTGGGGCGTCTGGATGGCTCAGTAGGTTAAGTGTCACTCTTGGCTTTGGATCATGTCATGATCTCACAGTTACATGGGTTCGAGCCGAACCTCTGACAGTGTGAGCTTGCTTGAGAATCTCTCTCTCTCTCTGCCCCTCCCCCGCTCACATTATCTTCAGTCTCTCTCAAAAAAAAAAACAAAAAAAAAAAACTTAAAAAAAATGTTTAATAGGGGTGCCTGGGTGGCTCAGTCAGTTAAGCATCTGACTTTGGCTCAGGTCATGACTTCACGGTTCATGAGTTAGAGCCCTGCGTCGGGCTCTGTGCTGACAGCTCAGAGCCTGGGGGCTGCTTCAGATTCTGTGTCTCCCTCTCTCTCTGCCTCTCCCTCACTCATGCTCTGTCTCTCTCTCTCTCTCTCAAAAATAAACGTTTGTGCTCGCTTCGGCAGCACAGATATTAAAAAAATAAATAAATGTTAAAAAAAATTTAAAAAAAGAAAAATGTTTAATATATACTCTTCTCAACTACAAAAAATAAATACATATATACAAATATATATACAAATATATATCCCAAATTATCTTCTCTTCTTTTCAAGCTCAATTATAAAAAGTCCTATTGGTTGAAGTGGAAAAGTGAGAGCTCTCGTGTTAAAGGGAAGTTACTGAGTAAAAAGGCTTAGACAAATATTTTCATTACAAAAGGAATTTATGCAAATTAAAATTTAAATATTAATTTGATAAATGTAAAACATTTTACCTAAAAATATTTCCAATATTCTCAAGTTTTCTAATAGAAAATAGTTTCTATAACTTTTAGCCAAAACACATTATTTTGTATATAAACTTCCAGCAGACACTTGCTAATGCAGTTTTTACACATTTTCTAATACCTTGTCCTTTAGAGTATATACTCATCTATTTGACTTAAGAAATCAACATACATATGCACAGTCAACAGACCATAAATGGTGTGTTAATTAACTGAGACCACTGCCCTATGTCCAGTGCAATCCTCTACACCTCCTTCACATACTTTCGTATGTTAAATTTGATGATAAATATGGAAAACAAATATTTATAGTTATAAGTGATCCCTAACTATATCTTCTTCCCTGGGGAAACGATAAGGCAATATCAACTTGAATAAAAGTGAGACTCCTGAGGAATAAATACAGCTTCATCACAAAGACCATAATAAATGATTCTTTTTGAACAAGGAACTTTGCAGTGTGTTCACTATCAAAAAAAAAAAAAAAAGAAGAAAAATGATTCTAGATTTTATATCCTGTTTTTCAGAGAACTGTAAACCAGAGAATATATTCAATTAACAGAATTTACAAATTCAAATTTTTACAGATTAGGACTTTAAATTATACAGTTTAGCGTAGTTTTTACTAGTCAAAATAGTAACTTTGGGGGCTTTAAGAAATCATCCCTTAAAAGGGGGGAAAAAGACTTACAGAAAAATTTAGACTACATAAAAATCTACATGAACAGATTGTTAAATTGCTACATGAACAATCATAACACTGATAGCAACTTAAACACTATACTGTTCATGAACAAAAAGGATAAAGGACTTTTTCATGGTACAAAAGAATTTATAGATATAAATAACCTAGGCAAGAAATAAATAACATATGAAAACTTCTGAAACAATGAATAGTATCAAATCCATGTGCAAATCCACCTAAACTTTATGCAGCATACAAGATATCATTAAGTACCCTACGTATATTTTGATGACTACTACCACAAAAACACTAATAGTAAAAGGGAAATATCTTATACTACTGAAATATTACTACAGATCGATTGTGTTCACATATGAAAATGACAGGCCCTTTTGTTACTAAACAAGACTAGGGTTTTTGTAACCATAGTGAAAATGGATTGGTAATGATGAAGCCAAAAACCCAACAGGTGCCCCTTGGACTGACTGCATGCACTTGTAAAACAGCTGGCCATGGAATGGAATGACTCACTGGCCCACACAGAAATCAAACTTTAGCATCATTCTCTCATCAATTCACCAAGAACTATTATTCAAAGGAATCAACAGTTTAAATTTTGGGGGAACCCAGAGGGTTTTTAAAAAAAGCATGAGAGGGTCACCTAGGTCTCCAGTCGGTTAAGCATACAACTTTGGCTCAGGTCATGATCTCAGGTTCATGAGTTCAAGCCCCACATCGAGTTCCAAGAGGACAGTATGGAGCTTGCTTGGAATTCTCCATCTCTGTGTCTCTCTCTGTCCCTCCCCTACTCATACTTTGTCTCTCTCTCAAAATAAATAAACTTAAAAGAAAAAAGTGAAAGATGATCCTACTGAAATGTATGTCTCTCTCTGTCTGCCCAAGCACATGTATTCTCACTCTCTCTATATGTAGAAAAAAATTATTTATACATATAAATACAAGTATAATAATAATATTATATAACAATTGGCAACAACTCAAAAAAAAAAAAGCAAAGGACTTTAGAAGACACATTTCTCCAAAGAAGATAGACAAATGGCCAAAAAGTACACGAAAAGATGCTCAATATCCTCAAACACTAGGAAGGAAATCACAAATCAAAACAAATGAGACACCACTTCCCACCCACTAGAATGGATATAATTAAGAAGACAGAAAACCGGGATGCCTGGGTGGCTTAGTCGGTTAAGTGACTCTTGATTTCAGCTCAGGTAATGATCTCACAGTTCCAGAGATAGAGCCCCACATCAGGCTCTGTGCTAACAGTGGGGAGCCTGCTTGGAATTCTCTCTCTGCCTCTCCCCCACTGATGTTCTCTCTCCCTCAGTATAAACATTTAAAAAAACAAAACAGAAAACAAGTGTTGGTGAGTATATGGAGAAATTAGAACCCTGCTGGTAGACATGTAAAATGGTACATTTGCCTTGGAAAATCACTTTGGCAATTCCTTAAAACACAGAATTAACTTATGATCCAGTAATTCTACTCCTATGTATATACTCAAGTGAAATGAAAATAGGTACTCAAATACTTATATATGAATGCTCATTGCAGTGCTATTCATAATAGTCAAATGGTGGCAACAACTCAAATGCCCATCAATGGATGAATAAACAAAATGGAGTAAATGCTACATAAAATGGAATATTATTCAGCCATAAAAGAGAATGAGGTACTGATGCATACCACAACATGCATGAGCCCTTGAAAATATTATACCAAGTGAAAAAAGCCAATCAGTAAGGGTCAAACATTATAGGAGTCCATATATATGAAATATCTGGAATAAGTACACACACAGAAACAGAAAGCAGATTGGTAGTTGCTGAGGACTGGTAAAAGGAGGGAATGAAGAGTTTCTGTTTAATGGGTACAAGGTTTTATTCTGGAATGATAAAAATGTTTTGGAACTAGATGGAATTGGTGGTTGCAAACTGTATTTACTAAATGTCACTGAATATTTGTTTTAGGATGCTTAATTTTTGTTATGTGAATTTCATCTCAAACATAAAAAAATCACAGCTTCTTTGTATCTAGCAGAAGAAGAAAAAGTTCTCAATCACTATCTCATTTATTCTTCACAACACCTGTTGAGATTCACGTCCTGCAACAGGATTATTCCCAAAGACCATAAAGTACAGAATTTGTGATAATTTAAACAAATGCTTGCTAAGTAAATGTCCATAGTTGCAACTGTAGGCGTTCAAAAATGTCAGCTGAACAAATAGCAAATAAATGTCTCTAAAGTCCTAGTGCCTTTTCTAGTATGCCAAATAGTAGTAGTATAGATTCTCACACATAAATACCCCAGATGCAAAACAGCCTCTATAAATAAACTTTTTAAAATTCTGAAGCTTTTCCAAATTAAAGTTTTAAAAAAGATGCTAACCAATGAAATGACTAATTTCAATTTTTGTGGAATCTTAAAGAAATATAAATAATGTTCCTTATCATTAAACGTTTAATAATTTTCTAAGAGAACTTTTTCTATGTTAGAAATTTGTTTACATTTCAATTAACAGTAGGTCTATAATAGATATTTTGCAGACACAGTGTAGCTCTTCATACAACCTTTATACATTAAAATAAAAAGTGTCTTTGTTTAGTAAAAATAATTTCTGCCCAATCTTGTCATATTCTAATCACTTGGGTATATCCTACCTTTTTCACTTCCTCTCTTCTATGTGCTCAATTCAACTTTCAGTTTCACTGACAGGACACCAGGAACCTCCTTGTTTTAGCAAGATCATTGGATCTTTCATCTGATTCCTGACATTTCTTGGATTTGCCTTAGAAACCTTTCTTCAATATACATTTTAAGAAGCTTATTCTACCCATTCTTTCCTTCATATTATCCCTCTTAAGGCACATAACCTAAAAATGCTATTTTGCTTTTCAACAAAGGCTGACCATCATGAATTAGCTTTTAAGTAACAAGACAATGCACAACTGTTGCAATAAATGATGATTTAAAAAAAAAATGATGAAGCTATCAAACTGCTGTACCCACTTTGAGAGCGAAGTAAACTGTGCCACATATAATAAAAAACTAGAAAGTTCTGGGGTGCCTGGCTGGCTTACTCATGACATGAGTTCAAGCCCCATGTTGGGTGTAGAGGTTATGCTCACAAAAAAAAAAAAAAGAAGAAAGAAAAAGAAAAAGAAAGACAAGAAAGTTTCAAAGATACAAGTATGAAGAGCAACTTTCTTAGTAGTGGAGCAGAGTATCTGAAATATGCAGAGAACAATTTTATGCCACAAGTAACTTTATTATCAGCGTGGAAACAGTAATTAAAAAGTCCAGTTTTCAATAACCTAATATACAGCTTGCAGAGAACACTGTCCTTTTTGCATACAATTAGCACTACTTTCCAAAATGCTCATTAAACAAATAAAAATCATAATTACTACTGAGTGCAAGAGGGAAAAATTTTAATAATTTTTCACCAAATCAGGGTGCCTAGGTGGCTTAGTCAATTAAGGGTCCAATTTCAACTTAGCTCATGCATGATCTCACGGTTCCTGAGCTCAAGCCCCGCGTCAGGCTCCATGCTGACAGCCGGGAGTCTGGAGCCTGCTTCCGATTCTGGGTCTCTGTCCCCCACTTGAACTATATCTCTCTTTCTCAAATCTAAACAAACATTTTAAAAAAGTAATAATAATTATTCACCAAATAATGATAATTATATACAATGCTGAATAGCAAAACTTTGGTTTTACTGAATTCTGCTATATTCACAAGTATACCCAATGTGAATTTACAGGAGTAATAACACTAATAATATTAAATACACAATCGTCCTCTAATTTTGTTCACTAATATTACAATACATTTAAAAAATTTTTTGTTTGTTTATTTTTGAGAGACAGAAGAGACAGAGTACAAGCAGAGGAGGGGCAGAGTGAGAAACACCCACAGAAACCAAAGTAGGCACCAAGCTCTGAGCTGTCAGCGCAGATCCAAACGTGGGGCTCGAGCTCATAAACCATGAGATCATAACCTGAGCCAAAGTCGGACGCTTAACTGACTGAGGCACCCAGGCACCCCTACAATACTTTCTTTATATTAAGAGTGTAAATAATTTCACTTGGAAAAAAATGAAGTCACTTAAAGTAGGTTAACACAAGGACAGCCTATGCAGTGCCATCCCCGTTAGCACTCTGTTAATGCGGTTAGTCCAGCTGGGAAAATAGTTACTTAATAATACAGTAATGTCTCACATCTCCATGGGTCAAGCTTCTTGCTACATTAATACAGAGGAAGTAGCTGAGGACTCAACAGTAATCAAAAAAATCAACAAGTAGTAGAAAAACTGAACTGTCATAAAGCCCACTCACTGCGCTCCATCAATTTTGATTTTTATAAACCATTCTATCAAACTCACTTACTGGGTTGTCTAGTCACAGCAAATCTAAAAAGCAAATCAGGGGAAGAGGCAGATCAGATGGAGCAAGGCAAGAGGAGCGTGACCATGGCAATGAGAATAGACAGCAAGGAAAAAAGAACTACGAAATACAAAGGCAGTCTGTGCAGGTCTGATACTGTAGGCTCCCAAATATGTAATATAAGCAACAGTAAGAACTAAAGTTGCAGGACTCCACCAAAGTAGGGCCCTTAGGAAACTTATTATTCTGTATCTCATTTTTTTAAATTCTCTATAATAACCATACAATATAACAAGTTCTTCCTGTATTTGATAAGGTTTTGTTATCTAAAAATGGCATTTAAACATGTTTTACTGATCTTGAAATATACTGTAATTTGGAAAATACTAAAGTGTAAAGAAAACAAAATTGCCAATAAACCCCAACAAAAGAGATAACCGTTATTTTTATCACTGCATTTTTTTCCAGGTGTCTTCACATATACATATGTGCATATACTTTTATAGTAACGTTTTTATTAACCTCACATTATTTGTGGACATTTTCCCAACTCAAAAAGTCTTAATAGTATTATTTTAATGGCTACATTTACCAGAATTTATTCCACCATTGCCGATTTTAGTTATTATAAAATATTTTACAAAGCATACTATACTGCATTCAAGTCATAAAAATAATCATTTATAAAGTCTAGGTACAAAAAGGAAATTTTTCAATGAACAGCTTGCCAAACACTAAGAAAAAAATTTAGAAGTTGTGATTGATAAAACTAGATTACCAAATACAATATTTAAGTCCAATGAATAAACAAGCCATTTAGAAAACCAAGTTTCTAAATAAGTTTTGGGAATGATAACTTTAAGTGATTTCAGATGCCAGGAGTAACGATTTCCAGTTAAGAGAATTATGGATTACTGTTATTAAATTATAACTTGCTAGTAAAGTATTACCATGAACAACTGGTAGTCAGTTTGCTAATTCATTCATTAAGCTAATATTAATTGAGAACCTACTATGTAGTAGGCCCCCTGCTGGCTGCATTAATATCAATGAGAGCCTCCTTTTGTAAAGTAGTCTGAAAAACAAGGTAGCAACATTTAATGCACGTTTCCAAACAAAAAAATTCATCTGAAATTCTACTGTTCCTTCTCTTTCATTGTACTTCTTATTCACTGTCCCTCCCTCCCACTAAACTGTAAGCAACTTGAGAAGAGAGACTGTCACCACCTCTAAATTTCCAACTTTGGTATAAACCAGTTCAATACAGGTTTGCTAAATGACTTTACAGTACAAAGTTTTTAAGTCCTAATCTAAAAGTACACAAGTTTCCACAATAAAATAAGTTATACGCTAGTTTAATGATGCTGTTTTTAATCTATTTCACATTCTATCAGTCTTCATAATCTTAATGGCTATATAATATTCCACTGAAGTTACATGATATGGCTGAAAAAATCACTTATGCTAATATTCTCTTTGAACCTTGTTTCCAGTATTTCTACATTATACAGCTAATGTTCGAACAAACATATCCTGCCTTATAAATCTGACAGATTTCTGACTAGAAAAATTGGACTCAACTCCAGAAGACAATCTTCTACAATAAAAGTGAATATTAAAAGAAAAAGATTTTTAATCTACAGGCAAAGTTTTGAAGGACAAAAACAAACTAGAATTTTTTTCCACATCAATTTAAATGAATCTGTTATTATATGTGTTATCCAAAATAAACACTGTTTTGTAAGCCTGCTTTACATATATCTTTAAGAAACATATTTCTGGGGGGAGGCAGTACAAAATGTCTAATTAGAGTATCAATGCTTTCAAAGGAAGCACACATTTTATCTCCACCTTCTCGGATTCAGAGCTTGCTCAGACCCTCAGGTTAAAGAAATGTGAGCAACTCTGGGCTTCTGAAGATGTCACCATTCCCCTTTCCCTCCTACCTGGTAACATAAAAGTGCTTAAGCTTTGGTCTTAGACAGAAGAAACTTAAGGAAAAGCCAAATGTATTTCAGAAATATGAAGCTAGTTTTATATGCATATTCATTTAAGAAACTTGTGTTGAGCATCCACAATGGCATCTCTGTGGTTATGGCCCTTTGGTGATTACTGAAATCATGGATCCCCTTTCCTTTGTTTTATTTTTAGGGAGACAAGGACAGGAGAAAAGAAAAAAACAGTCAACTCTACTATCATTTAATTGTGGTCCAAGTATGAATGCTAACAATTATCTCTAATAAGATAGAGTATAATCTATAAAAGCTAACGTCGTCATAGGAGAAAGGGGGCCTTTGAGGCCAGATAGAAGATATACTCGAATATGTAATTTTTAAAAGAAATATGCCATTTGATTTATATCTTGTCTATATTACATTTTTCACGAAGCCCAGTAAATAACACCTGTGCATAGTCTTGTTTTACAGGTTTCTTTCTTTCACACAGACATAAAATAAGGACTCACAGAGACATATATGACAATTCAATTATTTAAAGTAGGAACCCTATAGGTGTTGCTTAGAATATGGAACCTTTTCGTCCCCCGCAGTTCCCATCCACAGACTGCATTAACATTCCACACAATACAAAAGAGCAGGCCATGACAAAGACCTCCAAACACAAATATACAAAGCTACAAAAGCCCCTAACGCGAACTTCACAGCTGGTACTTGGGGCACACTCAAGCCACTGCTAAGGCAGCTGTCACAGGCCAATCACATATCTAAGAGTGCCAGCGTGCCACCAAAGAAAGCTAAGCTGATGATCAGCGTACAAATCCCCCACCAAATAAAGAAAAGCTCTAAATCCCCACCCTGAAAAGCACAATGCCTGCACTACCCAGGGAACTCCCTAAAACTGAAAAGCTGGAGATTTAGAAGCAATAAATATCAGCTTACAGCAATACAGTAAAGGAGGGGACTTAATTTGGACAGTAACAAAAAAGCCACACCACCCAATCATCACGGAAGTATCCTCTGCTAGGTAGTTAATACCAGGCTTTTTTAATTGGGAAAAAAAAAAGAGAGAGAAAAGAGCAAAGGGAAAATTCAGGTCCTGCAGCACCTCCCTCCCGGGCAGCGAAGCGGGACTGCGATCTCCGCTTCCCAGGCCCTTCCCACCCCTTTCCAGCCACCGCCTCCCACCACGGGCCCAGCAGCCCCCGGCTCTCTTACCTTCGCTTTGCCGGCTTCCAGTTTCTTCTGCCTCTCTTCGTCCTCCATGGCCTCTGAAGAGAAGGCTGGGGGAACACAGGGAGGGTCGAGGGTAAAAAAGGAAAGGTCGATTCCAGCAGAGGTGGGACCGCGAGCTCCACCGCCCAGGGAGCAGGGCCGGGCCAGGCGCTCCCCCCGCCCAAAGCGGAGGCAGTCTACGCGCTCACTGGCTGACCGTGCTCAGCCGCACGAGCAACGCCGTCGCCGCCGCCGCCATCTTCGTCTCCACGTAAACACACGGCGAGGCAGGAGGCGGGGGGGAGGGGGGCGACGTAGGTCCGCGCAGCCGCCGCGAGCCCCGACGCGCCGGGCAGGTGCGCCCGCGGCCCAGCCCCACGCGCCGCCCCGCCCCAGCCAGACCTGCGAGCCGAGGCCGCGGCTGCCCTAGTCGGAACCACGGCTCGGACCTCGACTCCCACAGATAAAACCCCCGCAGGGGTGAGCGCCCTTCCCAGGGACAAACCTTCCCCATGTGGCAGCCTGACTGAGGAGCTGGCAGAGAGGGGGTGTGCCTGGGGCGCTGGCGGGATCTCCACCCACTGTGCAAAGGACTCAATGGTCGCTTTTTTAAAACACGGAGATTTTTCAGGTTATAAAAATAATATATGCCTAACGGTGAAGTCGGTGACCCATGAAAAGCCCCAAAGGAAAAGACCCACCGGACGTTATTTTTTCAGCCTAGATCGACTTCTCCAGTCGGAGAACTGGGAGACCAGCCAGCAGCTCTCATTACTTCTTTAGCTGAAAGTCCCTCCCTCTTCCCCACACCGGCCCGCCCCATCTCCGGTTTATCCTTCAAGGCCCACCTCACACGCCGCCCCAAATGGCTTTCCCGATCTCTTTGTTCCCTCAACCACAGTTAGAAGTATCCAGCTATAGCTTATTCTCCTTCCACTCCTCTTTGGATTTCCCTCTTAGTAATGATGTCCTGAAAGGAGCCTCGGCTTTGGAACCTGGGTTGGGGACAAAAGCCAGTATACACTTTCTAGCTTGAATGACCTTGAACAAGTTACTGATTCCCCCTCAACTTACCTGGAAGTTTTGGAAGGGTTGTTAATATATGTGAGTCAGTATCTGTGACTGCCTCTGGCATATTAAAATGTCTTAATTAAAAGTAGTTTTTTCCTCTCTTTGTATTTCCTATATGAACTCTACATGATATTTGAATACTTTATGCACCACTTCTTAGTTTACCTCATAGACTTGATTCCTTGATGGCGAAGACTATTTTGCTCATCTTGGTATTACTAAAATGACTAGCACAGTGTTTTGCACTTAATAAATACTTGTTAGATTGAACTGAGCCATTTTTATAATTTTCATCTCTTACCTCAATACTTACTCTCTTACCCTCAAATACATTTCTGAGGTGAGCTACACAGCTTAATATCTCAGGTTGATAACTCAGGCTGATCGTGTTTCTTCCTTGTTTGAGCTAAGGTGGACTCAAAAACCAGCAGGTGTGAACTAAAATAAGCTATGGGGGGCACCTGGGTGGCTCGGTTGGTTAAGCATCTGACTTCAGCTCAGGTCATGATCTCATGGCTTGTGGGTTGAACCCCCCACATCAGGCTGTGTGCTGACAGCTCACAGCCTGGAGCTGCTTTGGATTCTGTCTGTCTCTCTCTCTGCCTCTCCCCTGCTCGCACTCTCTCTCTCTCAAAAATAAACATTAAAAAAATAATAATAAAATAAGCTATGAGTTCAACCATAGAAGTGGTGCTAGTGAAAATAGGATTAAAAATGAAAACATTATGGGGTGCCTGGGTGGCTCAGTCGGTTAAGTGTCCGACTTCAGCTCAGGTCATGATCTCACGGTTTGTGGGTTCGAGCCCCGCGTTGGGCTCTGTGCTGACAGCTAGCTCAGAGCCTGGAGCCTGTTTCAGATTTTGTGTCTCCCTCTCTCTCTCACCCTCCCTTACTCACGCTGTCTCTCTCTCAGAAATAAATAAAAACATTTAAAAAAATGAAAACATTAAAGATATAAAGTCTACTATAACCTGAATACGAGTTTTAAATAGCTCTGATTTAGAAATTCTTAGATTTAAAAAAGACTTTTATTCTCAAACTCCATAATGCATACATATTTGTGCCAGTTGGAATACCCAATTATATACTGACCTGGTGCCTTTACCTGAATTAGGCAATAGATGAGATTAGTCATTTTATCATAGGAATAAAAGAACTAAGCCAATAGTAGAAGTAATTTAGTCAACCACCAAGCTAAGAGTCAGACTGGGAACCAGGTGTTCTAATTGTGCAGTGATTTAATTGCTGCCTGGATTGAAGGATTGTTTGTAGATCCCCATTGCCTAGAATGCGGAAGCCCTAGGTTATCTGACAAGATATTTGCTTGTTAATAGATACTTTCTCAATGACTACGGAAGTCAGCTCTTTGCTTCAGTATGTGCTAAAAATATTCAAGAACTTTCTAAAGCAACAAGATTAGTTCAACGTTTCCCTTCACTAAGACCGGCCAATCATACACATCTATTTTATATATAACAGGTGTTCAATAAATGTCGAAGGGTAAATTACGTGTTGACTTCTTTTTGAAGAGCATGTGGCATTAGTGCTCTGATGCCTCCTGATGCACCTATTCAATTCATTCATTCATTCATCCATTCCGTGAGAAGATATCTGAGCAAAGATTTGAAAGAGATGAGAGAATGAGCCATGGGGATAAGCAAGCGTATAGTTAAGTGTAAAGGCCCTGAAGCTAGAACATGGCTGTCATATTAAAGAAAAAGCAGGAAATAAGGGTGGCTAGAGTAGAGTAAGCCAAAAGAATAGTAGGAGATGAGGTCAGAGAAGTAACAGGAGGCCAGATACTATAGAGTCTGAAGTCCTTAGAAGGACTTTGGCTTTTACCCTTAGTGAGACAGGGAGCCATTGGAGAATGCTGAGCAGAAGAGTGACATGATCTGGCACATGTTGCTAAAGTACATCCGGTTGTGAGGATGGCTTGTGGGGGATCAGTTTGAATGCTATTGCAATAATCCAGACAAGAGATAATGGGAGTTTGGACCATAATAGTGCTGGTGAATAAGAATCTGGATATATCTTGAACATGCAACTAATAGTGCCATAGGAGCCATATGTTGAATGTGAAGTTTGAGACAGGAAGGAGTCAGGGCTGACTCTAATGTTTTTGGCCTGGTCAAATGATGGAGTTGCCAGTAACTGAGACGGGGAAAAGCAAATTTGGAGGAGACCAAGAGTTCAGTTTTGGATATAAATTGTACACACATTTTAGGTGCCCAAGAATTGATGTCACATAGACATCAATTAGATCTCTGAGTCTGGAGTTCAGGAGACAGGTCTTCTATGTAGATACAAGATCATATGACGAAAAACTCTTATCTTATTATAACCTGGACCAAAATTATTCAAATAAAACTTTCATCTATATTTTTCTGCTAAATCAAAGAGCAGTTATCTATTCTGTTGTTTCACCATTTTGTCAATCTTCACAGCTTTGCTTCTTCCTTAATTAGAAGACATTAGCAGCTACCATTTACGCTAAACTTTCTCACCATCATTTACCCTTCAAATTTCCTATAATAATGCTCAAGATCTTCCCTCCCATAGCAACATTTCCAACTTCTCTATTTTAGTTAATGACCTTCTTCCAGTTTCCTCAACTTAAAATTCTGGAGACCTCTTGTATTCCTTTCTACTTCAAACATCCTATCAGGAACATGTCCTGTTGTGCATTCTTTCCCAGATTTTAACTCCTTCTCAACTTTTCCTTTTCCACTGTCAACATGGTAGATTAGACCCTCATTATTGCACACTTTGAAACTTCAGAATATTCTAAACTGGTATATCAGCTTCATTCCTCCCCATTACATATTAGTCCCCATAACTGTAAGATTAGCTTTCTAAGATACAGCTTTCACTCCATTATGAGATGACTCCCTGGGGCACCTGGGTGGCCCAGTCAGTTGAATGTCCGACTTCAGCTCAAGTCATGATCTCACGGTTCATGCGTTCGAGCCTGTGCCAGGCTCTGTGCTGGCAGTTCAGAGCCTGGAGCCTGCTTCGGATTATGTGTCTCCCTCTCTCTCTGCCCCTCCCCTGCTCACGCTCTATCTCTCTCTCTCAAAAATAAATAAACATTAACAAAAATTTTTTTTTTAAAAAGGTGACTCCCTACTCCATGTAAGATGAACTTTAAGCTCCTAAATCCATCATTCAAATCCATCATTTCCATAACTTGCCCCCATTTTACTGTGCCTCATAACTCCAAGTCCTCTCTCTTGCCAACTCCTCATTCTAGTTGGACAGGTGCTCATGGGGCTCCGCGTGCACTGACTGCGGAATCACATTTCTTGCAACGCCAAAAATCCACACACATGACACAGCCTTCGTCAGACAAATATTTACAGGACAGACAATTTAGTTTATTTTGCAAATGTGACTAGGGCCCTTTGTCATTAAGGTTAAACTGAAGAAAAAGGAGAGGCCCCTGGTTGGCTCAGTCAGTTAAGCGGTTAAGCGTCTGACTTCAGCTCAGGTCATGACCGTGATTGCTGCTTGTGAGTTCAAACCCTGCCCTCATCAGGCTCTGTGCTGACAGCTCTGAGCCTGGAGCCTGTTTCAGATTCTGTGTCTCCCTCTCTCTCTCTCTCTCTGCTCCTCCCCTGTTCATGCTCTGATCTCTCTCTCTCTGTCTCTCAAAAATAAATAAACATTAAAAAAATTTTAAACTGAAGAAAATGAGACCTTAAATGCTAAAACCAAAAAATGGTTATTTTTACCATTATTTACCATATTTTTACCATTATTTTAAGAGATGAAGTTTATATAATAAAGAATATAGGAAGAATAGTGATGTATCCTCCACATTTTATAGAAGAAGAAACAAAGGCCTATGAGGTTAAACAACTTGCCCAACTTTCCATGGTTGGGTAGGAAAAGTCCTACCATGTCCTAGTCCCAGATCTCTGATCTGTGTTACTCCATTTTGCTAAACCACTTCCCCAAACAAAATTAGCACATACTTACAGAATGCACTAAATAAAACTTAGGACATTTTTAGTTAATATTTAAGTTTCAAAAGATTATTCATGACTTATGAAATCAGTACTTGTTTAAAGTGGTGTAATGATGTATAGGAGGATTAGGAGGAACTTAACGGAGGACCATGGGGGAGAAGAAGGGGGAAAATAGTGGGGGAGAGGGAGGGAGGCAAACCATGAGAGACTCTTGAATGCTGAGAACAAACTGAGAGCTGATAAGCGTAGGGGGAAGGGGGGATGGGCATGGAGGAGGGCACTTGTGGGGATGAGCACTGGGTGTTATATGGAAACCAACTTGACAATAAACTACTTAAAAAATAAATAAATAAATACAATAAAGTGGCTTAATGAACCCATGATGAAAAATCCAAGGCAGTACTATCATCACAATGGAATTATAAACAAGTAGTCCAAGGCATGGCAATTGTTTACTGAATAGAATACATACTAATTTCAGATCTTCAAGGATTTTAATACTTCCAAGCAATAGATATAAACTACATAAGTTTTCAAAAGAGGTGTATCAAGGCTCCATGTAGTTTTTAGAGTCAAGACACATTTAGTTTAAATATGAAAGAAAATTTTAAATAATATTTCAACGTCTCTTCTGTTTCAGCCGAGAATCTGTGAAATGCTGACTACTCACTATATTTATGATGCCCTCCTTAAGCAAACTGCTCTTAGTAGCTATGACTTGTGTTAGATTTTAGTGAAACCAGCCTATTCATCCTGGGCTACAAATGTTTGAATCTCTGTAAAGACTGAACACAAAGGAGGCTGACCTCCTGTATGCTGGCGTGGCATTAAAATTCTAACCAATTTTAGCATTCCATTTTGAATGGTGGTACATGGACTTAATCACATTCTCTCCCTCTGTAAAGTAAAAATGCCTTGTGAACTAAGAGAATATAGGCATGATTCCAATTTTCCGTGAGACCTGCCACGCCATACTTCCCAATCGTGGAAGTTCCCAGAGTAACTCTATGACTCAGAAATAATGTCCTGGGCTACCTTATATCTCAGTATATTCTTGTACTAAAATTCCATTGCCAAAGGTGATCTGAGTATAACTTTTCTTTCCATTTTTAAGGAGCCTATTAAACAGTATGCCATTTAAAATATGAACAAAATAATAGAAAATATTTAAACTTTTTCTGTATCTCCAGAACTAATATATATTTTCACTATGTATTTTCACATTAATTTCTAGTCCTTCATCATTCATCCAAGAAACCAAGAATAGAATTCACCTTTGTGAAGGTATGGAAGATAATTCTGAATGTGTTTATATACTCCTCTGTGTGCGTGCGTGTGTGTGTGTGTAGTCTATAAAACCTTACTAGAGAGTCTCTTGGAATAAGTTACCAGCCAAAAATCATCACAAAATTCTTTTTCTTTTTTTCTTTTCTTATTTTAAAAGATTTTATTTTTAAGTAATCTCTACACCCAAGATGGGCCTCGAACTCACAGCCCTGAAATTGAGAGTTGTAAGCTCCCCCAACTGAGCCAGCCAGGTGGCCCACAAACTCCTTTTTCTAATCTAATGACTAGAATACCACTTGGAACTCTCTGGCAATCATATACTAAAAACTACCTAAAGGTTTAAAAGACTTAATATATTAGAAGAACTTGAATCTAACATCTATATTGATAAACTTAGATATGACAGTACTACTTTTTGAAAGAAAATATCCTAAGTTACTGATTTAAATTATAAAACTTCAAAGTCTACAGATATAATTGATTTAGAATTATAAAGTTTGCTGATTTTCCTTTACAAGAGTGATTTTAACCTCAAGCTTTAAACATTTCTTTTTTTTTTTTTTAAATAAACTCTTTATTTATTTATTTTATTTCTAGGAGAGAGAGAGAGAGAGACAGCGTGAGCAGGGGAGGGTCAGAGAGAGAGGGAGTCACAGACTGAAACAGGCTCCAGGCTCTGAGCTGGCAGTCAGCACAGAGCCCGACGCGGGGCTCGAACCCACGAACCACGAGATCATGACCTAAGTGAAAGTCGGACGCTCAACTGACTAAGCCACCCAGGCGCCCCTCAAGCTTTAAACATTTCTATAGTAGCTTAAAATTTTTTAAAAAATATTTTGTTAATGTCCAGATTACATTTGCTGATTTCTTGCCTAGTGTGTAATTCAAAACCATTGTTTCCTTATTGATTTTCTGCTTAGATGATCTGTGCATTGATGTAAGTAGGCAGTTAAAGTCCCCTACCATTATTGTATTACTATCAATGTCCTTTTATGTTTGTTATTAATTGTTTTATATATTTGGGTGCTTCCATATTGAGGATATTTATAATTGTCAGTTCTTCTTGTTGGATAGTCCACTTTATTATGATATAGTGTCTTCATCTCTTGTCACAATCTTTGATTTAAAATCTAGTTTGTCTAAGTATTGCTATTCTGGCTTTCTTTTATTATTATTTTTTTTTAATTTTGCTATTCTGGCTTTCTTTCGACGTCCACATTTGCTGATTTCTTGATTTCATAGTTTCTACTACAGTGGTTTTCAAACTTTAATATGCATATGAATAGCATTGAGTATTTTTCAGCAGTGTAAATTTCTAGGTCAGAAGGCCTGAGTCAGACCTAAGGGACCTCAGAACCTGCACATTTAGCAGGCAATCCATTGTGACAGTGACGCAGGTGGTCTGAGGACAGGCTAGTGCTGTATACTGAATGTTTGTGTCCCCCTCCAAATCCATATGTGGAAATTTTACCAGTGTTGTTATGATATTAGAAGGTAGGACTTTTTATAGGTGATTAGGTCTTAACAGCAGAGCCCTCATGAATAGGATTAGTGTCCTTATAAAAGAGATCCCAGAGAGTCCCCTCCTTGTTGCCTGCCATGTGAGGATACAACGAGAAGCTGGCAGTCTGCAACCCAGAAGAGAGTTCTCCCCAGAACTCCATCAACCTGGCACCCTGATCTCAGACTTCAAGCCTCCAGAACAGCAAAAAATTTCTCTTACTTGTAAACCACCTGGTTTATGGTATTCTATTAGCAAAACCCAAACAGACTGAGACACATTCTATTATATAAATAATGCCAAATACATTACAACACAGATATGAAATTAGCATTTCTTTTCTTTTTCTTTCTTTCTTTTTTTTTTTTTTTTTTACCATTTTAACTGTAGCTTTTGCTGTAGAATTTATATTTGGCAAAATGTATATATGATATAACTCTAAATACGGGAAGATAATCTAGCCACCGCTCTATGATATTTCTCCAAATCAATTAAGATTCTATTCCAATGATGGAAAATCATTATTATTCGTTATCTTGCCCCTCTTTTATGAGCAGTGCTCTTCTATAAAACTTTCCATGATGACTGAAGAAATATCCTATATCTGCACTAATATGGTAGCCACTAGCCACATGTAGTTATAGCAATCTTCAAATGACGCTAGTGCAACTAATGGACTGAATTTTTATTTTCTTTTTAATTTAAACAGCCACATGCAGCTAGTGACTATTATATTGGACAGTGCAGTTTTGGACAATATCATTTTTTAGTAGTCCAATTACACAGTTCATAATTTTATTTTTATTTTTTAAACAATTTATATATTGTAATTTAAGAAAAGTTTTTTAATTATGAAGCAAACAGCTTCACAATTCTTATTAAATTTTTTTTCACTGGTTTCTTTCTAATTAAAGCTTCTATTTACCTTGGAATTTTTGTGCATCTCAAATAGTAATATACAAATATGATAAATAAGATAACCAACACTTTTCAATAAAAAGAATGAAACCTAGGGCGCCTGGGTGGCTCAGTCAGTTGAGTGTCTGACTCCTGATTTCAGCTCAGGTCATGATCTCACAGTCATGGGATCGAGCTCTGTGTCAGGCTCCTTGCTGAATGTGGAGCCTGCTTCAGATTCTCTCTCTCTTCCTCTCCCCTCTCCCATTCTCCCTGCTTGTGCAGTCACTCAACCCATGCTCTCTCCCTCTGCATCTCTCTTTCTAAAAATAAAGTTAAAAAAAAAAGAAACCTAAGTTTCATCATAAAATTTAAAACTATGAAATTCATTTTAGCAGGTGGTGTTGTTTGGGTACTCAAAAGCCATTCCCATTTTGATCCTTTTTTATAACCTCCCATGATAGAAGCTAGAAAGACAAATACTTTCCTAGCCTCCCTTGCAACAAAGACTGGCCATGTAACCAGATTGCCCCATGAGATGCAAGTAGACATTTACTAGGCAAGTATCTTAGAAAGTTTTTGGTATCCTGACTAAAATGGTACAGGCAATGAAATACTACTTAGCAATAAAAAGTCCAATCTCTTGATATATGTAACATAAGAGAATCTCAAAAGCATTATGTTGAGTGAAAAATTGCAGACAAGTGTATAAGTTGTGTGGTTTCATTTTTATGAAATTCAAGAAGGCAAAACTAAGCTTTACTGATAGAAATCAGAAGTACAGTGGCCCTGGGTAGATGAGGTAACTGACTGAAAAGAAACACAAGGGAATTTCCAAGGGTGACAGAAATATTCTATATGTTGATTTATACAGTTGTCAACAATCATGGATTGGTATGTTGAAGATAGTTCATTTCATTTTCCTACACATAAATTATAGTACAATTTAAAAAAAAAAAAAAAAGGAAGTACCACAGGCGGCTGATGTGTTCTTCAGCCATCACCCTTTCTTCCTGGACACAATTCCTGGAGCTGACACGGTCATTTTGTCTGTGCTCAAAGACCAAGAGAATTGCAGAGATGTTTGCCCTAACTTTGTTAAGCCACTGATAATTGTTCACCTCCAGAGTTCTTAGGTAAGAAAAATAAATTCCTATTTGTTCTGGCTACCATAGTTAGGTTAATCAATGAAATGAAAAATACATTTACTTGGACTTCTGAATGAACCTAGTGATGTAATGGTTTCATATTATGTGACTTGCTTATATTTCACATGTCATCAAATGGGATTTGACAATAGCCCCAAATGGTTTATCATCATAGAAGCACTGACACGAGAAAAACAGGCATATCAAGGAAATTTACCTTATTATTGATTAAATTTAGTAATAACAGACTAGAATGTACATTTACAAAACTTAAGTATTGATTTTTAAATAAGCAAGAGAACAAGTGAGAAAAAAAATAAGCTGTTACACCACATTCTTTTGTTGTACAATTTCAGTTCCTAAAAGGGAATGAAACTATAGTTGCTAAAATAGGAAGAAATTATGCAGGCTGATACCTATCAGTCATGTTCTAAATGCTTCATTCACATTATCTCAACATAATTCTAACAACTCTAAGAACATATTAATCCATATTGGTATTAGGACATTGAACTGCAGACAGATTATGCAACTTTCCCAAGGTCATGGGGCTGGTAAAAGGCAGATACAGGGTTTGATCTTGGGTCTTTCAGATGGTAAACTTTAGTACCCTTAACCATGACTATGTTTACTTTCTTCTTGCCACCAAGGACAATGCATCACGATTTTATTAGGTTTAAAGCATGATTTTTAATACATGAAATATATTTTATATGAATTTTATAAATACATGAAAAGGTCCATGATAATTTCTGATCATCAATAGGGTATTCTTATAACTGTACATTCAAAAACTGGATTTCCTTCTAAAAATTAAAAGGCAATCTTACTTTGAAAGAAAGGTATTGTGGCTATTAATTATAGTTCTTGTAGACCACACTGCAATTGTGCAGCTTGACACATTCTATAATCTGTCATAATTTTAACATTTAAATGATGATAAAACTGCATAAGATATTAAAATAAAGATCAGTTATAATCTATTAAAAAGATCATCAGAGCGTCTCAAAGAATTGAAAAGATAATGATATGTAATGTCCACAGTGAAACTTTTTTTTAAAAGTTTATTTATTTTGAGAGAGACAGAGTGTGAGTGGAGAAGGGGCAGAGAGAAAGAGGGAGAATCCCAAACAGGTTCTGCATGATCAGCACACATACCACAGGAATTGAACTCAGGAAACTGTGATATCATAACCTGAGCCAGAATCAAGAGTCAAACGCTTAACCAACTCAGCCACCCAGGTGCCCCTATAGTGAAACTTTTTAAAAGCAACTAGAATATTTTCAATTTTGCAATTTCATCTTTGTAACCTTTAAGATACAGTGGTGTCATAACTGAAAAACCATTAATTAAAACTGGTCAATCAGGGGCACCTGGGTGGCTCAGTCAGTTAAGCATCTGACTTCGGCTCAGGACATGATCTCATGGTTCATGAGTTTGAGCCCCACTTCGGGCTCTGTGCTGACAGTAGCTCAGAGCCTGGAGCATGCTTCGGATTCTGTGTCTCCCTCTCTCTGACCCTCCCCTGCTCATGCTGTCTCCATTTCTCTCTCTCAAAAATAAATAAAACATTAAAAAAAAAACACCTGGTAAATCAAAGTGGTTTCAAAACATTAAATAACCTTTTTTTTCCAAACAAGGAAAAAAACAAGGAAAAAAATCAAAGACCTTTTGAGAAAACATTTAGTAAAATTATATAGAGATTAGTATCTCCCCCTCACACACTCAGTTGTTGAAACCATCTGGAAAATCTTCATAAAAATAGTTTACCTGATTATAGTTCGTGGTCAAGTCATGAGGCGCACTATACTGTGCTCCTTCATTCTCAGAAAACAGAAGAAGCATTTACAATCTGCTATTCATTTTCTGCAGGGTTGGAGAATGTAAAGAGATGAAATAAAGAACTGCTTCTGTTGAATTCTGTCAAATTACTTTTAATTTCTTGTATGTCTAATACTGATAAATATTTAGTGGTCAAGCCTCAATTATGTACCTCATATAAACATCTAAGTTTTTAACTCTCAACCTCATATAAACATTGAGTTTTTAGCTCTCATACTAATCCACACTAAACCTCCAGCAATTCATCAATTAAAGTTCAGGTTTTCTGACCTCAGCACTGGTTCCCCCAGCCAGTTCCACCCACAAGTTTCTGCTCTAGTCACAACTTCCCTGTATTCACCCATCTCTCTAATTTTGGGAGCAGCTATTTGCCTTGTGTCCTCCCTTCTCATGGATCAAAGAAGAGTTGTTGATTTTTCAGGCTATTCAGCTCTATACTTATTAGGACAGATTTCCAAGCTCCTTATGTGCAGAGCTGGGTATCAGAAGTCCTATCTAGAAATTTTGAATCAGAGATTCTGAACCTGTAGACACCAGGAACAGCTGAGGTTAAGAGTAAAGCACTAAACTGATATAAGATTTAGCAAACCTCTCTGCCTTCATTTCTCTTCTTGACTTCCAGAATTTTGGAGGCTGGACAAATACTCCTAGATGGGGTATTGCAAGAATCCTAAGGAAATGCATAAATCCAAGAGAAGATGAGAAAGTAATTGGAGGCCCTCTAACTCAATAGTCCTGCTAAATCTTCCTTACAGGAGCCCACTCATCAATGAGCCCTTCTAATATATATATATATACAAACAATCAAGAATTACCAGACACTTGAAGGAAACTTTTAACATTTAAAATGGAAGCCAAAATAAACAAGGAACTTAGAGAAAACAGAAAAAGTGTAAAGAGTGAAAAAAAATTTTAGCACATATAATGTATATCTACAGAGATAAAGAGAAGGTATTGTTTGTATATATGAGGCAAAAGTAGAAGGCTATAAAAAAAGTAATATTTCGTGACCAAGAATAAGCTCTTGGAAAAAAGAAGAGTGAAAATGAAAAATTCAATAGAAGAGCTAGAGGCCAATCTTCAGAAAATTTCTTAGATGGTATAACCAAACAAGGCAGAGAAGGAGATACATGAGAAAAAAATAAGAAAAATAGAGGTCTAACACCAACTAGTCAGAGTTTTAGAAAGTGATTAACAGAGGGGTGCCTGGGTGGCTCAGTCGGTTAAGTGTCTGATTTCAGCTCAGGTCATGATCTCACGGTTCGTGGGTTCGAGCCCCACGTCAGGCTCCTTGCTGACAGCTCAGAGCCTGGAGACTGCTTCTGATTCTGTGTCTCCATCTCTCTCTGACCCTCCCCCGCTCTCACTCTCTCTCTTTCTCAAAAATAAAAAAGTTAAAAAAGAAAGCGATAACAGAGAAAGTGGAGGAGATAAATATGAAAGAAATAATACATGAGAATTTCCCAAAATGAAAGAACATGACATTCCACTTTGAAAGAGCCTATATTAGCATAATGAATGGAAGTACTATGCCTAAGGAGCCACTGAGAAATTATGGAACTCTAGGGATAAAGAGATCTTGTATCCTCATCTTCCTTGCTCTTCTTCTTTGTTCTTGCTTGAGAAAACCACAAATCTGGTTAAATCCAGCTCTAACCCCACTCTTTGTATCCAATCCTTTCCAAGAAGACTGCAAAAAACCCATGCTGATTGGTTTCATTTTAAATTAATGACACTAATCCCTAGTGGGTTCTCAATGCTATATTACTTGTTCTGTATTTCCATGTTTCATTCTCTCTCTTGGTTATTACTTCATACCTTTTCCTCTCTTACTGAACTCCAACTCTATTCCACTATCTTCACTTTCAGCTAACAACCTTGTTTTCTTTTGCTGAGAGATAACTGGAGACAATTAAAGGAGATCTTCCACAAACTCTCACCACCACTATATCCTCCTACCTGCATCATGAGGTCCATATCCTACCTTCTCTCATCACTTTTGATGAGCTCTTCTGGCAAAGGCAAACTTCTCTTGTGTGATAAATTTCACCCTTCCTTGCATACTCAAGGAGATTGTTCCAGCAATTCTTCTCTTTCTCTCCTGAATCATCAATTTTTCTCTCTCCACAGGATCAGTTTTCATTAGAATACAAATATGTTCCCTCTCTTTCTCTCTGTCTACATGTGTGTGTAAAGCCAACTTTCTCTTAGCTTTACTTCTCCAGCCATTGCTCTATTTTTTTCCTTCTCTTTTTAGCAACTCTCCAACCATCTCCAGTTTCTCTCTGCCCAGTTCTCTTAGGCCCACTCTACTCATTTTTTCTTCACCATCAAGCCATTGAAACTGTTCTACCAGAAGTTTCTGATGATCTCCATGATGCCAAGTCTAAGATCATCTCTTGGGCTTCATCTTCCATGATCTATCAGCAGGATTTGACACACACAATCACCCCCTTCTCCTTGAGAAATTTCTTCATTTGACTTGCAGGGATATATGACATTTACATAGTTTTCCTCCTAACTTTCTGGCTCTTCCTTTTATTCTTTTCTACTCATTCCTTTTCATCTCTCAACTTCAAATTGTTGAGTGCCTCAGGGTTTAATCCTTGGACTTTTGAATCTACTACATTCCCTGAGTGATCTAATCCAGGTACATGACTTTAAATACCATCAGTATGCTGAAGACTCTTTTACATCTCAGTTTCAACTTCTCCCCAGACTCTCTTTTTGTTATCTTCATTTGGTATCTCAAATTTAATATGAACAAAACTATGCTATCGATATATAACCTCCAACCTGTTCTTCCCACAGGCTTCCCTACCTCACTCAAAAGGAACTCCTTTCTTCTATCTTTGTAGGTCAAAAACCTTGGAGTCATGCTTGACTCCTCTCTTTCTCTCACACTCTACATCTAGTAAGTCAGAAAATACGGTCAGCTTTACCTTTAAGATATATCCAGGATTTGACCATTTCTCATGTCTCTACTATGACCACTCTGTTCCAAGCCACCACTACTTCTCATCTGAATTACTGCAATAGCATTCTAAGTGCATGCCCTACTCTGCCCACAGGCAATTATTTACCCAGCTAATGCAAGTCAGCGCAGCCACATTTCTGCTCCAAACTCTCTAAGAGCATCTAATTTTTTTAAAACAAAGAGTTTTTTTAAAAAAATGTTTATTTTTGGGAGACAGAGAGACAGAGTGCAAGTGGGGGGGGGGTAGGCAGAGAGAGAGAGGGAGACACAGAATCTGAAGCAGGCTCCAGGTCCAAGCTGTCAGCATAGATCCTAAAGCGGGGCTCGAACTCACAAAGTGTGGGATCATGACCTGGGCTGAAATTGGACACTTAACCAACTGAGCCACCCAAGCACCCCAAAGAGCTTTTAAAAAAATGATTTTATTTTTAAGTAATCTTTACACCCAACATGGGATTTGAACCTACAACCCCAAGATCAAAAGTAGCATGCTCTACCAACTGAGCCACCCAGGCACCCCTGAATAATCCAATTTAATGATGGGCAGAAGACGTGGATAGACATTTTTCCAATGAAGACATACGGATGGCCAACAGACACATGTAGAGGTGCTCAACATCACTGATTATCAGGGAAATGCAAAACTACAATGTGATTATCACTTCTTACCTGTCAGAATTGCTAAAATCAATAACACAAGAAACAGGTGTTGGCAAGGATGTGGAGAAAAGAAAAACTCTCTTGTACTGTTGGTGGGAATGCAACTGGTGCAGCTGCTGTGGAAAACAGTATGGAGGTTCCTTGAAAAGTTAAAAATAGGGGCATCAGGTCATGATCTCATGGTGGTGAGACTGAGCCCCATGTTGGGCTGCATGCTGACAGCACAAAGCCTGCTTGGGATTCTCTCTCTCACTCTCTCTCTCTGACCCTCTCCTGCTCCTTCTATCTCTCTCTCAAAATAAGTAAACTTAAAAAAATGGAACTACCCTATTATTGAGCAATCATACTATTAGGTATTTATCCAAACAATATAAAAATACTGATTCAAAGGGATACATACATGCACCCCAATGTTTACAGCAGCATTATCTATGATAGCCAAATTATGGAAACAGCCCAGGTGTCCACTAATTGATGAATGGATAAAGAAGATGTGGTATACATATACAATGGACTGTTACTCAGCCCTAAAAAAGAATGAAATCTTGGGGCACCTGGGTAGTTAAGCATCAAGTAAGCATCTGACTCTTGATTTAGGCTCAGGTCATGATCTTGGAGTTTGTGAGTTTGAGTCCTCATCAGGCTGAGTACTGACAGTGCAGAACCTGCTTGGGATTCTCTCTTCCCTTTCTCTGCCTCCCCGCTCTCAAAATAAATAAATAAACTTTTTTTTAAAGAATGAAATCTTGCCATTTTCAATGATATGAATGGAGACAGAAAGGGTTATACTAAGCGAAATCAGTCAGAGAAAGACAAATATATGTGGAATTCTACTCATATGTGGAATTTAAGAAACAAAACAAATGAACAAAGGGGGAAAAAAGGGAGAGGCAAACCAAGAAACAGGCTTTTAACTACAGAGAACAAACTGATGGTCACCAGGTGGCAGGTGGGTGGAGGATGGGTTAAATAGGTTATGGGGATTAAAGAGTACAGTTATTGTGATGAGCACTGAGTGATGTATGGAAGCGTTGAATCACTATATCGTACACCAGAAACTAATATTACACTGTGTGTTAACTGGATTTAAATAAAAACTAAAAAAATAAAGCCAAGTTCTTGTAAGACCTGACTCCATCTTATCACTCTGGTATCATTGCCTTTTACCTTGTTCATTTTGTTTCAGTCATGCTACCTTCTTAATTGCTCCTTAAACAACAGTCTTATGACCTGTGCACTTAGTGTTCTCTCTGTCCAGAATGGTCATCCTCTGGATGTGGGGGCTTTCTCTTCCACTTCCTTCAATTGCTTCCTCAAAGTGCCCCTCAAAGTAAGGCCTTTCTTATCCAGATTTCCACTTCTTATATTTCATATTCTTCTCCTCTGCTCAAATACTTATAACTATCTAATGTCCTGTATATTTTACTTATTTATCTCACTTATTCTTTGTGGGCCTTCCCCCACTAGAATGTAAGCTTCACAAAAACAGGGATGTATGCCTTCCTTTTTTTGATGCTATAGTCCCAACCTTCTAAATCAGAACCTGGCACAGTAAATGGCTGCTCAATAAATATTCATTAATGAAGGAATGTATGTTTATAAAAGCTCCCATAAAGGGGAAAAAACCAGATACAAGGATCCTAATGGCACCATGTTTTTCAACAGAAATACAGGAAACTGGAAGACAAGAGACCAATGGCATAAAAAATGTAAGGGAAAATGATTTATAAAGTCTCTCTTGATTACGAGACAAATCGCTAAGGAGGGTAAATTAAAGAAACTTTCAGTTTTGCAAGATTTAAAAAATATTGTCCTCGGGGGGCGCCTGGGTGGCTTAGTCGGTTAAGCGACCGACTTTCCGACTTTCGCTTAGGTCGGGATCTCGCGGTTTGTGGGTTCGAGCCCCGCGTCGGGCTCTGTGCTGACTGCCAGCTCGGAACCTGGAGCCTGTTTCAGTCTGTGTCTCCCTCTCTCTCTGACCCTCCCCTGCTCACGCTGTCTCTCTCTCCTAGAAAAAAATAAAACATTTAAAAAATAAATAAATAAATAAAAAATAAAAAATATTATCCTCGGGGTGCCTGGGTGGCTTAGTCGGTTAAGCGTCCGACTTTCACTTAGGTCATGATCTCGCGGTTCGTGGGTTCGAGCCCCGCGTCGGGCTCTGTGCTGACAGCTCAGAGCTTGGAGCCTGCTTCAGTCTGTGACTCCCTCTCTCTCTGACCCTCCCCTGCTCACACTGTCTCTCTCTCTCTCTCCTAGAAATAAATAAAAAAACATTTTAAAAAATTTTAAAAAATATTGTCCTCATGAACTCTTTCTTAAGAAGTTATTGATGATAGATTCCACTAAAATGAGGGGAACCCCCCCCAAAATAGGAAGATATAGTTCCAGGAAACAGGAGATTAACACAAAGGGAGACAAGAAGGAAAAACTTGGGATAATACTTAGTAAAATTCTAGGCTGTTGCCGTGAACATCTGGAGAGCAATCAATCCAGAGACAGAAGGAGCTGGACTTCCAGGAAGAATGTCTCTGAGAAGAAAACCAGAACTGAGAGCTCACCTGATATGTTTGCTCATAAGGACTTCTGCACTGTTGAAAAGTTCATGAAACAATTATAACAGATAAATAGAAAACTAAACAACACTGTGGCTTAGTTATGAATAATACTGCATAGTAATAATTATGTAAAATAATGGTCAAATGATTTGACCAAAAGTTGGAAGGTGGGTAAAAAGGAATGTGGGGGAGGGATGCTTGACTGACTTAGTAGAGCATGACTCTTGATCTTGGGATTGTGAGTTTGTGATCTCTATATGTTGAGTGTAGATATTACTTAAAAATAAAATCTTAAAAAATAAAAAGGAATGTGGAGAAGTTAGATAGAGGAACTGAATCCAGATTTTTCATGGTAAAAAGGAGATGTATACACATCTAAAATGGAATAATAAACAGTAGTATAAACATATTATTTAGAATTATGAATATAAATAATTAAAGAAAGAGATGAAAGAATTGAAAGAAAGAAGTTGCTTCTGGAGCCTGAGTGTGAGAGACCCAAAAGAGACAGGACCCTCAAAGTCTACTATTCTTCATTTAAGCTTTGTAGTACTATTTGACTTTTTAGGTTCTATAAATGTCATTTTAATAAAAATAAAAAATTAAAATTTAAGAAGTTGATGTGAAATGAAGAAACAGTATTATAAAAATGTCATTTAGAGTTACGGAAGAAATAAAAAGAATCAAATATCAATGAGTAAAAGAAGGAGTGCCTGGCTGGCTCAGTGGATAGAGTATGCACCTCTTGATCTTGGGGTTGTAGGTTTGAGCCCCACATTGGGTGTAGAGATTACTTAAAAACAAAATTTCAAAAATAAAATAGCAGAAGACAATGGTTACCTCTGAAAGATGGGATTGGGGGCTTATTTTTTATGACCGTACGTTTGATAGCTTTAACAATAAAAAATAAAACCAGGGGCATCTGACTGGCTTATGACAGCAGAGTGGGTGACTCTTGATCTTGGGGCTGTGAGTTTGGCCCCATCTCAGGTTAGGAGATTACTTAAGAATAAAATCTTAAAGGGGTGCCTGGGTGCCTCAGTCATTTAAGCTTCTGACTTTGACTCAGGTCATGATATCCCAGTTCCAGAGGTCAAGTCCTACGTTGGGCTCTGTGCTGATAGCTTAGGTCCTGGAGCCTGCTTCAGATTCTGTGTCTCCCTCTCTCTCAAACCCTCCACAGCTCGTTCTCTCTCTGTCTCTCACAAAAGATAAATAAAAATAAATGTAAAAAATAAATAAAAATGAAAATAAGATTAATAAAACCAAACCACAATCTGTGTTGGCCTATCAGGTATCTGTGAGAATAGGATAATACTGAAAAGCAATTGTGCATTGGCCTGCTTTCATTAAAGTCAGTTGTGCTAACAAAAAGAAACTACTACTATTTTGAGAAAAAGGGATATATTTTCACTTTAATGTGATGATGTTACAATGATTTGTCATTCTAAAAACTCAATCCAGTATCTTCACATCAAGGAAAGGTGCATCTTGGTTTAAAAGGAGTTACTCAAATACTGAAATTCAAATTCAAAATTGTCCAGTTGAATTGAAATGACCTTCCCAGAAGAATTAATCCTCTGGGGATTTTGTTCTAATCTTATTTTAGGAACAGATTTTCTCTAATACCAAGTGGAGTCATTGAAGGTCTGACACAGAAATAGCAAAGAAATAGTAACGATAGGTTAAGTATTTGGTCAGAACTTCCATGTGAAGTCCCCCATAGGGGGCTGCATGGAACCCACTCATTAATTTCATTGAGTTCACTCAGGGGAAAGTATCTGTTTTTATTTTTTAAGACACTAAGGCAAACATTTCACAACATAACTCATAACTCATTTGTTTTAAATTTTTCTTAAAAAAATTTTTTTTTCTTACAGCAGCACCTGGGTGGCTCAGTCAGTTAAGTGTCTGACTCTTGGTTTCAGCTCTGGTCATTATCTCATGATTCGCTGGTTTGAGCACCGTGTTGGGCTCTGTGCTGACAGTGCAAGGCCTGCTTGGGATTCTCTCTCTCTCTGCCCTTCTCATCCCCTGCTCTCATAAATAAACATTAAAATTAAATTAAAATGTTTTATTACATGTTTTAATACATACTGAAAGTATAACCCATACATAAGGGATAAAATATTGTAATATAATGAGCACCAGTCAATCCACCACTCAAATTCAAGAACTGGAACACTACCAGTGCTATAGTAATAACCTCCTGATGCTCCTTTCCCCATCCCATCCTCACTGTTAAAATAGTTTTCTCTATACCTTTAATACGTCCTGTTATGATTTTATTTCTTCTGGCTCTATTCTCTGGAGATGACTAGCTATGAAACATCTGCTCTCACTTACAAATAAGGAAGCCTGGTGTTTGGAGTTGGTAGATCTGGTTCCAAGTGCAGCTCTGCTACAACCTCACTAACTGTGTAACTGTAGACAATTATCCAACTCTCCTGAGCCACACTCTCCTCACTGGTAAAGCAAGGACAATACTTTCTAATTTCTAGGATTATTGTGAGACATAAGTGAGCTAATAAAAGTACAGCATTCATTATCTATAGCTGTTTTTATAGAAAATAAATCATTGTGATCTTAGAGACTTTTTGCAAAGTGTGAAGGGAAGTAATTACATGTCTGGCTAATTTCTTCATTTGCTAATCGTTGCTTCAAAAAAAACCCCCATAATTTAAAAAGAAATACTTCATTCTGTCTTTTCTGGATATTTTAATAACTGAATCCAATCAACCTGTATGGATGATTTTTGGTTGGCTATGTAGATACTGCTTGTCAGGGTGCCTAAATGTCCTGTTTATTAATGAATTTAATGCTTTTCAAAAGACTAACATAAGGATGAAGAAAACAGTAGAAACTGCACATCAGAAATTCAGTTGGATATTAAGTAAGTCTAAATCTTGTGGTTAGCTGGGACAGCATCATAAACAGAAAAAGTGACAGTGACTTGAAAAACATTTTATTTTAATCATTTATTTTTTTAAATCATTTTTCTGCTTTAAGAAATAATGTAACCAGCTGTTACAATAAAACAGTCCAGAATGTTACCAGTTAGTCTGTCACCATGGTAGCAGCATCTGGGGAACATGTAAGATACATCATTCTAGAAATCCTGAGGTTGACGCCTACATTTGTACCAGGAGACTTGTTTATCTGAAGAGATAACAAATCAATTCTCTTTATACTTCTGAATTGCGTGAAATGTTATCTTCTTGAGAGAGAAGATATTAGTGTGTAAAATTCCAGGACATCTTAATGATGGCCAGCATCAAATAGCTGCAGAAATGACATCAGTGCCAAACAGACAATAGGATAGAGAACTGACCCTTTAAGCTTAGAACTACTTAGTGTTTTGGTAGCACATATGGTGCAGATGGTAGAAATGGTGATGGGAATGACGATGATGAAAATGCAACTGTTAGTGAATCAGGCCAGAAGATTTGATATTAGTGTTAAACACAATCGTTTTGGAACATTTTCCCCCATTCTTCTTAACGAGCAGCGCTACATCATTGTCATGTGCTGTGCATCCTACATTTTAGTCCTAATTGTAGACTAATACACTGTATTAAAATATGTGACAGAGTTACATAATTAGATTAATTTAAAGGACTACTGTGAAGAAGTGTTTTTCCCACCTTTTTTGATGTCACGTGAGGATAGGGCTACAATTACACCATGATAAACATTTGAGCGAAACATGAAAAATACAGACAAGTGATGATTTGTCCATTACTTAATGTCAAAAGACTGGTTTGACTGATTTTATGTTTCATTCATTGACTTGATGAGGTGTTTGACCAAATTGTTTTCTTTGGTATTTTTTAGATACAGTTTAAATGTGATAACCAGCTGTGTGGAACTTTGTCTTTAAAACTGCTTGTTCAGCCATTTTTATAATGGGAGTTTCAATAGTGAGGTCTCCCATTGAACTATCTGGTCCAACCCCTGTAATATTATCAGAAAAATACACACAGTGGTATTAGCTTTCAGAGAAGCATGAATTTTGAATGACAAAATAAATTTTGGATGACAAAAAGAAGGACTCTTGTCAAAGAATTATTGACAATCCTTTCACATCACTGTTACAAAATTTTATAGAACAGATTACTCTGATCTTAATTTATCAATTCTTTTTTTCTTTTAATTTTAAGTAGGCTCCATGCCTACTCCAACATGGGGCTTGAACTCATGACCCTGAGATTGAGAGTCAGAAGCTCTACTGACTAAGCCAACCAGGAGCCTCCACCAATTCCTCATAAAATTACATTTTTATCTATTTACATCACAAAAATCCAGAAGTGACGATCTGAGCTGGTGCCAATACATACCTATTGTCCTTTTTACCAAACAATCACCTGGTATTCACAGAAACCCTACCAAAGGAAGACCTATCTGCTTTTATATTCATATTACTTAAGACTCTTCCCTCCAAAACTATGCACTTAGATTTTCTGTACCATTTCTGCTATTTCTATAAATCTATAAAGTTTTTTTCACTTTATGAATAAATTGTATCTGGTCTTCTGGTCAGGAATTTTTATAGCTCAACTAAATATACCTACAAGGGCTTTTTTCTCCAAAATTATTTTAAGATGTACTTCTAGAATAGCTATTAGTATTTTGAGGATTAATTTAGACTCTTGGAACATTATGATTCCTATTATTGCAATACATATTTATAAAAAGTCATAGTCCAATTATATTGTTTTATGTATCATGACAGTTTTGAATACTCCACTTAATATCTCTTTTGTTATCATTATTATTGGCAATGGCTCTTTATTACTTTTAATAATAGCATTATCAAGAGAAATAGAAAGATTTAATATTTTCATGGTTTGAGAAAATATATTTCAAAATTCTCTCTTGTAACATAATTTTCTTGCTTATCAACAAATGGAATGGTTACTATATTTTGTCAGCTTTCTATCTCTTTATATTTTCCATTTTCAAATGCTAGAGTTTCTTGACATTTATAACATGTAAAAAAAATACACTGGTGCTTTGATTCCTTTTGGAGTACAAATATGAAGTGGGTGCTAGTTAAAAACACTGTTGTCTTCTCATATGTTACTGCTGGGAGTGAAAACCGGTACAGTGTTCATGGACGGCAACTTCGTTCATACTCTTTGACTCAGTACTTTCAACTCCTAGGTTTTTATTCTATAATCTTGCATATGTACAACAGAATTTGCAACTATGTGCAAGTTAAACATTTTTTTGTAGCCTATTTGTAATAGCAAACATGGGAAACATTAGTAAATGTACATTAATAAGAGAGTGCTTAGATGAACTGTGGTATACTTGTACAGTGGATTCCTTACTATACAGACAGTAGCTTGAATGATGACTTTTGTATATACTTATTTGGAACAATGTTTAAGAATGAAAACTCAAGGAACAGAGGAAAGTATATAGTATTACTACCTTTGGAATGAAGGAAGAGAAGGGGAAAGAAAGAACTTATACACATATGTTGGCAAATGTATGGATTGTTATTAGAAGAATTTCTAAGAGGCACAGTGTTCGCCTCCAGAGAGGGGAACTGGGTAATTGAGGAAAAGGAGAGAGATTTAAATTTATATTATATATACTTTTGTATCTTTATATCACATATATATTTTTTTCTTCACATATGCATATATGTGCATACAAATATTTCTCTAACCTAAAAGAAATATAACCTCATGTCCCAAAAGAAATACTGTATGATATTGCTTTTCATTTCCTCCTTCCCCTTCCATCACTTGAAGAGGACTGAAAGTCTTTTGATAATTGACAAAGAGCAGGCATTTCTACTTTTATAAGCAGCCTGTGCAATCATTGCCAAGAAATTAGAAAAGAGTTGAACCTTTTACCCTTAACATCTTATTTAGAGAGAAAGAGAAAGAGAGAGAGAGCGACAGAGAGAGAGAGAGAGAGAGAGAGAGAGAGAGAGAGAGAGAGAATATCCCAAGAATGCTCTGCACTGTTAGCTCAGAACCCAAAGCAGGGCCTGAACCTATGAACCGTGAGATCCTGACCCGAGCCACAATTGAGAGTCGGACACTTAACCATCTGAGCCACCCAAATTGCCACTATCCTTAACATTTTAAAAGTGGGGGCTCAGTTGGTTAGGCGTCCGACTTAGGCTCAGGTCATGATCTCACAATTTTTGGGTTCTAGTCCCACGTTGGGCTTTCTGCTGACAGCTCAGAGCCTGGAGCCTGCTTCGGGTTCTGTGTTTCCCTCTCTCTCTGCACCTCCCCTGCTCATACACTGTCTCTCTCTGTCTCAAAATAAATAAACATTTTTAAAAATTTAAAAAAATTAAAAGTGTTTGGCTTTGTAAGTATGCCAATGTAGTTGGGTCTCTGCAATCTAAAGAGAAGTGGAGATCTGATAGTTACAAAAGTAGAGAAGAATCCCCTCTGGAATTGTCTGTGGTCCGAACTCAGTAACTGCCAAATTGTTTCAGTGTACTATGTACACAGTCTCAGAACAATATTCTAGCATCAAACTATAATTCTCTGAAGATGGTTGGGTTTGCACAATATAAAATATATTCAATGTTATAAAATGTGTACAACATATGTAAAACATATTTAGGGATTAATTGCAGTAGGTTTGAAAACTTATTTCAGTTTTAAAAGTTTTTAAATTTTAAAACTAAAATAACACATATACAAGAAAAAAGTTTAAAATTTCAATACAGAAAAAGAATTACAAAGATTATATAACATTTCATAAAATGCTATCTTGTTTACAGGTAAAGATTGCCTCAAATCTTATATTTTGTGGTCATCCCACTGACTGTTAAAGAGAAACAAGAAAAGTAATTTCCTTAAAAGAAATCTCAAGGACATTGGGAAAAAAATTCACATTGTCATATGCATACTCACAACTAAGTACAAATACATGCAGATCAGATCAGTGCCAGGTGACTAATGTTTTCCCTTCACCATCCCCAGGAATTCATAATCTGTTTCTCTTCTAAAGATGCTGAAATGACTATATAGTCATACATATGGACTGGCACTTGATACCCTAGGATGACTATAATAATACATACCCCCAGGAGAAAGATGTCTTTGTTTCCTGGATCTTGGAGTAGTACAACATATGGTCTGGCAGATTTTAAGCTCCAAGTATCTAATTTTAGACATGATAGTTCTTTACCCTTATCTTTTAATAAAAGAGAAAGTATTTGTTGAGCTGAGACTTGCTTTCACAATAGCACTTTAGCTAGCTTTGTCAGTTTAGAAAGTTTAGTGAGATGAATAATTTAGTCTGTAGGAGTAATATGTCTAGAGAAGAAATTTAAGTAGGGGTTAGATAATGCAGGTAATTAATTAAATGATCTTAGGATAGCTGATTCACAATGACTAATTTAAATATGTACTAAAAATACATAAAACTCATAAATCATTATTGTGATATTCTCAAGAGCAATACAGAACACATACTTCACTATATAATAGAAAAAAATTATTTTATGTGCTTTAAAACATTTGAAAATTCTCTCTCTCTCTCTCTCTCCCTCCCCCTACCCCCATCTTTTGCTAATATTCACAGAGAATAACAGTACCTGGCCAAAACAGAGAACAGAATCAAACTAAAGTTTATAATTAATATAAAAAAATGAACATATTTTGGAAAGTATCTTTAATTAGACAAATGTTTGATTTTTAAAAGCAGTTTTCTGAAGATAGTTGTAGACATTATAATAGGGATCGCTTCTTCAGACTGTCATAGAATTAAATGGGTGCAAGTGGTACTATGTCGCGATACTTTCCTTGGCATTAAGAAAATCATATATATAGTGGAGTCCCCTGGGCAAAAGAAGAGAGTAACTCCCTCACCTCACTGATGGCTGGGAAGTCATTAATCTTATCAACCAAAACAGATGTCATTAAAATCTGTGCTCATATTCATTCCTCTCCTTTGGTAAACCCTGTGACATTAGAAAAGCAAACTTCTTAGTTAAGGCAGTATAGTCCTCAATTTACAGATAAACTGGGTTCCAAAACTTTGGTACCCAAAGTAGAATTTTCGAATAAGATAATGTTATAGGTGTGCTAATCTTCTGCGAACACAATAGGTCCCCTTATCCATGGTTTCACTTTCTGTGGTTTCAATTTCCTGCAGTAAACCGCAGGATGATTCTCCTGACCAATCAGCAGAAAGTCAATAGTAGCCAAACGCTATGTCACAATGCTTACGTCACTCACCTCACTTCATCTCATCATGTACGCATTTTATCATCTCACATCATCACAAGAAGAGTGAGTACATTACAGTAAGATATTTTGAGAGAGGGAGAGAGACAACATTCATAAAACTTTTATTACAGTATATTGCCATAATTGCTTTTATTATTAGTTATTGTTGTTGATCTCTTATTGTGCCCAATTTATATATTAAACTTCATCTTAGGTAAGTACGTATAGGAAAAAACAATAGTATATACAAGGTTCGGTGCTATCCATGGTTGCAGGCATCCAATGGAGATCTTGGACATGTCCTGAGAGAGTAAGGGGGTGGGGAATATTCTAATCTACAAGATAAAGTGCTCTAATGAGTAACAGTAGAAACAACAGTAAAAACCAAAACTGTTGTAAAACAAGTATCAAAGCAGAAAACAACAAACTGATTAAAAATAATGTTTATGTTGAATGCTGGTTCCTGAATAAAAGGTTTTATTAGAGAACAATAAAGAGAATGTAGATTTTTGTGGGAATTGTGAAGAGTTTTATTAGTACTTTCATGGCCTCTAGAGGTTTTCTTTTCACATCAAAACTGCGCTTTCAGTGACTTCCCTTTGTTCTGGTTTAAAGACACCACTGGTATTAGTCTTATGCTTAGGCATGATCACAGTTAGCGTGAGGGAGGTCTGTAGAGCAGATCAAGAGATAGGAGAAGGTTCTGGATTTAGCTAAGTACAAGTTTAAAAGAAGGGGAAGAAAGGAAAGGAGATTAAAGATGAAATATCTTAGAAAAAGATTAAAGTATCACTAACAGAAGTGTGTATACTGAATAAAGAAAAACATCTGGCAGTTGACATATGCATGGCTGAGAGATATTAGGTTAGATAATTTCCTATCCATGCCTGTCACCAAGTGACACTATTCAGGACACTCTTTATTGTTCCTAAGGTTTACACTGGGAATGGCAGAAGGGACAGCAGGACTGTGAGGGCATTAGAGTAAACACCTGCTTTACTCTAGCTTTGCCTCCCCAGCAACTGTTTCACCTTCTTTTACTCCCTATGTTCCTTTAGGGTAGGAGTTTAATCATAAGGAATAACAACAGCCTTCAATTGCTGGAACTGGGAGTCTAGGCCATAGTAGGGTTAAGCCCTGAGCTGCTGAGCTGCTGAGCTGCTAGCTTAGGTTCCTTGAATTTTTCCTGGATGGGAACAGAATTGGTCCTAGAATCCACAGTGCGGCCTTAACCAGCTGGGGGAAATTAGGCAACTCGTGGCTAAGGTATGATAGTTCTCAATTCTGGCTATACATCAGAATCATCTGCTGAGGATTAAGAAGAAAACAAACCAAAAAAAACCTAAAAAAACTAGCCCTGTATCAGAGGGCCTCATGTTAAATCAATTAAATCAGAATCCCTAGAGGTGGAGAGCTGGGTGTCAGTATGTGTGAGGTGGAGAGCTCGGCATCAGAATGTGTAAAAAGCTCCCTGGGTGATGTGCAGCTAGGACTGAGAACAGCAGAATACAAGAGAAACAGAGTGGAAAGGTCAAGATCATGGGTAAAGGTGAAGAGAGATACCCTAAGGGTGGCTCTGGAGTAAGGGTGACTTCATGTTCAGTTGGATTGCCTAGTGTCAAAACGGGGCTTGGAGGACTGAAAGGGAAGCAGGAGGACACTAGCCATCTGAATGAACTGATAGTGGAGTTAGGAGTACCGTGAAGAAGGCTGGAGGACAGTAGGCAAGGCTTCCTGTTCTTTGCTATTTGGTTTAGGGGCAGCCTTAAATTCTGTCCTCAGTGATCCTTGGACAAGCACCCCCATCTCTCCTTCCCAATGTCTAGACAAGGACAGTAATCTACCACCAGAGCAAACTTCCCATTCACCAGAATCACAAATAGAGCTGGAAGGGACCCTCAATATTATCTGGTTTAACACTTCTCTTTGGGCTGTGAATATCTCCACAGACCTATTAAAGGCAGGGAGTGTTTTTTAATGCTTCCTTATTTCTCTAGTGCCCAGAGTGGATGCCTAAATATTAAATGACCAACTGAATGAATGAATTTCCAGATAAGGAAGATGAGTTGCATAGACAGTAAATAAGTTAGTTCATTCATTCACTTAATACCAGTACAAATAGAAAGCTTTAGATATCCATGGCATAGCATGGTGACTATAGTTAATAATATTATTGTATATTTGAAATTTGCTAAGAGTAGGTCTAAAGTGTTCCAACCACAATATAAAATAATGGTAACTATGTGAGGGGATGGATGTGTTAATTTGTTTGACTATGGTAATCATTTTACAATATACAGATATACCAAATCACCATGCTGTACATCGTAAATATTATGTAACTTTTATTTGCCAATTATACCTCAATAAAGCTAAAAAATATAAAACTAGCAAAAAGTTGTAATATACTCATAATTTTTGCTTTAATTGACACAATTTGTTTTTTCCTATGATGGATATTTGATATTTCATAAACAAAAATAAATTTTTTACTCCTGGGAAAAAGAAACATAAGAAACTAGAATATTTCTGATGATCTTAGAAATATAAGTAAATTTAATCCAACCAATATTTGGAGTACTTACCAGGAAAGGCATTAGCAGAGTTTAATTAAGGGCCCAGACTCTGGATTCAAATTGCCTGGGTTTGATTTCTGATTCCTGCTTTCTGCTGGGTAAGATTTATTTATTTATTTATTTATTTATTTAACCCCTTCCTGCTTCCCTTTTCTTAACTGTAAAATGGGAATAACACATGCCTTGCAGGGATGACTGTACATTATACATAATAAATAATAAATGTTAACTATTATAAGCATGACTTAATATTAACTGTTTTGAACCCCCAGTACTGGTAAGAGTGGGACCTGCTACCTAGATAGCACTTTATTTTATGAAGGCTCATGCTGGGTTTGGTGCCAGTGTAAAGATAGGGCTGGAGCACCTCTGAATTTAGGCAAAATAATGGGGAGAGGAGTTTAAAGTCTAGAGGATAATCCAGAAGGAAGAAAATGTGAGCCAGGGAGGATCTGAGAGTTGATTTTCTTCCTTCCTTCCTTCTTTCCTTCTCTCCCTTCTTTTTTTGAAGAGAGAGAGAGGGTACAAGTGAGCATAGGTGGAGAGAGAAAGAGAGAGACAGACAGAGACAGAGACAGAGACAGAGACAGAGACAGAGAGAGACAGAGAGGAACGGGTTTCACCTGAAGAGGGGCTTGTGCTCATTCAATGCAGGACTCAAACTCATGAACCATGAGATCGTTACCTGAGGTGAAGTCAGATGCTTATCCGTCTTAGCCACCCAGGTACCCTGAGAGTTGATTTTCTGTGCAACGTGTTAAGTAACTCCTTGATAAAACCTGCAGTGGAGTCTGCTTTGCTCACTAATGTTTTCAGATGATATGGTTTACCCTGGCAGAACTCAAAGTGGTCTTGGGTTCTAGAGTTCTGGGGAGACCACGGAGGATGTACAGCAGGCAGAGCCAGAGGATGGGAGGATGGATGGCACCTGGATTCCACAAAGATGAATGAGACTCAGTCTTTGCCCCTGAGAAGTTGTGGTGTAACAGCAGAGATTGATATGGATGCACCATATTAATTTAAACACAAGGTAGAATAAATTAGGTGTTAACAATGATTGCATAAAATGCTACAGAAATACAGAAATGGGAAAGATTTATTCTGAATAGGGGTTTGGAAAGGCTTCGGTGAGAGATGGTATTACCTTTTCTAGGTCAGGTGATCGTTATGGACTCAATGTTTGTTGTTTCCCCAAAAATTCATAGATTGAAATCCAAATAGCCAATGTGATGATGTTGGGCAGTATGGCCTTCCTTTGGGAAGTAATTAGATTATGAGGTTGAAGCCTTTATGAAGGGGATTAGTGTCCTTATGAAAGAGACCACAAAGGGCTTTTTTACTCCTTTCTGCTGTGTAAAGACACAGTGAGAAGACGGTCAACTATCAGTAAGTGGGACTTCAAAGAACACGAAATCTATCACCACCTTGATCTGGACTCCCCAGCTTCTAGAACTAAGACAAATAAATGTCTGTTGTTTAAACAACCTAGTCTAGGGCTGCCTGGGTGGCTCAGTTGGTTAAGCATCCAATTTCAGCTCAGGTCATGATCTCGTGGTTTGTGGATTCAAGCCTTGCATTGAGCTCTGTGCTGACAACTCAGAGCCTGGAGTCTGCTTCAGATTCTGTGTCTCCCTCTCTCTCTGCCCCTCCCCTGCTCATGTTCTGTCTCTCTCTGTCTCTCAAAAATAAATAAATGTTAAAAAATTTATTTTAAACAGCCTAGTTTATGGCATTTGTGTTAAAACAGCCCTAACGAACTGAGACTAAGAGAGTACCTGACAAGTGGAGACTGCGAGCAGAGGAATGAGCAAAGGATCAGAGGCAAGGAAGTGCAGTGTTGTGCTTGGGAAACTGCGAGGCTACCTGGTATTATATAAAACAATACCAAAACCCACTCCTATCTCTAGACCTTTTGCTGTGTAAACTACCACTGTTACTTGCAGCTAAATATAATATTGCTAGAGTGCTCAGTAAATGTGTTAAATGAATAAATGCAGGAAAGAGAAGGGGTCTGAGATAGGGGATCAAAGATCTTAACTCCAATTCTGGCTCTCCAACTGTAGTAATAGAGATGTTTTTATCTGCCCAACTTACCTTTCTTCATTCTATCAATAATAATACCAATCACATTATACGCTGCCTGCCTCACACTTCCTCTGAAATAACAGAGGTGGTCACATGACTCCAGAAAAGCCAATCAGAATCCTTATTTTGGATTTTTGTTCAAAACTAAGAGAATTTCTCTATGTTGTCTTGAGTTTCCAGTTAAAAGGATATAACCTTAGCGATGCTTGCAACCAATATTTTGTCCCACCACTGAGCCTGAGTGAATGAGGGATACATACAGAGGGAAACTGAGATGAGATGCAGAGAGAGCCATGGACTTAATTTAATTCTAGGATTTAGTAATACCTGAGGAAATCCCTGTCCCTCTTTCTCTCACGTTATAAGAGAAAAAAATGTCCCCCATTTTTGCTTGAATTAGTTGAGTTGTATTTGCTTGCAACTGAAAGAAGTCCATGTAGTATATAGTTACTATAATTTGTTAGAAGAATAATCTTCTACCATGTTGGGTCTGTTTCCTCTCCTATAAATTCGGGGATTGGAAAAGATAATCTCTAATATTCCCTCAAGCCGAGTTTCCACTTTTCATACTTGTATAAAAGCTGTAGACTTGGAGCTAAATATGCTCATCTGAATCCTTTTTTCTAAGGGATAAATCATCATAAAGAGAAATGCTCATAATACCAGGCTAAAATCTACTTTCCTTTCTTTTTTTTTTAATTTTTTTTAATGTTTTGTTTATTTCTAGGAGAGAGAGAGAGACAGCGTGAGCAAGGGAGGGTCAGAGAGAGAGGGAGTCACAGACTGAAACAGGCTCCAGGCTCTGAGCTGGCTGTCAGCACAGAGCCCAACGCGGGGCTCGAACCCACGAACCACGAGATCATGACCTAAGCGAAAGTCGGACGCTTAACCGACTAAGCCACCCAGGCGCCCCTACTTTCCTTTCTTTATATCAACCCTTAAGTTAGATCATCACAACAAAACTGTGAAATCTCTTCCAAAAATGGAATGCAGTCATTCAAAATTGATAAAATTACTTTGTAATTTAGTATATGATTAAGGTGCATTTCAAAGCAATGGGCAAAGAAAGTATGCATTAAATGATGTTGGAACAATTGACTAGCAACTTGAAAAAAAAAAAACAGAACTGAATCTCTACCTTGCTTTTTATTACAAAATAAAATACAGATGACTCGGGGAACCAGGGTGCCTCAGTTGGTTAAGCATCCAACTCTTGATTTCAGCTCAAGTCATGATCTCACAGTTTGTTAGTCTGAACTCTGCACTGGGCTCTGTGCTGACAGCAAGGAGCCTGCTTGAGATTTTCTCTCCCTCTCTCTTTCTGCCCCTCCCCTGCTCATGTGTGCATGCACTCATTCTCTCTCTCCAGAGAAATAAACATTTAAAAAAAATTCAGATGACTCAAAGGCTTAAAGGAAAAACAAGAAAATAATAAATTACTGGAAGAAAATATGAGTGACCGTTTTTTATAAATATGATATGGAAAAGGTCTTGTTAAGTATGACAAGTAAGTAGAAACTCAAGTACAGTCTAGGCCAGGGGCTAAGAGCACAGGTTTTGGAAGCAAAAACCTCGGCTGAAATCCTGGTTCCACACATATACTAGCTTTATGATCTTGAAAAAGTCACTTAATCTATATAAGCTTCAGTTTCCTCATCTATAAATTATACCTTCCTTGTAGGCTGAATAAAGAAAAGAATTTTATGTTGAGGAGTATTCGGGAAGAATGTAAATCAAAAGAATATAAATAAAATGAAAGTAGTGATTATTTCTAAGTGACAGAATTATGGGTGAATATTTTTGCCCTCTTTTTCTATTTTCTGTAGAAAAATATTTCTATTTTTATAGTTTCTACAGTGAATTAAAATGTTGTTTCTCTGAGTGTGAGCACAGCATTGCAATTACAATTACATACTCTGGAGTTGGACTTCTTAGGTTCTAGTTACTTGTTAGCTGTGTGAGCTTGGACAGGCAACTTAGCCTCTATTTCAGTTTCCTCATCCATAAAATGGAGATAATATTATTTACATTATAGATTTAAATTGAGTAATAAAGGTGAAATGATTAGAATAGTACCCAGCAGATACTGTTACATGATGTTTTTAAATATTATTAACATAGTTTAATGTGGGTGTCAGCAGACTATGACCAGTGGCCAGGTACCTATGAGCTAAAAGTTTTTACATTTTTTATTTTATTTTATTTTATTTTATTTTATTTTATTTTATTTTTATTTTTATTTCTAGGAGAGAGAGAGAGAGACAGTGTGAGCAGGGGAGGGTCAGAGAGAGAGGGAGTCACAGACTGAAACAGGCTCCAGGCTCTGAGCTGGCAGTCATCACAGAGCCCGATGCGGGGCTCGAACCCACGAACTGCGAGATCATGACCTAAGTGAAAGTCGGACACTTAACTGACTAAGCCACCCAGGCGCCCCTTTACATTTTTTAAAGGGTTGTGAAAAAAGAAAGAAAAAAGAAGAATGTGCAAAAAAAATAGTATATGGTCCATAAAGCCCAACATATTTACTATCTGGCTCTTTACAGAAAAGTTTGTTGACCATTGGCTTAATTTGTTTCCACTTTCAAATATGTTTAGGATTTATGGGCACCTGGGTAGCTCAGTCAGTTGAGTATCTTACTTTTGATTTTGGCTCAGGTCATGATGACAGGGTGATGGGATCAACCCCTGTGTTGGTCTCTGTGCTGAGTGTAGAACTGGCTGGCAGTTCTCTCTCCTTCTGCTACTTTCCTCCATCTCCTGCTTGTGTGTGCATGCTCTCTCTCTCAAGCAAATAAAAATTAAATTTAGAAAATATGTTTAGCATTTAAAATCACCATGCTATAAATACCAAGGAATAAATTTCTAAAGGGGGAATTTCAAGAAATACTGTAAAAAGGAAATTAGACAGTTATGGACAAGGAAGATTTTATTCTATTTTGTGAATGTTTGCTCCTCTCCTCTGTATAGATCACTATTTTCTACCATTGATTAAGAATCAAAATTGAAATGAACGCATGGTACTATAGGATCAAACAACCCAAAAGGTACTTAAACTCATCAGGCTGAATGAAATTGAGGCTGAATGGGATCTCAAATGATTATGGTGTTTCACTTGGCCAACTCTGTCCTCCTGATGGTAGTAATCTAACTGTGGGAATCTAGGATCATATCATGTCTGGAATCAGCAAATTTGCTAGACTTAGTATCCAGTTCCTTGCCACAGACTCTTGCGGTAATGAGTGTGGGAGTAGGAAGGCTGACTCAAGAAGTCTCTCTAGACCCCAGTTAGGGACAATTCAGAGAAAGTAAGTTGCCACCAGTTAAATCTTTAGATTTCAAAAGGAATCCAAAGTTGTTAAAAAGCAACTGTTTTGAAAAAAAGGGGAGGGATTAAGCTAAGCTTTTTGTTTTGTTTTTATGGTTTTTTTTGTTGTTGTTATTGTTGTTGTTACTTGCAAACAGAAAGAGTGTTAACCTGTGGTTATCAGGATAACTTTACTGCTTTACTCAGCAGTAAGCAATTTGTAGCCTTTTCATGTGTTTTCATAAGCATACAAAATGACCTCAGGCAAGAGGCTGGGAGAAGAGACCTGATGTTTCTCTGAGGACCTTCAAACTACACTGGTAGGTCTGTCTAGGAAGCTGCTGTGGGGTGGGGATGGCATTTGTCTACCGAATCCAGGAGTCTGGGTATTGCTATAGTGGGTGGAGGGTGGAACACTGAAGGGCTACGTTCATTCTGACCTTAATTGAGTCTGCTGAGATTCAAACATGACAGGTCAACCAAGGGGCTGTAAATTTGCTGAAAGTCTATTTGCATGAAAAACTAAGGACACTTCCTGGGCAGAGTGGGTCATGGAGGCACTTCTGACACAGGAAAAAAAATTAGTTACAAAAGGGCAGATGTGCTTCTGAATATAGCAGAGATTCTGTGCCCAGACTTGACTTTCAGCTGATCCCGTGTTAAGTCCCGTTTCAGGAGGCAGGGCTCCAGAGTCCATGCTTTCCCCTGCAACAGAGTTTTGGATGAATAAAAGGGGGGAGAAGATGCTCCGATACAGACTTAACAACCTTTTCTTGTCTCAAGTAAAGTAATTTAAAAACATATATACCATCTAATATTACCATAGTTTCAAAAAAGAAAATTTTAAAATATATAACAAAACAAATTTAACTTAAAAATTGAATTACTTTTAGACTATAAAAAATCGGAAAGTTGATAACTTTAGAACAGTTTCTAGTAAGACAGAACAGGGACTGGACTCGGGTCTCCTCACCCCTGACCATGAACTCTATCTTTCCTTGAAACTCTGTTTCTTGTGTAGCATTTCTCGGAGGTTGTGGAAGCAAGATGATGACGTAAAGAGACTAAACTATGAACATTGCCAAAGACGTAACCAAACTAGTCTGTGCCCAGGTAGAGCCTACTGCTTACTTTTCACCAACTTTCCCTCTCATTATACAACTAAAACTCATGCCCATGGGTGGAAATTTAACATGCTAATTAGACATGCAACATGTGGAAAAGCACAATTTTTAAGTGCACAGACGCCAAGAAATCCCCGCCTTTACATGCTTCAACGTCATTCCTTTCCCTGCTTGGCCTCTTTAAAAACTTGCCCTGGCCTATGTTAGGGGAATCAGCCTGAAAGACTCTTTACTTTGTATTGTTTCTCTTGTGCTCCAGAATAAGCTCCAATAAAAAGCTTTGCCTAGAACTCGCTTTTGGTCTCTAGTCAATTTCTACTGTTTAGATAGCCCATGGACCCAGTGGGTGACACTAGGAAAAACTCCACTCCACCATGTTGTAACTACTTACCCCCTTTCTTTTCCGTTTCTTCATCATTGCTTACTCCCTGCCTTTGGTCTTCTATAGTGTTTCCAATCACATTTTTTTCTTCTTAATTACATCAACTTAGTAGGGCATGGATCAGCTATGGTCTGGGGTAGGGGGTAGGTGGGGAAGGCATGTAGAGCAGCAGACACTCAGGCTGAGGGTGAGACCTATCACTGTAAATAAGGTCCAGGATGGCAGCGGCTTTGTCTTGTCTTGTTTTCCTCTGTATGCTACCTCCCCCACCATCCTGAAAACAAGGCCTGAAATGTACAGGTGTTCAATTAATGTTCGCTGAACCAAAGAATGAAATACAGGCAGGGTATATATGGGTTATAGTGTAATACACCACTAATGAAATTTGGTAGTAGGTCACTGCTTTTACTGGAGGTAATTACAATATTTCACAAATCACTAAATATTAAACCTCTTTGCAGAAATCTGAAAAGGAAAAAAAATTGATAATACACCATCCTAACCCAACCATCATTACACTTTTGTTGCTACTCTTCTTACTGTTTTACAATATGCATTTAAAATGTATTTGTAATCAGAAAATTTTGGATAGGAAATACGTCACTTATTTTCAAAAGAATCAATCTCCTATACCACAGGTATCACTAAAATCAAACGTAAGTGCTGCTGTCTAAGTCGGTCTGAAATAACCTTTGATAATATAAGGAAGTGTGAGCAGTATAAATCATAGAAGACTTACTGGTTAAGGAAGTATAACACATGCATTCACTTGCTTCTACTGTGTTTCAATATTTCATCTGCAAAATGAGAGGATTCATAATTACAGATTCATAGTTTCTAAAGTCTTCTTAAAATCTGAAGTTTAATGATTCCTAAAAAAATTTTTATTGGGGTGCCTGGGTGGCTCAGTCGGTTGAGCGACGTACTTCGGTCCAGGTCATGATCTCACGTTTCGTGGGTTCGAGCCCTGCATCAGGCTCTGTGCTGACAGCTAGCTCAGAGCCAGGAAACTGCTTTGGATTCTGTGTTCCCTCTCTCTCTGACCCTCCCCTGCTCACGCTACCTCTCTCTCTCTCTCTCAGAAAAAAATAAAACATTAAAAAAAACTTTTAAAAATAGATTTTGTTTTACGTTGATTGTAAAGAGCCTTAAAAATATATTTATACTATGCATAATTTATTCATATAAATTTATATATTTATATATAATAGTAAATATTAACTCAGATATGAGAGATCCTTCCATGCAGAAATAGATTTTAGAAACTCACATAAAGAGACTATTTCTAACATTTCAGGACTACTCTAATATCTGGAGGGACACCGGTAAGTAATTTCACCAAAAAGACTGATTATTGGTAAAGTCCCAGAGGCAAATCTTTACCCTTATAAACCAATAAAACAAAATTAATCCAAAACAAAGTGACAACATACCAGCTAAGAGTAATCTAAGGGATAGAGTGAGGATAAAACATTAATTGGTGCGGAAATGGGATAAAGATTTATCATATGCCCCTACACAGAGTAGGGTAGAGCAGGAAATTCTTCCCTGTAGGGAATTCAGGATCAACCCTCTCGCCCAGTTTCTGTTTTTCTAAAGACCAAATCACTTCCCCTGGAAGGTAACTTGGCGGCTTGATTATTTCATTAATTTAGGTCTTTTGGAGACAACAGAATTGATTTGAAATGAAGTTTAATCTCCAGTGCTACTATCCCCAGGTAAGTGAAATTGACAGGACTAGGAAGGATTAAGACAATGCCATCAAAGATGGCAAAAAAGCATCTGCTGTGGAGATTTTCTGTTGTTGTTATGATTATTATTTCTGTTGAAACTTTACATAGCCTAAACCAGTCACAGTTTCAGAAGAAGCATGGGTAATCTGTGCTGCAAGCAGTTAACTAGAAGTATGTCAGAACTGCTTCCCAGCCTGAAAGCTGAAGCTGAATTCGGATTTAGAAGCCACACTAGAGGATTTCCAAGGTGCTCAAGAAAGACCATCTGGGACTCTTTAGGAGGCCGTATCGCACGTGTCTTCTGCCGAGATGTTGACCCGCATGTGTTAACCATATTAATAAGCGTAATCACCCTATCAGGCTGCAATTCATGTATATATAATAGTGGTTTTCCTACCACAAGTCGCCAGCAGGCAATGGATCCCTGCAGACACTTCGGGAAAGCCCCGGGTCCCGCCTTCTTCCAAAACTAGCCTGAAAGCTTGTGCCCCGCGCTCACTACGGTCTCTTGCCGCCCCCTGCTGGGCTCTTCGCTTGGGCTTTACGCAGCGCGGCCGTCGGGGGGCGCAAAGACGGCGACGTCACCTGTAAGCGACCGGAAGTTAGTCCTGTTCATTTCCGCCACTTGGTCCCGCCTCAGACCCGGTAGTAAAGGCATCTGCTGCATGTTGATACAGTCCAGTTTGAGGTCTGTGGATAGCTGCGCCTGTGCGTTTTCTTTCTAATTTTTTTAAACGTTTTATTTATTTCAGAGAGAGAGACAGACAGCGTGAGAAGGGGAGGGTCGGAGAGAGAGGGAGACAGAATCTGAAACAGGCTCCAGGCTCTGAGCTGGCTGTCAGCACAGAGCGTGATGGGGGGCTCGAACCCACGAACCGTGAGATCATGACCTGAGCCGAAGTCCGCCGCCCAGCCGACTGAGCCACCCAGGCGCCCCCAATGCGTTTTCTTTCTAAAAGCGGGTTTGTGTTATATTGATGTACAGTGGAGTCCTTTTCCCTCGTAGCCGCTAGGCGAGTTGGTTTTGGGAAGGAAGAGGGGAAGAACCCATGGAATGGAATCCTTGGAATTATCACAATTAGCTGCAGTTAGATAGTAAGAACTTGTGAGAGAGCTTGGCTTTTTCCCGATTTTAAAATTTTAGGATAATGCCTTTCAAGTTGTGGGGTTGAAGAAAGACCATGTACGTGAAGCACTTAGCTCTAGTTTTACAAATCATATTCGGGATTGTGCAACCTTCTCCCATTAATACTGAGGCGTGTGTTCGCCGTTTTCTTTTCGTATCTCAGATGCCTAGTAGGTAGGAGGTTATTCATTTCACAGTGTTCTGCAGTATTAGCTGGGATCGATTTCTTTACTCTGTATTACGAAGTGCTTACAATATTTTGTCCCATCCCACTTTATTTATTTATTTATTTATTTGCCGTTTTTAGGGACAGCTGCTTTCTAGCGCTTCTGGAGAAATGCAAAGTCCTCTCTCTTTAAGACAAACGAGGTGAGAAATGGATACCTATAAAAGATCTCCAAACTTCCCTTGTTTTATCAAAAGAAGACCATCTGGAATGTTGTACCTTGAGGGCATTGATTAACCATCTTCATTAAAAGTCCCTTTATTGGTGTATTTGTTAATTTTCGACTTTGGCCCTTGGAATAATGGTTTTAGTTAATTACAGACAGCAAATTGAGAGACATTGAAGTTAATTATGAAATATTAAGTAGTTTTTAATTTATCTGGTTGTAAATTTAATTTTTTTAAAAATTTTATTTTAATGTTTATTTCTGAGAGAAAGAACACAGCAGGGGGAGGGGCAGAGAGAGATGAAGAAGTGGAAACGGAAGCAGGCTCCAGGCTGAGTGGTCAGCACAGAGCCCCAAGCGGGGCTCAAACCCACAAACCGTGAGATTATGAACTGAGCCAAAGTCAGACGCTTAACTGACTGAGCCACCCAGGCACCTCTGAATTTAATTTGTTTTTAATACTGGTTGCAAAATAACATTTATAAAATATCACAGTATTTCAGAAACAGTACATAGACCCCTTTAAACTCTCAGAGATAACTGTCAACTACCTCCCCCCCCGTACATGTTTATGTCTTCCCCCTTTCTATGAGTGATATTATTTTATCCATATAGTTATACAGTTTGCCACTTAGTATATCTTGGATATCTTTCTATTGTGTTATGCCTTTTTTTTTTTTTTTAAATAACTGGGTTGTGTAGTATTATGTTACATAGATGTATCACTATTAACCATTCTACTGTCGGTGGCTATTTGGGCTTCTTTTTTGCTATAGCAAATAATGTTAGGAAGGTCATCTTTTTATTTTTATTTTTAAAAATTTTTTTAAATGTTTTATTTATTTTTAGGAGAGAGAGAGAGAGACAGTGTGAGCAGGGGAGGGTCAGAGAGAGAGGGAGTCACAGACTGAAACAGGCTCCAGGCTCTGAGCTGGCAGTCAGCACAGAGCCCGACGCGGGGCTCGAACCCAAGAACCGAGAGATCATGACCTAAGCGAAAGTCGGACGCTTAACCGACTAAGCCACCCAGGCGCCCCTGATGGTCATCTTTTTAAATATCAATTCGTCCTTTTCTTTCCTTTGGATAATCTTAAGTGAAAATACTGGGTTAAAGGATATGGCAGATGGTGCCAAATTCCTTTCCAGTAGTGGCATTTGCAGAGAATTTCCTGTATTTCTTCAAATGCTCATCAGCAGTTGATATTAGGTACCATTGTTTTTAGGCTTAACTGAGACCATTCATACCATTTTTTCCGTCAGTATATTGTATTTATAGTATTGTAGTCAAATCCAAATTTTAGTTGTCAGTTCTAAGTCCAGTTCAGTTCTTTTTTAAAATTTATAAATAGAATACCTAGTTGTAGATTCTTTGGTAATAAGTTATTAAAAAGCAATTCACTTCAGCAGTAAGTTTTTGTTAAGTTAAAGACTTGTGGGAAGCTAGTATTTGAAAGAGACCTTATACTATGGATAGACATTAGGAGAATGGGCCTTTCTGAAAGAATATCTTCCACAAAGGCAGAGAGACAAGAATGGCCAAGAATGTTTAGGATTTGAGGTTTGAGAGGTGATAGTGCCTGGTTGTGAGGTTGTAGAATAGAACAGACAGCTAGAAAGGTAGTTGGAATTCTGTGGTGAGGGTTTTTTTAAAACATTAATTTTGTTTTTATTTATTGTTGAGAGAGAGAACTTGGGGGAAGGTCAGAGAGAGTGGGAGACAGAGGATCCAAAGTGGCTTCTGTGCCGACTGCAGAGTCCAGTGCAGCGCTCAAATTCACCAATTGTGAAATTATGACCTGAGCCTAAATCAGATGCTCAACCAAGTGAGCCACCCAGGCACCCTGTGTGGTGATAGTATTGAAAGTCAGTCTGAAGATGTTGTTTTCTAGGAGAGAACTATAGATGTCTTTAATCAGGGAATAGGGAATGTAATCACTTTTTTGTTTGCCAAGTATACTATGCTGGCATTTTTGCATGAGTGATATTCGAGAAGCAAGTTAGGTGGCTGTTACAGTCTGGATGAGAAAAAATAGCAAAGAGTTGAGATACTAAAGAAGATACTGAGGGAGCTGAATCTACATGATTCAGTGACTGGGGGTTGAGGAAGAGGAAGAAAGCAATCACTTTTAGATTTTTATCATGAGTGACAGGATAGTGGTAATGATTTCATTAACCAGAGAGGGCTAGTTTGGGTCTGGGAAAGATGTTCAGTTTAGTTTTAGACACATTAATTCATGTGAAAGATATTTCTATGGAGAGCAACTTACACACAAGACATAAAATTCACCTTCACAGATTCAGAAGAAACCTTAGTAGATTTGTGACACCTTTGTTAAGAAATTTGGCGTATATTTTCACTGTTAGTCTTTTATTAGTACAGTTGCTCTTGAACTTTCTGTGTCTTGCTCAGCCTGTTTGTCATGGTGCTAATCATCTCAAGAGTTTATTGTTTAGAGTGGTTGTCTTCAGATTTTTGTTTATATATACTCTCAGTAAAAATGGTTTATACATGTACTTCCAATGTACGTATATTTACTAATTATATACATTTTTACAATATTGTTATATATAAAACATATATAAAAAGGAATTTTTAAAAGGCTAAGACAAATTTAAAATGGGGTTTTACTGTTTTCTTCCTATATCCCATTGGATCACCTTGCATCCCTCATTCCAAAATACAGGTCTTATCTACTACTGTCAGTGTTCTGTACCATTATCCAGTGGAGGTCACCCTTGAGCATCTGGAAGAGAGAACAGACTGTTGCACTGTGCAAGAAGAGCCTTCTTTAGTTAGAAGGAGGATCTTATTTTTGAGTTTCTAAATTCATGCATTTTAGGAAGAGTCTGTAGTTAAAGAGTAGGATGTGGTATTATGGAGAAGTAAAGAATAGTGAACTCAAAGTACAGGGCAATCTAAAATATGCTGTTGTTAGGGCACCTGGGTGGCTTAGTCGGTTTAGCATCTGACTTTAGCATCTGACTCTTGATCTCAGCTCAGGTCATGATCTCACAGTTTGTGAGTTCAGGACACATGTCGGGCTCCACGCTGACAGTGTGGGGTCTGCTTGGGATTCTCTGTCTCTCTCTCTCTGCCTCTCTTTCTCTCTCAAAAATAAAGAAATAAATATTTACAATGTGCTGTTATTGTTTGATGTTTATTTTGTGAGTATCCTATGTTTTTGTTTGAATGTTATTTGAATCTACATTTTGGGAATCTTTTTCTAATTCTTTGAGCATCTATAGATTACTCCTGAGATACAGGAGTGTTCCCTGACTGAAGACATAATCTTAAATTCTTGTTAAATTGGTGTAATTCAAAGGGTAGACACAGGCTTTTTTTTTTTTTTTTTTTTAACATTTATTTTTGAGAGAGAGAGAGAGACAGAGACAGAGCATAAGCAGGGGAGGGACAGGGAGAGAGGGAGACACAGAACCTGATGCAGGCTCCAGGCTCTGAGCTGTCAGCACACAGCCCGACACGGGGCTCGAACCCATGAACCGGAGATCATGACCTGAGCTGAAGTCAGACATTCAACCAACTGAGCCACTCAGGCACCCTGAAGCTTTCTTTGATACTCACCTTGAAAGCAGTATCTCTGAAGCCTAGAGATATTAGTGGTGAGTTGGAACCATCTATCTCTGTTTTTTATTTTATGTTTAATTAGAAGTGAGAAAGGAAATACCTCCTTTATGTGATAAGAGCCTATTATTAGTAATTAGAAATTAAGAATTAAGTTTGTCACAGCTGTATAATCTAAAAAGCAAAAAGTAGGGACGTCTGCGTGGTTTTGTTGGTTAAGTGTCTGAAGTCTTGATTTTGGCTCAGGTTGTGCTCATGGTTTGTGAGATTGAGCCCTGTTTTGGGCTCTGCGCTGACAGTGCAGAGCCTCCTTGGGATTCTCTCTGTCCCTCTCTCTCTGCTCCTCCCCTGCTTGTGCTCTCTCTCTTGCTCCTTCTCAAAATAAATAAACTAAAAAATAAAAAGGAGAAAGTACAATTAAAAATATATGTATGGTGTCATGACTTAGGCCACAATTAGCTTAAGAACATAAATCATCTGACAAATTGAGTAACAGAAGAAAAATTTTCTGTTGCTTTCCTGATAAAATATTTCCTATAAATAGAAATAACTTATTTTAGTAGAGACCTAAGGTTACTTTATATAAATTCATAATTTTTTGCTCCATTTCTAAATGATTAGGAAAGTGAGTTATTGAAGTTTTGTTCACTTGCCTGAAGTTATGTGTTGTGAAATAGATGCAAAGAGCCCTGGGTTCATCTTTTATAATGTAGGGTGGAGGAGGATGGTAAAAGTAACTTTTTAATGCTTATGTGCTCTCAGCACAGTTCCACAATTGGTGGAAGTAGATCATTTTGAATATAAAAATTGCTTTGGAGTAATCGGGTTACCAAGGGGGCAATAGGGTAAACTGAAGGAGACTGAGATTCAGAACTGTTGACCAGAGGTCCATATAAAGCTAACAATTAAGACTAATGATACCATGGGTTTAAAGAGAACTATGAATCTAGTAAAAGATGTTTAAGGTGGAAATTAGTCTGAAGGGTTGGTTTTCAGAACTAGGAAGAGAGAACAGGAGCAAAGGAGTCGGGTATCTGTGGGCCAAAAATCTTGGAAGTTGAAAGACAAGACAGAATTGAAAGCATAGTTAGCAGGAAGAAACCAAAGCTTGAAAACCAGGATAAAGCAGAGCTAGAGAGGGACAACTGTTTTTGGGTAACAAATGTTTTTGGGTAGCAAATGTAGGCAAGGCCAAATACAATGAGCAAGATAAAGGAAGGAATAATTCTGGGGCATTGATGATGCTATACTTCTTTTCTTCACATTAAGATGGAAGCAGCCCCAGGCCCACAGATAATCAGAAGCAGTGACCGAGAGACTGGGAATGCAGTAGCTGAACTGTTACTGCAGCACCAGGAAAGCTGGAGCTATAGATGTTTTTTAGAGAAAAGACCATGATGCTTATAGGATCATAATGTGATTTTTAAGCTGTTTAACACATGCATTTGTATAATATTATGTATGTTGTTTTACACAGCATTCCAAAAGGTTTGCGATACATGACCATTATGGCACCAAGAAACTTCTTGTGTATGAGAAGTAATTTTCTCTTTGGTTCAAGATGTTGGATGATCCGATTTTCTGCAAAAATCCTCTTTAAATTAGTTTCATTTAGGCTTTATAGTGTAAAGTGTGGTAATGCAGACAGTGAGTCTTCGGAGAATGAAGAACTACTGAATAATCTACTTAAAATGGGAGTAGATGTTGACATGGCAAAAAAACGACAGCCTGGAGTTTTTAATAGGATGGGAACTAAAGAGCAAGACCTGAAGATGTTCCTTCTATCCAAAGGTGCTAGCAAAGAAGTGATTGCTAGCATTATAACAAGATATCCACGAGCCATTACACGCACACCTGAAAGTCTTTCAGAACGGTGGGATCTGTGGAGAAGAATTATGACATCAGACCTTGAAATTATAACTATCTTGGAACGTTCTCCTGAATCTTTTTTTCGATCCAGAAACAACCTAAACTTAGAAAATAATATAAAGTTCCTCTACTCAGTTGGATTGACCCATAAATGCCTTTGTCGATTGTTGACCAATGCCCCACGTACCTTCTCCAATAGTCTAGATCTGAATAAACAGATGATTGAATTTTTACAAGAAGTCTGTTTGTCATTAGGTCACAATAAGCCCAGAGATTTTGTTGGGAAGATAATTTTTAAAAACCCTTTCATCTTAATTCAGAGTACCAAACGGGTGAAAACTAACATTGAGTTTTTACAGTCAACTTTCAACTTGAACAATGAGCAGCTGCTCATTCTGCTGTGTGGTCCGGGAGCTAAAATTCTCGACCTTTCCAATGACTATGTCCACAGAAACTACACAAATATCAAAGAGAAGCTGTTTTCTTTGGGGTGTACTGAAGAAGAGGTACACAGGTTTATCATAAGCTATCCAGATATGGTCTTCTTGGGAGAGAAAAAGTTTAATGATAAAATAGACTGCCTCATAGAAGAAAAAATTAGCATATCACAAATAATTGAAAATCCTCGGATTTTGGATTCAAGCATAAGTACTTTAAAAAGTCGAATCAAAGAATTGGTAAATGCTGGCTATAATTTCAGTACATCAAACATTAGTCTTTTATCTTGGAGTCAAAAAAGATATAAAGCTAAATTGAAAAAGTTAAACACTGAATAGAACATTGTTCTGGGGAATTAAAAAGTGACTTACAATGTAATGATCCCTCATTTTGAATTTGGGCCTTTCAAAAAGGAGAAGTTTGGTTTCTTAACCATATATATATATCCTTTGGATATTTTACTGTAAAGGTTTGTAAAAACTCATGATCAGTATGCTCTAGTATAGTCTTTCCAGTTACCTTTTCTCTAGTTTGAATTAATACAACATCCAATTATATGATACAGGCTGTGACTGTCTTATAAGTGGTAATTCCTGAGTACAGGACAGAACAATATGTGGAAAGATAAAAAGTACAAAATAAGCTTTTGGTTTCTATTCAGATTAAAAAGTCAACAGTTATTTGGATAGTTCTGTTTCCTCTCAGGGAGGGTTTAGGATGGCAACTGATTTCTCCTATTGTTCCCACATAGCTAATTATGGTTCATCTTCAAAATAAAATGCCAATAAAAATCTGACAAACCAGAAAAGAGGGGTTTTCATCTCAAGTTCTACATTCTCCATTTAAACCATTAGTATGTTCCCCCTACCTCCCAACTTGGGCTCAATTTACTATGGGTATATCCTGATTTCTTTGAAGTCAATGGCAACTATGATGGGCAGAAAAATGGCCACCCAAAGATGTCAATATCATAATTCCCAGAATCTGAATGTGTTATGTTACACTGGAAAAGGACTTTGCAAATGGCATTAAGTTATGGACCTTAAGACAGGGAGATTATCCCAGATTATCTGTGTGGGCCCAGTGTAATCATATGGGTCCTTCAAAATGGAAGAGGGATGTAATAGAGGAGGTCAGAGTGATGTGATGTAAGGACTTGACCCTATTTACTGGCTTTGAAGAAGGAAGGGACAATGAGCCAAAGAATGCAGGTGGCCTCAAAGAAAATGGAAAAGGCAAAGAAACATTCTCCGCTAGTTCCCTTAGAAAGGAACATAGCCCTGCTGGGACCTTGAGTTTAGCCCACTAAAACATGTGTCAAACTTCTGACATTCAGAACTATAATATAATCAATTTGTGTTTTTTTTTAAGCCATTGAGTTTGTGGTTGTTGTTACAGCAGCAAATAGATGAATATAGGAATTAAATGATATTAGTTCCATTATAGGTGAAGAAGTCACAAAATATGGTTCTTTTAGTATATCTGTGTTTCTTTCTCTTGTAATTAACCTTTTTTTTCCACATACCTTTCTGGAATGACAACTAAGTTACTGTTTGTGAAGATCTCTAAATATCTGTATAAAAAAACTAAATGTAAGTAATAAAGTCTAAATAAAGGAATATTTTTGCCTGATAATGTAGTTTAAAGAAATGGTTATAGTTTCTGTATATTTATGTTTTATGGGAATTTCATCTAATGTAAACAAAAGAACAAGGAAGTTTTCGATGCACTGACTTCAAATATAACCAAACCAGGTGATGTCAATGGCTCTAAGACATTCACAGTCTAGCTCTGACTTAAACTGAAAGAGAAGGGACAAATTATATGACCTTAGTTACTTTCCATTGTTTTCCAGAGGTATTTGTTTTCTAGATGTGAATTCTGAATTAAATAACAATGGTACTAAACCTCTTCAACCTTATTTCCTGTTAGTGATACCTCTAAAAAACCTTTCATGACACAGATAGAAACATATTGCTGTTTTTTCAAGGCCATTTGATATCAATGATACTTTTATCATAATTATTTCCAATACACTATTTTATGGCAAGCATGGCATGGTTAAGAAAAATGGGCTTTAGAGAGATACTTATTTAGAGTGATAAATCTGGGCATCATTCTTGACCAGCTCCACAACTTTATATAGATGTTTAAATTTCACTGAACTTGTTTTCTCAACTGTAAGATTAAAAATTGGCCTCACAGATGACAAAAATCAGATGATAGTCTCTAAGTCTTTTTGCAGATGGTAACTGTTCAATGATAATTGTAATAAAGTTTCAATAATATTTTTAAAAATAGCTTTCTTGATAAATAATTCACATAACAAGTCACCAATTTATACAGTTCAATATTTTTTTATACTCTAGAATTGTGTAATCATCACAATCTAATTTTTTAGGATATGTTTATGCCCCTAAAAGAAACCCTTTGCCTCTTAGCAGTAAATTCCCATTGTCCCTTCCCTTAAGTGGCCCTAAGCAACCAATGATCTACTCTCTGTCTCTCTAAATTTGTTTATTCTGGACATTTCATATAAATGGAATCATAGAATATGTGGTCTTTTGTGACTGGCTTCTTTCACTTAGTGTAATGTTTTCAAGTTTTGTCCATGTAGCACATAGCAGTATTTCATTACTTTTTATTCCCAAATAATATTCCATTGTATAGGTATTATTGGGAGTAAATATTATTGTTAACAAAGCATTGGTTCCCTATATCTTTTGAATTTTATGGAAGATTTTCTGAGGCTTTGCTTTGGAATCTAACAATAAGGAACCTGAGGGAAGTGGGTAGCAGAGGAGATAAACCTCTGCATCAAACCCAGACAGCTCCATGCACAAGAATGAAACTGGGCCACTCTCTTATACCATAAGCACAAATAAACTCTGAATGGATTAAAGACCTAAATGTGAGACCTAAAACCATTAACTTCCTGGAAGAAAACATAGGCAGTAATCTCTTGGACATCAGTCTCAACCATATATTTATGGATATATCTCTTCAGACAAGGAAGACAAAAGCAAAAATAAACTATCGGGATTTTACCCAAATAAAAAGGTTTTGTTAAATTTTTTAAATGTTTTATTTATTTCTGAGAGAGAGAGACAGCGTAAGCAGGAGTGGGTCAGAGAGAGGGAGATACAGAATCTGAAACAAGCTCCAGACTCTGAGCTAGCTGTCAGCACAGAGCCCGATGCAGGGCTCAAACCCACGAACCATGAGATCATGACCTGAGCTGAAGTTGGATGCTTAACCGACTGAGCCACCCAGGCACCTCCCCAAATAGAAAGGTTTTGTACAGCAAAGGAAAACCACCAACAAAACGAAAAGGCAACCTAGTGAATGGGAGAGATTTGCAAATGATATATCTGATAAGGGGTTAATATCCAAAATATATAAAGAACTTCTACAACTTAACAACAACAAAAAGTCAAACAATCTGATTGAAAAACAGACTGGGGCACCTGGGCAGCTCAGTCAGTTAAGCATCTGACTCGATTTCAGCTCAGGTCATGACCTCATGGTTTGTGAGAACAAGCCCTGTGTCAAGCTCTGAACTGACAGTGTGGAGCCTCCTTGGGATTTTCCCTCTCCCTCTCTCTTTGCCCTCCACCCCCCTCCCCGCTCTCTCTCAAAATAAATAAACTTAAAGAAATGGGTAAACTACCTGAATAGTCATTTTTCCATAGAAGACCTACAGATGGCAAACAGATACATGAAAAGATGCTCAACATCACTAATCATATGGAAATACAAATTGAAACCACAATGAGATATCCCCTCGCACCAGTCAGGATGGCTAGTGTCAAAGCGACAAGTGTTGGTGAGGATATGGAGAAAAGGGAACCGTTATACACTGTTGGTGGGAATATAAATTGGTGTGGTCACTGTGGAAAACAGTATGGAGGTTCCTCAGAAAATTAAAAATATGATCCAGTGATTCCACTACTAGGATCAGCATCTATGAAATAAATGATATCTGGATCTTGAGATGGGGCGGGTGGGGGAAGCAAGCATAATTTTAAGTGTTAAGCTTCACATCCAAACATTATTAAAAATCCCTTTTCCAGTATTTGCTATATTCTCTTCATGTTTATGATAAATAAAGTATAAAGCAACATAAAAAATAAAGGAGGGGATCCTAAGCATATATAGAGAGGATATATATATATATCTCGTATATGCTGATCCTCAGCTGGCCATGATGATTATACCTGGGATGGCAATGGGTGATATAACAGCAACAGTTGTGGCCAAGGAGAAATGCGGGATGTGCAGCAGTACAACATAGCACGTCTCTGGGAGGTTGGGGAGGGACAACTTCTTTGTAGCAACAAACAGATGATGCCTGTCAGGCAAGATTAAGATGTCATACTTTATGTATGTAAATTTTCTTTTAAAAATTTCTAAATTATAAAAATTATACAAATTTTAAAAATTGTAACATTTTACATTTTAAGTATAACATTTTAAGTAATATTTCTTTTATGAGTAGAAACAAAACCATGTTTATAATGGGAAAAATGGAAAATAAATGAAATACAGAAAAGAATAAAAAACTGTAATTTTACTTTTTAGAGATAATTGATTAACATTTTGGGGATTTTTCTTTTGTTTTGGTATGTTTTTTGCAGACTATATCACACATGGATGTAATATGAGTAGGTATGTGACATACGTACTTAAATTGAGATCAAACTATGTATTTTATAATATGCTTTTGAAAAAAATTTTTTAACATTTATTCACTTTTGAGAGACAGAGAGACACAGAGCATTAGCAGGAGAGAGGCAGAGAAAGAGGGAGACACAGAATCTGAACTGTCAGCACAGGCTCCAGGCTCTGAACTGTCAGCACAGAGCCTGACACAGGGCTTGAACTCACGGACTGTGAGATCATGACCTGAGCCAAAGTTGGACACCCAACCAACTGAGCCACCCAGGAGCCCCTAAGTTGTTTTTTAAAAAACCTAATAGATCCTGAGCATACTACGTATTTTAAATATGTATAAATATGTATAAATGTTTCTAAATATGTATTATGTGTGACATACATATTTAAATTGAGATCAAACTATGTATTTTATAAGTTGCTTTTTAAAAAACCTAATAGATCCTGAACATACTAAGTATTTTTAAGTAATTATTTAATTACAGAATCAATTAAGTATTCACTTGTAACACATTTTTTAATGTTTGCATGAAATTCTGTCATTTAGATGAAGCAGAATTTCTCTAGTCAATTTCTCACTTTTAAACAGTGAGTAAATTTTAGTACAATACTATTTTTTTGAAAAATTCTACCTAGATTAGTTCAGTATTCCATAGTATTATACATAATACCATTTTTTTCACCATTGGTTTACTTTATTTATTTATTTATTTAATTTTTGAGAGTCAGAGAGAGACAGCACCAATCATTTCTGTCCTTAAATTATATACTTTCTAAGGCCTGGGTAGGTACATGGCCTATGACTAAAGATCCAGTAAACTTGACTATTGTCTCCTTCCCTGTGGACTGTATGTAATACTCCACACATTACACTGAAAGTATGATTTAGTGGAGATCTCTTGATGGCAGAACTCTAGCCACAAACATTAATAAAGGCAGTTGTTATACAATCCAGGAAGAGCTTGGCATAATCAAGGTAGGATAGCAGGCCTATTGCTGGAGAGATTTTGGGAAGAGATCATAGTAGAAGGCTGGTTGCCCAACACTGGGGAGAGAAGGGTTGAGCTGTAACTCATAGACATTGTGGTCCTCTAGGTAACACCTCTGGAGGTCTTGGGTTTGATTGGCCACCTGGTATTTGGGAGATGGGTGCCCTAAATTAACCAAGAAGTTCCTAGACAGAGGCCATTCATTCACTCCTTAGTTTATTCCCTGTTGAGGTAAGAACTTGGGATAAGACAGAGTTGCAGTAGAATCAGTTTGGGGGAACTGAGGAAGGCACTCATGGTGGATGTTATAAGTGACTATCTATATCTTCTCATTTTCATGTTTCTGGTATTCTCCCTCATGACAGTCTTGTATCTTAACTTTCTTCTGGTCTTTTCAAGATAGTTGATGTCTACCTTTTGGTTTCACATGTTTTTTTTTTTTCCTCTCAATTCACAAAGATTTTTAATAAAAAGAAAAAAACATATTGCAGAATTTCTTTTTAAGCCTTTTGACTAATTTCTTTTCTTTTTTTTTTAAGTTTATTTATTTATTTGAGAGAGAGAGAGAGAGAGAGAGCAAGCAGGAGAGGAGCAGAGAGAGAGAGGAAGAGAGACAATCCCAAGCAGGTTCCATGCTGTCAGTGCAGAGCCCAGTGTTGGGCTTAAACTCCCCAACAGCAAGATCATGACCTGAACTGAAATCAAGAGTTGGAGGCTAAACTGATTGAGCCACCCAGGCTCCCCCTTTTGATTAATTTCTGAGCAGAATTTGGTAGAGAGATAGAAGGCACACTGATAGAATCCCATTTTCTGTCTCACTTTCACAATTAATCAGATGGATATTTTAAATTTGTTTTTCCTTAAGAGCAATATTGTGTGAAGATTAATGAGCTTATGTACAGGAACTGCTTTGTGTTAATTATGAAAACTTTTAATACGATTTTATGAGAGTTCTTCCATCTCTGGTTTGAACATCGCAGTGCCACCTTCACAGCTGTCAAGGTACCTTCAATTTATGCCTGCAATCATTATCTTTCTTCTTTTTATTTTACAATGGAAATGAATTTATTCTCTGAAAATACAGAATCATTATAAAAACCTTCAAACAGTACGCAGAAACAAAGTCCCAGCTAGCCTATTTATCATGCAGTTGAGGAAATATTCTTTTATTCTTAGTTCACAAAGAGGTTTGTTTATTTTTTAAAATCAGGATGAATGATAATTTTTGAAAAAAAATCATCTCTTTAGTCCATTAATGAATGACATCAGTTGATTTCTTCATAGCACCCTTTGTTTTATGGAACTAAAACCTATGCTGTATTCAATTTACTGATATTTGACTTAGGAGTTTTCATTAGTATTTACAAGGGGAAGTGATCTGTAAGTTTCCCCTCCTCTCCCCTTGTTACTATGGAAGTTTCAGTGGGTAGTTTCTTTGTGTTTTAGGGGAAGGGAGGTTAACACTTTGTCAGGTTTTTGGAACAGGATTGTGCCAGCTTCATAAAATTAATTAGAAGCTTATTACTATTTTTTGCCTATGCTTTGGAATCACTTGAAAATGGTAGATACTATCTATTGTCTTAAAGATTGGCAGAACTTAAGTGAGGAACAAGGAGGGAAATGGTGGGGGAGAGGGAGAGAGGCAAACCATGAGAGACTCTTGAATGCTGACAAAAACTGAGGACTGATGGATGTGGGGGGGGATGGGCATGGAGGAGGGCACTTGTGGGGATGAGCACTGGGTGTTATGTGGAAACCAATTTGACAATAAACTATTTGTAAAAAAAAAAAAAAAGAAAAAGAAAAAAAGATTGGCAGAACTTGCCTGTAAAATCAGCTAGGGCTGATATCTTGTTCACGATAGATCCTTGTTAACAATGGAAAGTTGCTGTGAAGGCTTACCTAGAGGCTTTTAAAAAAATTGTTTTTTAATGTTTGTTTTATTGGGGGGGGGGGGGAGAGAATGCAAGCAAGGGAGGGGCAGAGAGACAGGCTCCGAAGCAGGCTCCAGGCTCTGAGCTGTCAGCACAGAGCCCAATGCAGAGCTTAAAGCACAGAGCCCAATGCAGAGCTTAAAGCACAGGAGCCATGAGATCATGACCTGAACTAAAGTTAAATGCTCCAATTCATTTTATTTCTGTTTATTTCAGTAAGAATATCTCCACTTTTGTTTTTGGTTTTATTTATGTGAGTGTTCTCTCTTTTTTTATGTTAATCCAGCTAATGACTTGTAAGCTTTATCTTTTCAAAAAAATCAGCTCTTAGTTTCATTGACCTTTCCTATTATTTTCTGGTCTCTATTTCATTTTTTTCTGCTCTGATCTTTGTTATTTCTATCCTTCTGCTGACTTTGGGCTTTGTTCTTTCTTTCCTAATTTCTTTTTTTGTTTTTTAATTTAATAAGTTTTTAATTTTAATTCCAGTATAGTTAACATACAGTGCTATATTAGTTCAGGTGTACAATTATATAGTGATTCAACAATTCTATATATAACTCAGTGTTCATCAAGATATCTTTTCTAATTTCTTGAGATATAAAATTAGGTTGTTGATTTGAGATCTTTCTTTAAATTTTTTTTAACATTTATTCATTTTTGAGAGAAAAAGAGGTAGAGTGTTATTGGGGGAGAGACAGAGTCAGAGAAGGAGACACAGAATCTGAAGCAGGCTCCAGGCTCTGAGCTGTCAGCACAGAGCCCGATGTGGGGCTCGAACACACAGACCGTGAGGTCATGACCCAAGCTGAAGTCAGATGCTTAATCGACAGAGCCACTCAGGTGCCCCGAAATCTTTCTTTTTTAAATGCAGGTGTATATCACTATAAATTTCTCTTTTAGAACTTCTTTTCCTGCATCCCATAAGTTTTGGTATGCTGTGTTACATTTTTGTTTGTTTCAAGATATTTTTTGATTTGCCTTTTGATTTCTTCTTTTACCCACTGGTTGTTTAGGAGTGTGTTGTTGAATTTCCACATATTGTGAATTTTCCAGTTTTCCTCCATTATGATTTCTTGTGTCATACCATTGTTGTCAGAAAAGATACTTGTTAATTTCCTTAAATTTGGTATGATTTGTTTTGTGACTGTAATTGTATTTGTTGTATATTTCTCCCATCAGATCTGTCTGTATTGCTTATTATATTTAGGTGCTCTGATGTTGGGTGCATATGAATTTCTATTTTTTAATTTAAAAAATTTTTAATGTTTATTTATTTTTGAGAGAGACAGAGCATGAGTGAGGGTGGGGCAGAGAGAGGGGAGACAGAATCTGAAGTAGGCTTCAGGCGAGATCTAAGCTGTCAGCACAGAGCCTGATGTGGGGCTTGAATTCACAAACAATGAGATCATGACCTGAGTAAAGTTGGACACTTAAACGACTGAGTCATCCAGGTGCCCCATGGTGCATATATATTTCTGATGGTTATAACCTCTTGAGAAATTGACCCTTTTAGCATTATATAATGATTTTTGTCTCTTATTACAGCTTTTGAGTTAAAGTCTATTTTGTCTGATATATGTATAGCTACTTCTGCTTTTTCATGTTTTTCAGTTTCATGGAATATCTTTTTCCATCCCTTCACTTTGAGCTATTTGTGTTGTTAAAGCCAAAGTGAATCTGTTGTAGGCAGCATATAGTAGGATCTTGTTTTTAATCCATCCAGCCACTCTATGCCTTTTGATTGGAGAATTCCTTTGGGTCTATCCATATTGTTGCAAATGGCAAGATCTCATTTTTTTAAATGAGTGAGTTATATTCTAGTGTGTGTGTGTGCGTGTGCATATTCACACATATATATGCACATGCACACACACACCCACACGCACACACACACAAAACCCTCATGCTTCTTTATCCATTTTCTACATTTTTATAATGGCTAGTAAGCTTGATTGTCTTATTTTTCTTTTCCTTTTCCTTTTTTTCCCACATCAGTGTGGAGCCTGATGCAGGGCTTGATCCCACAGCTGTGGGATCATGACCCAAGCCAAATCAAGAATCAGAAGCTCAACCAATTGAGCCACCCAGGCACCCCAGCTTGATTGACTTTTGAAGCTCCAAAGGGAGATTCTATCTCTATATTCCAAGATCTGTCCCAAGATCTTTCCAAGGCTTTCACTATACAAATATCTTTGGAAAGACAGCCCAGAACAATGGAAGTTACTGCCTTAAAAGAGGTGCAGAAATGTGAGAGACCCATGAAAAATAGTTTTCCAACAATATCCATTCCTTGTTTCTACACCATCTTGGCTTCTAGAGATTATCCCCAAGAATATGCCACTCTGTTGGCCACTCTGATGAATCTGAACAGAGATTAGAACCAAACTCATTAACTTTGTCTCATGCAAAAACATGCATCTCAACAGGACTTAATCAGCAGTTGAGACAAACTGCAGTATTGACCTCAACCATGCCCCTCGTGCTTCCAGATTCAACTAGCTGAACAACTCCCATAAACTCATTAGGTCTATCTTAGAAAACTAGATGGCTTTACTAATCATTAGAGAAATGCACATCAAAACCACAATAAAACATCACCTCACACCCATTAAGATGGCTACTATCAAAAAAACAACAAAAAAAAAACCCAAAAAACAAAAAAATCCAAAACAAGTGTTGAGGATATGGAGAAATTGCAACATGTGTACATGGTGGGAATGTAAAATGGTGTCAGTATTATGGAAAACAGTATGGTGATTCTTCAAAAAAATAAAAATAAATTACCATAGGATGCAGCAATTCCATTTCTAGATGTATGTCCAAAAGAATTGAAAGCAGGACCTTGAAGAGACTTTTGCATACCCGTGTTTATAGCAGTGTTATTCTTAGTAGCCAAGAGAGGGAAGAAACCCAAGTGTCCATTGATGGAGGAATGGATAAACAAATGTGGTATATATATACAGCTTTAAAAAGGAAGGAAATCCTGTCAAATACTACAACTGGATGAACCTTTAGAACATTATGTTGTAAAGTGAAATAAGCCAGTCACAAAAGACAAATAGTATATGATTCCACTTATATGAAATACTAAAATAAGTTCATAGAAACAAAAAGTAGAAATGGTATTTTACAGGAGCAGGAGGAGAGGGAGAGATGGGGAATTATTTAATGGGCATAGGGTTTCAGTTTGCAGGATGAAAAAAGTTCTAGGATCTACTGCACAACAATGTAAATATATCTAACATTACTTAACTGTACACTTAAAAATGGTTAAGATGGTAAAAAAAAATAGATGTGTGTGTTTTACTGCAATTACAAAGAACTCAAACGAACCAGGTGGCTTTCTCCTTCAATTTAGTTTCTATACTGTACCCATCACCCAACTTTTAGCAATTATCAACTCATGATAAGATTAACAATTTATTCCTCCTGCATCCTTCATTATTTAAACATCACAGCATTTCATCCATAAATCTGATGAAATTTATTTATTTATATATGTGCAAAAGATAAGGATTTCTAAAAACTTTTATTATTAATTTTATCAATCTGTCATAAAACCATCATCACATCTAAAAAATTAATGATTTCTGGTTGTGCCTAAGTGTGGTCTTTTCTTTATCCTACTTAAAATTTATATTGATTCTGTATCTTGATATATTTCTTCAGCCTTACAAAATAATCAGACATTATCTCTTCAAGTTTTCTTTCTGCCCTATTCACTCTCTCCTTTCTTGTGGAACCCTTACAAGCTTCTTAGAACTTCTCACTGTATCAGTAGATCCCTTGCAAATCTATTATGAAAAAAACCCCCAGAGAAATCTGAGTTTGAAAGTTCCTCTGAAATATATTTGGGAGGATAATGGGTATAATTTAAATTTTTTCCTACCATCTCCAGAAGCTGTTGTGTTCTGATTCTGGACTTTCTAGCTTCAGGGTGTCATAAAAAGCCTTTATATGGAAGGCCTGAAAAAAGACCATGGATGAAAATGGGAGGTTTTTGGCACCTGGAACAAAATCTCACTACTCCAGTTTTTGTTTTGGGGAACAGATGGAGGAGGAGAATGGCAGTGAGGGCATGAAGGTGGCGGGAGGCTGGTGAAGAGGGTAGAGGATACAGAGCTGACATGAGTGTGGATTAGCTTCAAGAGACTGGGGTGGGGTGCCAATCTAGGTGACAGCTTTATGAGTACTGGGAGCTTGTCCCCCTTGACCTCATAGTGAGGTCTTCTGATGGGGAGTTAAAGTAGGGTATGTTGATGCTATAAATGGTGAGCATTTATGACTATCTTAAATGCTGACTTATAGGGTTACCTGGCTGGCTCATTCAGTAGAGCATGCAACTCTTGATCATGAGTTTGAGCCCTATGCTGGGTGTAGAACTCATTTAATAATAATTTTAAAAAGCTAACGAGATCTCTGGCATGCAAGAATGGTGTGGCCCATCTTTGGATGGACTGGGAAACTTGAGTAATAAGCATTTCATGTGTGGCTGTGAGGGCCGACGATCAGGAGAGATTTACCCTGCTCTCAGGGCACCACCCTGCTGCCCATTCTGGGAAAGTTAAGGAGGAAAAGGCAGTCTCCCAATTGTGATTTGGAATATCTTGGTATCTCCGGCTGGTGGGGGCCAAGCAAAAATTTTTCCCAAGTGGAGCATACCTATTAATGTGATATATCTTGGTTTTGGATGTTATAGAACAAATTCATACCTTGTTTTGTTCTCCAAAACCTACTGTTATCATCCAGGTGTACTTTTGCCTTTCTCAACTTAATCTCATTTTTTTTTTTTTTAAATGTGGAAGGTAAATTTAGGAGTGCTCTTTTATCCCTTGACTTCCTTTGTTAGCAGCTATACCAATCTTTAGGAAGCTTCAAAAGGATATATAGGAACGAAGGGGGAAAAAATCAAGACTCCTATTCTGAAGTGCAGTAGACCAGAAGGAAGAAAGAAACCTTGACAGAAGCAACAGGTAGTAGCAATCAAAGGTGAATTAGACAGAATAATCCTCAGGGCAAAAGAAAGGAATGATGTTGCACAGGCTAGATCAAAGAGTGGGGCCTAGGGTGTATGTTGGCAAGAGACTTTCATCCATTCTTTACCAATTAGACTATCCCACACATTTACCCATTACCCCCAGTCTTTGTCTTCACCTCCTGTATGTGATTCATCTATTATGCTGGAACTCTGAACCCAAATAATAGTGGCCAGTGCTGGTAGCTTGTATTTAGGGCAAGAAAGTCCAACTCTTATTGCCCAACAGGGAGAGAGGTCTGCAAGAAGAATTAAAGAGAATATTACTGAAGCTGTGTCAGAGGCATGAAAATGCAGAACTCTCAGTGAATTTTCTCATTGAAATATTGTGCATAGTTTTATAGTATTATTTAGTACCAGTGCATTTGGTACTGTTAAACTGTTAACACAGCTAAAAGCTGTGTAAACAGGCTTTTATGGCTTTTCCTAAGTATCTAACCAGTAAGTATACCATTGTTTCTTTTTTAAAAAAAATTTAATTAATTTATTTTTGAGAGACAGATAGAGCACAAGTGGGAGAGGGGCAGAGAGGGAGGGACACACAGAATCTGAAGCAGTCTCCTAGCTCTGAGCTGTCAGCACAGAGCCCAACTCTGGGCTTGAACTCACAAACTGTGAGATAATGACCTGGGGCCAGATGTCAGATGCTTTACCTACTGAACCACCCAGGCGCTCCCATACCATTGTTTCTGTGGTAAAATGCTTTCAAAATCCCACAAGAGACTGAAAAAGAACCTTTGGTTACAATCTGTTTGCAAATTGGATTGGCCTGGCTGGGTTAAAGAGGCTCACCCTGCTTCTCAGCTTTAATGTCTATCCTCGTACAAAGAAGGCAATGTCTTTTATACTGACAGACAAGCCACCTACTCTGAATTTAAATAATGATAAAGATTGGTTCCTTGTAGCAGAGCTTGTCTGATTTAAGACAGGCCATATTTAATGAAATGTGGCATTAAATGGGCCTGCTTTAAATGAAACAGTTTGTACAAAGTTCTGTAATATTATCAAACCATCTGTGTTTACTTTTGTCTGAAAGCAAAAGTTTCATTCCTAATTTGGGTAAAAAATGGCATTGCTCATTGTGATAAAGGGTGTGACTATTACCAAGAAAAAGTAAATAAAAATGGGGTTTTACTTTTTCATTAGTTCCCTTTTCAATGGCAAATAAATGAGATATGTAGAGTCAAAAGTGAGGTAAAGAAGAGGTGGTTGATAGTTTAGTCATGGTTTATGTAACACTTGTTTTTCTTTTACATGAACACATTATACCATCGATCAGGGCAAATTAATATGTCTTGGGCCTTTAAAAACTAAAAAAAAAAAAATAATTTTAATGGCTCCAATAACAACTCCAGATGAATGCTGGAAAACAAATACTCCAAACTGTCGAATAGCATATGTATTATTTGGCTCTGTTGTAAGTGCAAGTAAATGCTGCTTTTGTGTGAAGTTTCCTTGACTGCCAGCGGAAGAACTGTAACACATTTATTGTGAACAAAATTGGAATGGGAATGAGACATGTTACAACAGAGTGGTACCTAATGCCTTCTTGCCACTTGGACTGAATTAAAACAATAAATCATTAGGATAATAAAAGATTCTTGGTTAAAAGAATTTAATTAAAGAGATTTTTTTAAAATGACAGGTTCAAGCATATATCAACTGAGATATGGAGATTTTTTTAAAAAATAGGATTTTTTCTTATCATGTGTGGAAATAGATTTAGATCTCATATAAATGTGTGTGTTAAATGGAACAAATATCAAACGAACTTCAGAGACAAATTTAACTGTGGCATGTGTTTACATAAAAGGGCAGTTCCTACTTGCTGTTTACTGCAGGTGAGGGGCTTTGGGATGCTGTCCTGTGTTTGAAAGGGATGAATCATGCCATTATTTATTGCAATTAATTGCTAATGTTTGTGAAAAAGCACAGTATGTTGTAAAGCAGGACTGAGTAATCCATGATGACCTTTTGTGCTATCAAAGCTTTATCAATTAGAAGCCCATGACTGTAAATTCAGAGAACACTCAGTGAGTGCCATCAAAGAAAAATTACACTTGGCTTCTTATGCAATCCATTTTGCAGGGAGTCGGGGGGTGTTCCATTTCCTCCAAACTGAATCCTCTCTAGGGTACTGTTTCCAAATCCAGAAAGTGAAGCATATTCAAAATGTTTTCCAACTTCAAGGAGTTTGTGGTTTTTATAAGCAATAGCGAGAATTACAGAAAAATAGTGGTTATATTTTCCTGACAAATGCCTTTCTTCTTGAGGTCCCCGCACTGGCTGCCTAACTTCCTGGTTACTCTTTCCCCCATCTATTATATTTTGTTTATTCTGGGCTTGTGTGACCTTTTGAAATTTTGTTAAATGCTCCCAAATTGTTAATTAAAGCCCTTATTTTACTAATACTTTTCACTGTGAGTTAGTCTTAAAATAGTTGTTCATTCTCATTCACTGATCTCTAGATAGGATTTTTCAGTTCTTAACTCTTCTTCATGCTACTGCAGCTTTGGACATTGTTTAATGCCTCGTTTTTGAAATTCTCTGCTCTCATGTCTGATATGACCACATTGTCCTGGCTCTTTTTCTGTTTACTTTGTCCTTTTTCTTCTTTTTAAAACTGACTTATCTTTTTTATATTCTCCAGTCTGATCATTCCTGAAAGCTAATAAGGCCTTAGCTTTCTTTTCCTCCTCTATTCTCTCAGCAAGCTTCTCTCTTAGCAATCTACTCCAACTATTTTCCAGGCTCCAGGTCTGCATTTCCTACTGCTATCAAACATCTCTACCATATACATCAAAAGCTCCAAAATCAAATTCACAATCTTCCTATGCCCAGATTCAGGATCCTAAATTGTTAACTGAATTACTCCCTGAAATCTCCTTACCATTTTTTCTTGAGGGATTATTGCTACTGAGTCCTCATGTTGGCACTAAGTTATAGTTCTTTCTCCCACCTAGCTCATCATAGGCTAGTCTACAAGACTGCACTTTTGGTTTCGTTTCTATTTATAATTGCTAGGAGTTTATGGATCAGTGAGGTAGTTCTGGTCTTAGCTGGCCTCATTCGTGAGTCTGCGGTCAGCTACGGGTTGGGTAGGTGGCTCTGCTGACCTAGCTTGGGCACACTCACATCTTTTGATGTCTGCTGGCTGTAGGTTGGTCTTTTATCTTGTTATCTTTGTGCTCAAAAGGCAACCCAAGCTTGTCCTCATGGCAGAGACAAGGTGTAAGCCTCTGACAACTCATCCGAACTAGAGTGAGAGGTCTGGTGGTCCATTCAAAGCAATAGGAAATGGAGTGAGGGAAATGGCCCCAGTATAAGAGCAGGAATGGAAGGCATGACAGTGCTGAGGGAGTGATCAAGCTTCAGAGACTAAATGCAGTGGCAATCCTCAGTGAGGAAGCAGAGCAAGTCAAGAGTCTGTACACAAAGATGGGAGCTGATAGCATGGCACACAAGTCAGTGTGCAGTGAATATACTGGTGGCATAATTAATGGTCTTCTCAGTGTACCCACAGCCTTCTCAGTGTGACCTTGCAGCTTTTTCCATGCAGAAGAGGAAACTATTCCTTCACCCTTGAATCTGGGGTTGCTTTGGTCAATACAATATAGATAAAGCCATAAAGTCTTGACAATTATGTCTTAAAAGTCTCTGTGGCCTTCCCTTTCTCTATTCCCACTGAAAGGTGAATGGCTTTTGCTGACTGCTAAGTAGTCAGTCATGATGGAATGTTCACTCATTTGATCACTGCTATATCAATATTACCCTAAAAAAAAAAGGCTATATCCTGAAAATGACTATTGAGAGAAACAGATTTTTTAAAAAGTTTATTTACTTTGAGAAAGAGAGTGTGGGGGCACTTGGGTGGCTCAGTTGGTTAAGCCTCTGACTTCAGCTCAGGTCATGATCTCATAGCGAGCCAGCCCTGCGTTGGGCTCTGTGCTGACAGCTAGCTCAGAGCCTGGAGCCTGCTTCAAATTCTGTGTCTCCCCCTCTCTCTGACCCTTCCCTGCTCACGCTCTCTCTCTCTCTCTCAGAAATAAATAAAACATTAAGAGAGAGAGAGAGAGAAGAGAGGGTGTGTGTACACACAGGTGCCCTCAAATGGGGAGGAAGCAGAGAGAGATGGAGAGAATCCCAAGTAGGCTCTGTGCTGTCTGTGCAGAGCCTGACATGGGGCTCCATCCCACGGATCTTGAGATAATGACCTGAGCCAAAGTCAAGAGTCAGCTCAACCAAGTGAACCACCCAAGTGCTCCAGAAATATATATTTTTTAAATCCCCTGATTGAATTGTTTAGTTATATTGGTGTCCTCCTAATCCCTCTCAGGAGCCCTTTCAGTGTTTCAACAGAGCCATGTTTTTCCTGCTTCAGGGCCTGTTGCTCATGCCAGGCTCCTTTTATATGTCCTGATACAATGTCATCTCTTCATAATATCTCCCCTAAACACTCTATCTAAAGTTGGTTTCACTGTTTATTTTTTTCTATTTTTAGTTTTTTGTTTTTATAATTCATCATAATTGATAATTATTTTGTGTACTTTTTTTCTCTTTTAGTCTCCCTAGTCAAACTGTAAGATCCATGAGGATCTAGTGTATGACACATATTAGGGACTTAATAAATATTTGTTGAATGAATCAATAACTTGGAGGGAGACATCTTGGGGCAGGGGACTAAACTGGGTCTGGTGGTGGTCAGACAGAGCTCAAGGTCAGGCTACCTGAAAACCCCAAGGCTAGTGGTCAACAGTCAAAATAGAGTATCCAAAGGAGAGTGACTGACTGAGGTTCATTCTGGAGTGTTATCTAAGGAGTCTTCTTCTGGTGAGTTAAGAAAAGGCAGTAGGAGTCTGTGGGGCGGTGGGACAGTATTACTCATACTCACACGGGATACTCATATGCAGATGGTAGTATCCTAGTTGTCTTACCTGGTACTACCTTAAGTTGTTATTGGTCCTCAGTCATTGTCTAGGGGAATAGGCTAGAAGGCCTGAAGAGGCTAGGCATGTTGCTGTCAGTCATCTCCCTCCATTAGGGCCAGAAGGGACCTAAGTTTAGGAAATGGGTTTAATTCAGTTATTTTCATTCTAAGTAATAAAAGCTCTCAAATTACTTTAAATAACGTGAAGAGAAGTAGGTAAAACAGGAATTTCAGCTGAGTGTGAGCAGACCTCAGAGAAGCCTCGGACAACCTAAGCCTCACGAGAAAGCAGAAACCACACTACAAGAGAGTCTCAATGAAGCTGGAACAAAATTTCAGGTGGCTCTTTGGATCTCAATATCAGGAGTTCACAGATCTTTAGACCAGGTCTCTGCCTTTACTATAACTCAGCAATTCTCTGTGCCTAGTGTGTGTGTGTGTGAGATCTCCCTTTCTCCACTTCCAACTTGCTCCTTTTCTTCAGTTCTTGAGGCTGAGTCAGACTCATTTGTGGAGCTTTAAAAATTATCTTATTTATAGTCATTTGGGCCTTCTATAACAAAGTAAACAAAATGGGTGCCTCATAAACAACAGAAATTTATTTCTCATGGCTCTGGAGGTTTAAAACTCAAGATCAGGGTGCCGGCATAACTGAGTTCTGGTAAGGCTCTCTCCTGGCTTCTTTTGTAAGGATACTAATCCCATTCATGAGGGCTCTGCTCTCATGACCTAATCACCTCCCAAATCCTCATCTACTAATACCATCACTTGAGGGTTAATATTTCAAAATATAAATGTTGGGGGGAGACAAACATTTAATATATAGCATATATATATATATACATACATCTAATCTCATCCCTGTAGATTCTGACTTAGAACATAAGTTGAATAAAGATAAGGGTTTTAATTGTTTTCCTCATTGTATCCTGTGCCTAGAGCAGTGCTTGGCACATAGTAGATGTTAAAAAAAATATATGTTGAGTAAATAACAGTCTATAGGAAGGGTCCCAGATGATTGAGTTTTTAAGTTTCTCATGTTATCTTGATGTGTGGTCAGGTTGATAACTACCATAGTATATTTGGTTTCTCTTATCTACCTTACAGATTAATCTTCAGAATGTCATGGCTTGTCATGTCATGTTCATGGCTTCTGCTCTATTTCATGGCTTTTTTCTCTGCATCGTTTCAGTTTCATATCTCTCTACTAACTACCTATTTCTATGTATTTTTCAATTCACTATTAGCAAGAGTGATTGGTCTAGCTTATCTCTGAACAGATTTCCCATGTTGGAGGCCTGTACAGTTAGCTTGCAGATTAGATGCCCTTGCTCCTCTCTAGCCTAATAATTTGTAGCCAAGAAGGAGGGAAGTAGAAAGAACAGAATCACATGGTATAAAACACAGCAGCCTAACAGGCTGTGGATGTGGCAGGTAATATGATTGGTTTGTCTAGTATAGAAGGCTTACTTGTATCTCCATATTTTTACTAATTATAATTAATTGATTAAATATCTTTGAGTGCCTTATGTGCTAGGTGTTGAGTACCTTACATATTGGGCACAGGAAATAATAAACAAGAGAAACCTGTAGTCTTCCCTCATTGAGCTTATTCTGTGGTAGGAAGTACAGGCAGTTAAAAAGCCATTAAAATATACGGTGATATAAAAAAAATTGGATAAATTGGAACCCATAAAAACTGAAATCTTTTGCTTTTCAAAAGACCCTATTAAGAAAGTGAAAACATAAGCCTTTGCCTGGGAGAAAATATTTTCAAAACATATATTTAATAAAGGACTTGTATCAGAATATTCAGAAAGCATTATAACTCAATAATAAAAAGTGAACCTAATATAAAAGTGGGAACAACATATGAACAAATACTTTACTAACAAAATATACAAATGTCAGATAAGTATATGAAAAGACATTCAACACTGGTAGTCATTAGAGAAATGGAAATCAAAACCACAGTGTGAGGCTGTGCAGCCACTTGAATAGCTAAAATTAAAATGACTGACTACACCAAGTGTTGTCAAGAAGACAGACAAACTGGGGCACCTGGATGCCTCAGTCGGTTGAGCGTCCAGCTTTGGCTCAGGTCACGATCTCACGGTTTGTGAGTTCGAGCCCCGCATCGGGCTCTGTGCTGACAGCCAGCTCAGAGCCTGGAGCCTGGAGCCTGTTTCAGATTCTGTGTCTCCCTCTTTCTCTGACCCTCCCCTGCTCATGCTGGCTGTCTCTCTCTCAGAAATAAATAAAAAACATTAAAAAAAAAAAAAGAAGACAGACAAACTGGACCTCTTATATATTGGTGGGAATGCAAAATGAAACAGCCACTTTGGAAAGCAATTTGGCAGTTTCTTATAAAGTTAAACATGGATTTATCATAGGATTCAATAATTCTACTTGGAGGTCTTTGCATAGGAGAAATGAAAATATATGTCCAAAGAATTGTAAGCAAATATTTATAGCACTTTTATTCCTAATGTTTCCAAACTGGAAGCAAACACTTTGGAAACAACAAGTTAATAGATAAACTGGTATATGTATGTAAAGAAATGCTACACAGCAATTAAAAAAAAAAAGGAATGAACTACTCTTATATGCAACAAGGATGAATTTCATTCAGAAGTAGTCCATTAAGTGAAAGAAGCCAGCCACAAATGACTGCCTATGTGTGCATGTGTGATTCTATTTATGTGGTATTATGGAAAAAACAAAACTACAATAGCAGAGCAGATCAGTGGTTAATCTGAAGGCAGAGGTGTTGGGGGAGGATGGACTGGGAAAAGCACAACAGAATTTTTTGTGCTAACAGAATTGTTCTATACCTTGATTGCGGTGGTTGTTACATAATTGATATATTTGTCAAAATGTATTAAATTATATTTAAATTGGTTAATTTAATTGTACATAAATTACACCTCAACTAAGATGAGTTTTAAAAAAGAAAAATGAAGTGTAATAAATGCTTGGATTGAGAGAAGAATGGGGTGCTCTAGGAGCACCATATTGGTCACTTCAGGACCCAGGAGAGTCTGAGGGGGCTTTTTATGGGATGAACCACGTACTCTCAGCATGAGTAGGAATACTCCACTGCACAGGGCTAGGTAAAAGGAAAGAAGGTTCTACAGAGTTAGCAGCAGAGGCTCAGAGGTAGGAGAAAACAAGAGACTTCAGAGATGTTAGTGAATGAGGAAGGAGGAAAAATGAATGCAGAAAGGCAGGATGGGGAAAGTAAGGACTTCTAAGTCATATTAAGTTTGGATTTTATCCTAAGAGTGACTGATGTGTTGTAAGCCCTTCTCATGATAGAATTATATGATGTTACTTCTGATTTGTAAGAACGTCTCTGTCTGCTGGGTGAAGAATGGGTTGGATGGAAAAATTTTGACCAAGAGGACAACAGATGATAGTGCCAAAAACTGGGGGAGTTGCCAGGAGGATGGACAGAGGTGGGTGGATTTCAGAAATATTTAGGAAGTAGAATTTCCTGTAGGAGTTGAGGGTGAAGGAAGAACTATCAAGAATGGCTCTAGGTTTCTAGTTTAAATAATTGAGCATGTGGTGGTGCCATTCACTGAGATAAAGAATAAAGGAGCCAGAAAAGGTTTGGGGACAAAGTTAAGACTTTAGCTTTGTACATGTTGTTTTGAGGTGCCTGAGAAGCATTCATGTTGGATTTAGAGGTGGTTGTATAAATAGATATGTTGCTTAGAAGACAGATCTCAGCTGCAAAAATATATTTATGTCATTTCCATGCAGGCGGTAATTGAAATTATGGAACTGATGACTGAGAAGATGGATGAGTAGGATGAGAGAAAAAGAAGCCCACAGCACAATCCCAAGAAATTCTAATGCTTAAAGGAGAGGTAGGAGGAAAATTAGGAGAGCATTGTATTATGAAAGCCACTAGAAGGAGAGAATGGTCAACAATATCAAATGGAATTGCTTCATTAAAGAATTTGGTGACTTTTAAGGTTCTTGATTAATATGTATTATAGAATTTTTGAGAAATACACTTACAGTAAAAGATGAATCACTGTTATGCAACCATTAAGAATAAAAAGAAAGTTAATAGTTTGATGGCCTGTGAAAAGGCAGGGTATTTCCTACATAGATGGAAGAACTCAGAGTTTTCTATCATTTTGTTTTGTCCTTCTCCCTTTGGGTTTTCCTCATCCATTAGAGACTTTTAGAACACTAAACATTAAAGAGCTTCCAGAAATCCAGTTATATACATTATGGGTGGAGAAGCTTGCACCAGATATTCCCTTATTTACAAATCTATGAGCAAGAACCTACTTTTTCAATGTTTGCTTAATAAATACTATCCACCTTAATTCCTCTGTTCCTTTTGGTCTCTTTCACTCCTTGAATGGGTGTGACTAGCTTGAAGAGATCAATGGGAAAAGGTTTTTGATCCCCCTACCGTAGGCAAGAAGTGTTTGTTGAGTGAGAAAGAGAATCAGTTACTGATGCACAGAGAACTAGTTTTTAAATGATTTCCAGTTGCTTTCCAATTGATCTTTTTTTTAAAACATTTTATTTTATTTTTTGAGAGACAGAGAGAGACAGATCATGAGCAGGGAAGGGACAGAAAGAGAGGGAGACACAGAATCCAAAGCAGGCTCCAGGCTCTGAGCTGTCAGCACACTGATGCAGGACTTGAACCCATGAATGCCAGATCATAACCTGAGCTGAAGTCGGCTGCTCAACTGACTGAGCCACCCAGACACCCCTGATCTCTCTCTTTTTTAAAGCTTATTTCTTTATTTTGAGAAACAGAGATAGAGTGGAGGAGGAACGGGGATGAGGGGGGAGAGAGAGAGAGAGAGAGAGAGAGAGAATCTGAAGCAGGCTCCACACTGTTAGCACAGAGGCTGATGTGGGGCTTGAACCACAAACAGTGAGATCATGACCTGAATTGAAATCAAGAGTTGGAGGCTTAACTGACAGAGCCACCCAGGTAACCCTAAATTGATCTTCTTATCATGGTCAGCTTTAGAGGTTCATCAGAGAATGCTGGAACAAAAGTCTCCACTTCTCCAGATGCCATCTTTTGCTTTCCTTTTCTCTAATTTGCCTTCTCCCCAAAAAAGAATGATATAGAAAGCTTTTGAAGAGCTGGAATTAGAATTATTAAAGATACAATAGGAGAATACTTTTAAGGATCCAACTGAAGATCATGGCTACAAGAGCTCAGATAGAAGAGCCGAGGACATGGCTGTAGGGCCCTTACTAAATCATGGTTCCAATCAACAACAATGTATGTTGTCATTATTCTGTTCAGGAAGGAGGGGGGAGGACTTCCAAGCTCTCTGTGCCAGTTATCAATTTGTTGTCTTTGAGTTCCAAATTTAGTTTTCACTACATGCTTGGGAAAGTGGACTGGACTCTTTAAGCATTTCTCTGTCACAGTGAGGAGGATGTTAAGCTGTGTCAGTAGAAACTGTCCGAGGGACACCGCAGGAGGACAAGAATTTCTCTTCCTGGTTCCGTGCACTACATTTTGCTTTTCTTTCCTCATGCCTTGAGTTCTGCCAATGGTATGTGTTTAGGAAGCATCTACTGGTGCTCTATCCCAAATATGCCCTGGAATGTGTGGTCCCTTGGTGACCTTGCAGGCATGACCTGGACCTGGTGACTATCTGGCTTTAACCTTCCCAAGGTGGACACTGGTGTGCTCAGATCTAATGCTGGCAGTGTCTTTTGTGTGTTTTCCTTGCTTCTTGTTTCCTAGAACCATCTCACTATGGATACTACGTGCTCCAGCCTTTGTACTAGCAGTAATGTCTGGATTCCCTGTGTGTGTTCATCCACTAGCCTTGACTTGCTTACTTTCTGGAGGGTTATTTCTTGCTATGCAGTGACTGGGGACCAACTCTGGCCTGGCCAATTCAGCAAACATCTCCACTATCCAGTGGGCTGCAACCATACCTTCTTCAATGAAGTTTTTTCACCCCAGTCTTGTAGGCCCTCTGTCCAAATTTGGAGGCCCTCTGTCCAAATTTCTTCTTTCTTATGTATTCTTCCCCAAACACAAGGTTCTCTTTAGAGCTCCCTTACATCTTTATAGTTACTTCTCTATCAGAGTTAAATATTTTTTAATGTTAAATTTACTATGTGGTTTCTGTCTTCTGTTTACACCCAGAGTGATACACTATCTTTTCCTTAATCTATTATACATACTTTATCAGATAAGTCATCCAACAGCTCAGCTCTTATTTAAAACACAAACCAACTCCCCCCAAGCCCCCAACAAAAACATCCAAACCCCCCCAAAACAACAGTAATCCTTGAGTGATTTGGCATTACCTAGCATTCAAGACCCTCCATGCTCTGGACCCTGCCTGTCTTTATAATCTTATTTTCTACTCTTTCTAGAATAACCAAGGCAAGCGACATTATGCTGTACAGAAAGTCCACTCATAGGTTTGACTTTTATCTCTAGTACTTATTACTAAGCCAACAAAGGTATGTTCTTAGGTGCCATTGAGTTTCAGTTTACTTAGAATATGCAGAAGTGCTTATAAACTGTAAAATAGAAGGAAATGAATTATTTGTAGAAAGAAAAGCTTCCAAGCTGGTGAGAAATTCAACCTATTTGAAATTCAACCCCCTTGGGAGAGGTATTCCTATTCCATGAGAATTTGACAAAGGGTTATAGGGCCTTAAGTCTGTAATAAATGATGAAGGACCCAACTACTTGGGTAGAAAAGAAGCAGATTTCTCTGGTTGCTCATGGATTGGACTCATCTTTGTTGGGCATCCGGCCAGCCTGTGGATGTTTTTATCAGCAGGTGGTTCTTCTGAATTCATCATTATCTTGGATATATAATGCTGGAGGAAAAAAGCCAATTCTAGGAGAACTTGAAACATGAATGTAAAAGGCATTTAAAAATTTATGTTAAAAAATTTCCTTAGGGAAGAAATATAGGGTTTCTTCTTTCATAGCCTGAAGAGAAAGGTGAGTTCAACAGAGGGTAAAAATAAAGAGAAGAAGCCATTCCAGTCTTGCTTAGACAAAACCTTCATTATCTAACCCTTCTATAGCTCTCTGTAATTCCCAAAGACCTTTACAAATGCATTTTCCCCTATGTAACAAGCCTCTGATCAAAGCAGGTTAGTATTCATCTTTCCATTTTCTAGATGAGAAGAAAGGAGTTCCAGAGAAGTGAAGTCATCTTCACAGGTCCCAGGATAAGTCAAAAGTAGAATGAGCTATTGAACCTTTGCCATAGAGTTCTTGGCTTAATTACTCTGCAACGTGTTATTTCCTGTCTTGACTAAAGCTCTACAAATTGGTTAAAAAAATTCTTAATCTAAGAAGCTAAGCCCAGAATTCTAAATAGAGGATCCTCTGTGGAAGTCCTGAGGTTTTATTAAAACTGAGATTCCTCTGGGCCACCCTATGTAGAGGACTGTGGAGAAAGAGATGTGGTTCATCAACTTCAGAGAAGAAGTCCTAGACTTCAGATGAGGTGCTCCCTCAGGTCTCCTGGGGATTATGGTTGTATCTTTTTATAGAAGAAATCTCAAAGTGATGTTTGTAGAATTGGCATCTGAGAAAGTTGTTTAGCTCAGCAGTTGAGATTTGTGTCCAGTTTTCATATACCCAGTTGCCTCTTCGTGTTTAAAAAAATTTTTTTTTATGTTTTTTATTTATTTTTGAGAGTCAGAGAGAGACAGTGTGAGCAGGGGAGGGTCAGAGAGAGAGAGAGATACAGAATCCGAAGGCAGGCTCCAGGCTCTGAGCTAGCTGTCAGTACAGATTCCGATGCGGGGCTCAAACCCACGAACTGTGAGATCATGACCTGAGCCGAAGTGGGACGCTCAACCGACTGAGCCACCCAGGAGCCCTGGCTCTTCATGTTTTTGAGTTCTTTTTTCTCAGAGGAGAAACTGGCCAGTCTTCAATTTGTAGACTTCTAATTTAGGTTATATATTTCTTTGCAATGTGAATCTATTTCAGATTTAATGTAAGATGGCTGACTAGTATATTGCCAAATACCCTATAGGTACCTCAATAAATATTTATTAATGTTAATCATGAGAATGATCTTTTTCAATATTTACATTTGAAATATGTACTCTACCAATACAGCAACAGGGAAAACTTTCAGGATAATTACATTTTGCATTTATATCAAGTGGTTTTTTTTCCCCTAGAGTCTCAAATTTTGGCAGAAACAATAGAAAGAAATGCATTTTGTAGCATTTTTTCCTTTTTAAATGTTTATTTATTTATTTTGAGAGAGAGAACGAGCGTGCACAAGTGGGGGAGGGACAGAGAGAGAGAACCTCAAGCAGGCTCCACACTGTCAGAACAGAGCTCAATGTGCTCGATCCCACAAACCATGAGATCATGACCTGAGTCAAAATCAAGAGTTGGCTGCTTAACTGACTGAGCCATCCAGGTGTCCCGTAGCATTTTTTCTTAAATTCTTAAAACATCTTAAAGTATTAAGTATTTTTATTACTTATTTTAAGTAGTATTTCTTAGCAGGTAATTTTTAATTCACCTGCATCAGAGCTACTGGAGATATTTATTAAAATTCAAAGCCCAGGGTCTTACCCCAAATCTACTGAACATGACTGTTAACACTGGGTCCAGAAATCTGCATTTTAAATATGCTTTTTAGGTGATTTGTACAAACTGCAGGTAACTTAGCATTGCTTCAGTGTAAGAGGACAGACACATGGGCACCGAGTCAAGGCAGATGAGCAAGGACATGAAGGGCATGATATGCTGTGGTATTTGGATCTTATCCTAGAGGTAATAAAGACTTAAGACAGGAAGCCACATAAATTAACTGTATTCATTTGTGCTACTTTTATAAATTATTTATTTGGGGAGTTAATCTCACTATCAAGAAAGATGGGTGAGGCTAAACACACATAAGTTTGTATTCTTATATAAGATTATTTTGAAGGATACCAGATATATGTAATTTGTTCCTCACTATCCTGGTATTAATGGTCCCAAATTTTTTTTTTTTACCTGTGAATAACAAGCAATATAAACAACTATTATTTCCTCTTATGATTCATGTAAAAATTCATGTATGAAAAAAGAAACTCAAGAATCAAACTAGTAATATTGATAATATACATTTACAATTACAAAACCATTGGTAACTATAAATGCCATCATTATGCTAATAAAATGGGAAACATTCCTGAAGCACCTGGCTCAAGGTTGGTATACTTTTTTTTAAAAAGTTTATTTATTTATTTTTAGAGAGACAGAGATAGTACAAGACAGGGAAGGGCAGAGAGAGAATCCCAAGCAGGCTTTGCACTGTCAGCGCAGAGCCAGACATAGGGGCTCAAAACCACAAACTGTGAGATTATGACCCAAGCTGAAACCAAAACTCAGATGCTCAACCAAATGAGTCACCCAGGTACCTCCAAGGCTGATATACTTTTATAGAATCATTTTTGTGTAGCAATTTGTACTGGTGTGGGTATATTTGCAATTCTAAGTTATCTGCCTCCTGCATTAATAAAAACATAATTGTGGTAGTTAGATTAGTCTGCTGAAACAAAAAATCCAAATCATGGCTCAACACAATAAAAGATGGTCTCTCACTCATGTCACAGGTGATGCAGGTTGCCAGGCACGGATTGGAGCTTTGCTTCATGCAGGGACCCAGGACTTTTCAATGAATTGTTTCTCCATCTTCAAAGGCCTTGAAATCTAGTCTGCATCCAGCATTCAGAGAAGGTGAGGAAAAACTGGAGAAGTTACACTCGCTCTTAACCACCTCACTGAAGGTGACATCCTCCCCCACAGTCCCCCGGTGAGAACCAGTCATGATTCCACTGAGCTGCAAGGCATCTGGGAGCTGTGGTCTTTCTTCATTGAGAAAGAAGAGAACAGAGCCAGTTTCTGCTACAGTAGACTATTCTTCCAGATCACTCAATATCAGAGATAGGTACTATTGAAGAGGAACTGCTCAAATAAATAGGCTAACATACTATAGATATTTCCCAACTTATGTATATTCCTTATAGTCAGACATTCATTGAGGGCAATTATCTATGATTGATAGATGTAGAAGACCAGGGAAGTCTTTATCAAACTTTCTGGACTGTATTTTAATAAGAAATGTATTTTACATGGTAACTCATTACCAATATATATGTACCCATATAAAAATTTCATACCTATTGTTAAGGAAACAATAATTACCCTTACTATATGTGGTGTCCCTGATATTTTTTACCTTGTTTTCTACAATTTCATTATTCTATTCTGTGGTCTTGCCTGCCTCAACACTAGGCTCATCTATAGTCTTGGGAGGTCCCATTCCATCTCTGGCAGTCTCCGCTTCTGAGGGGAGATGGCCAGAGCATTTGAGTCTAGGTTCCTGACATGTAGATGATTCTCACTATAGTGTTTTAGACACCCCAAAGACCATTATCACTTGTGCCCACCTCTGTGTGCTTCTTTCCTCCTATAGATAAGGTTGCTGGGTTTCTCAAATTGGATGTTCAATGAAATTTTGAATTTCAGACAATGAATAACTTTTTGGTATAACAATGTCTCATGCAATATTTGGGACATACTTATATTTAAAAAATATTGGCTGAGGGGCGCCTGGGTGGCTCAGTCAGTTAAGCGTCTGGCTTCAGCTCAGGTCATGATCTCGTGGTTCATGGGTTTGAGCCCCGCATCGGACTCTGTGCTGACAGCTAGCTCAGAGCCTGGAGCCTGTTTCAGATTCTGTGTCTCTGTCGCTCTCTGACCCTCCCCTGCTCATGCTGTCTCTCTCTTAGAAATAAATTTAAAAAAAAATAAAAATTTAAAAAAATATATTGGTTGAAATCTAAAGTAACTGAATGTCCTATATTTTATCTGGCAGCTCTGTCTACAGTGAACCGAGATGATGCAGTGGGGAGATTTCTTTTTAGCTGCTATTTCTCTCTTTTGGTTGCTGATAATAAGGAAGTCAGGCAGGCATTAAATACTGGCTGTAGGGATGGGAGGAGTGAAGCTGGGAGTTTGGGGCCTGTTTTGTAGTAAGGCAGGAGGAAGAGAGAAGTTGTAGTCAAAGTCAGCAGAAGGTAGCAGGGAAATGGGTGTCTGGTGATGGAGTGACACTGACTTGAAAAAGAGAAGAGACTGGCAGGGAAATGAGCATGTGCAAGGTGTGTTCTTATAGTCTGTGGAGGAGGTCCCAGCCTACCAATGCCTTTATCCCTTTATCCATAACTCTTAGATCCCATCCTTCTTCCTCAATCTGCTGTTGTCACCTGACCTTTGTTGGAGGTTATCTCTCAGGTGACAAACTACCAACAGGAACTTGGAGCATAGGTAAAGAAGGGTATGTCTAATGTAATAATAAGGTGCCTTAGCAAGTATTGGAGAAGGAGAAGGGGGATTTATTCTTTGAATCCTTAGTTGAAATAATGAATGACTTTCCCATTTCTTAAATGGTGGTATTTTCTATGGAAACCACTCTGCAAGAAATTCTCTAGAAGCTTACTAAAATATAGATTTCTGGGCCCTGTACATATATTTGGACTTAGTAGATCTAGGGTAAGGCTGTGGATTCATTATCTATCTAACTATCTATCTGTTATTTTAAGTTTTTATTTAAATTCCAGTTAACATACAGTGTAAAATTAGTTTCAGGTGTATAGTATCGTAATTCAACATTTCTATATATCACCTGGTGCTATATATAGCACCACAAGTACACTCCTCAACCTCCTCCATATTTATTTTTTACAAGCTCCCATAACATCAACTTTGGAGTATATTGTAATGAAGTATAGTCTATCACAGTCTAGTCTTGTCTAGTCTAGTTTAGTACTATGTAAGAGTATACAGTGTTAATAAATTACAGAACTACAGGGATAAATTTAGTTATCATTTGTAAGTTTTCTGCAGATCTTTTATTTTTATGTATTTTTTTATATGAATGATTTCATAGTTTCAAACTACATAACAAAGGACTTGGAACAGAGTCCCTTCCCAAACTGGAGACATGGCTAATACAAGTGCCATCTAGTGGCCAAAGTAGTTTTAACTAGATTTTGCTAAAAAAAAAAATAGTTAAAACGCTGGGGAATTCGATTTTGCCATCTTAACAGCCCGAGGACTAGCTCTGGGAATGAAAGCTACGTGTTATTGTAAATTCTGCTGGGAGTGGCCTCAGCTATGTTGAAGTTACTGTAGCCCAGATAGTTCTGCTTTGCCCATTTCTGAAGCAGGCACCTGGGATAGCAGGGCTTGGGCCACAAAGCTGCTCTGCTTATTCCCTGATGTCACTTATTAAGGGCATGATATTAATTCATTCCTTATTCAATCTTTCATTCAACATCGAGCCAACATTTACTTGTTTATTTATTATTCAGTGCCAACTAGGTTTCAGAGACTCTACTAGGTGATAAAAGATTAATCAGACTGGATTTCTATTCTTAATGTCTAATAATGAACATATACATCTACACCTTTAATGAAAGTACTTTTGTGAGATATAGAAAGGTGAATTAGACATTGTCCTAACCTTAAGGAACATATAGTCAACAGAAGAAAGAGGAAATTCCCAGGACTGCTCTAGGTACAGCCTTTGGAAAGATAAGACATACACCCACAAAATGGGGAATAACAGCAGGCATAAGCTGAACTGTGTGGTCCAGAGCTCTATCCACAAGTTCTCTAAGGCAGAAATGGCCTCTCTCAGCTCAGCACTCCATGCCTAGCCTACTTAGCTCTGCACATTTTGGAAACAATAGACAATGGTTGATACAGAAGGAACAATGAATTAGCTGTTTTTCACATCCATGGTTATCAATGGCAATACAGCAGCTTTACAAAAAAGAAGAAAAACAAAAGCTGGCCCTGTCACTGTAGTTGGCATTAAATTACTAATTTGTCTTAAAACTGTTATATAGGTTTCAGCTAGGCTATGCAGCTAATAAATCCAAATGAAAAAAATCTGGTGGTGGCTATTTCTTGGTTAATTTTGATGATGAAAATAAAATGATACCACAAGCCGAAGAACAATTAAAAGCTTGTATTTGGATTTAGCTATGGTTGAACTAATGGTAATCCCTCAAGTCCCTTCCTTTATAGCACTGTTAAGTTGTGTAGAGTTTTCCAGCCTCCCCTCCCATTTTCCTCCTTCAGGCTTATGATTAATTTTATTGACTTAATCTCAAACTGATATTTTTTATAGTAAATCCTTTCAGACAGTCAGAGACAGATTTCATATTAATGGTTTAAATTTGAAGAGTTTTTCAGTGCTTTGCTGGGTTGCTGTTCTGAGTTCTCAGATGGAAGAAAGAACTTAAAAAATGATTTATAAAGCAGGTAGTATCTGTGACATTCATATTACCCACTAAAGTATGCAAGGGGAAAATTGATCTTACTTTTTTTCCTTCAAAAAAAATTCCCAAACCACTACTCAATTAAAATCTCTAACTCAACACCCCATAACAATATATTGTAATGTATTAATGATATAGAGCTACATAATTTAATGCTGTCTTTAAAAATAGATATAAGAAAACATTTTAATGATTTATGGCATAATAAAATTTGGTATATTTATATATTGATAAAATATCCTATTAATATATATATTTTTTGCATTGCTTAGACATCCCATTAACATTGACTAACATGAAGGCAAACTTTAGGTACTTTAAAAGCACTTTTGTAGGAAGGTAAGTCATATTGATTAATACTAGTGGGACTTATGCAAATTTCATGGGCCTTATATAATTTTTTTTCTCAAAAAAGAAAAAGCAGCTTTGAATTATAAGCCATTATTTCTGAGATATCTGCTGAGAATGGACTATAGCAGCTCCTTTTCTCTGGGCAAAGGAAACTACACATAGATGCTCCTGTGAGGCACAGCATTGGTCACAGCTCCACTACCCCCCCAGGAGGGTAAGCTTATTTTTGTGATTCTTCAACTTCTTTTTTGCCAATCAAATACAATTTGGATTTAAGGGTTCTTTGCTAATGACTACAGAAGCAACAACCTGACATAAACTAGCAGGCCAATGTGTAAGGTTTAGACATACCTCCTTTAATAAAGATACTCTATTCTTTTTATTCATTCATTCACTCATCCTTCCTTCAACAAACACATATTAAGCACCCACTATATATCAAGTACTGCTCTAGGTGCTGGGGTTTCAACAGTGGATAAAATAGGCCACCCCATCCTGGCCCATGGGCACAAGCTTATATTCTAGTGGGCAGATATAGAAAATAAACAAAGTAAACCATAGTATGCAGATGGTCATAAATGCTATGGAGAAAAATGGAGAATAAAGGAGGAAAAGGGTAGAGGGAGTTCTAGGATGAAGAGAATTCAAATTTAATTTTTTTAAAATGTTTTATTTATTTCTAGGAGAGAGAGAGAGAGACAGCGTGAGCAGGGGAGGGTCAGAGAGAGAGGGAGTCACAGACTGAAACAGGCTCCAGGCTCCGAGCTGGCAGTCAGCATAGAGCCCGACGCGGGGCTCAAACCCACGAACCGCGAGATCATGACCTAAGCGAAAGTAGGACGCTTAACCGACTAAGCCACCCAGGCGCCCTGAGAATTCAAATTTAAATACAGCAGCCAGAGAAGTCCTCACTGAGAACAAAGACAAAAGCAGCAAAGGAGTGAGCCACATAAATATATCTGGGGAGAGTTTTAGGCAGAGAAGACAGTACTTGCCATGGCCCTGAGGTAGGAGAGTGGTTGATGTGTTAGCTAAACAACAAGGAGGACAGTAAGATAAGAGCAGCAAATGCAGTAGAGGATATAAGGGGTGAGTTCAGGCAGGTAATGGGGCCACATCTTGTAGGGCTTTGTAAGTCATTGTAAGGACTTTTATTAGGGAGAAGAGGAGATACTGGAAGGCTGTGAGCTGAGAAATAACATTTGATTTATGTTTTAAAAGAATGACAACAGGCTCTTCACTGAACTAGGAATCAAGGTCATCAACTCAGAGTGAGGATAAAGGCGAGGGTGTTGGAAGAGATTATGATGCAGTTGCCTAGAAAAGTGCGACAGTGCTTTGATTAGGGAAATATAGAGTGATTACTAGGGAGCGTAGAGGGCCCACTTGGGGTTAGTGGTCATGAATTTAAAGTGGGATCAGTCAGCCATGTGGAGCAGGCAGAGGAGGATTTAATGAGGGTTGAGGTTTTGCCAAGTGACTAAGAGAAGGGAGGGTGGGGAAAGGGAGTTGAGGGTCACACAAAGGCATGACTTAGTGATTGATTTTGGAATTTAGACTAGGTAAAGAGAGAAGTGAGTAAATGAGGGGTAAGGATGGTGAAAAAGTGGTAGGTTCAGTGGACTGACAGTGTCATGCTGCAGGACTGTTGGGCATAGGACACAGTGAGCTGGTCAGAGAAGGATATGCTTGAACTTAAGATCATAGGACAGAAAGTGGTGTCACTGATGGTGTTGCAAGAAGGTTATATTTCTCAAATATGGTATGAAAATGCCAAAGAGAAATGTTCATTACAATTGGATCCCTTTGAATCATGACATTCTTTCAGATTCCCCCCCTCCTCCTCCCATCCCCAACCCTGCCAAATATGTAAGCTTTTAGAGAACTAGCAGAAGATATCCACAATGGCTGACTTAGAAGATTAGGTACTCAGGGGCACCTGGGTGGCTCAGTCGGTTAAGTGTCCAACTTTGGCTCAGGTCATGATCTCGCAGTTCGTGAGCTCAAGCCCCGCGTTGGGCTCTATGCTGACAGCTCAGAGCCTGGAGTCTGCTTCGGATTCTGTGTCTCTAATTCTCTCTCTGCCTCTCCTTTGCTCACACTCTGTCTGTCTGTCTCTCCCTCTCTCAAAAATAAATAAACGCTAAAAAAATGAGTCAAGGTACTTAGTCTGAAGATTTTGTTAAGAAAATAAGTTACAACCTAGCAGAATCCATCTAAGATTATTTGCTTTAACCTAGCCAAAAAACCTAAACAAACTAAAAACTAAAGAGGACTGAGATAAAGGAGACAAGATAGCCCTTGTTCAGTTAGAAATATTCAAAGAACAAATGAACATCACATTTATATTTTCCATTGTCCCAGGCACCAGCTGTACAGTAGGGAAACACTTGTGAATGGCAACACCGTAATGGTTATGGCAACACCGTAATGGTTATGGTAAAATAAAAATGCAAAATTACTAAATAAATACTTGCCATTGGAATATTCATCCCATTGACAAAATTATGCTGTTTCTCTGTTGCTTTTGAAGAGAGATTATTAGACCCTAAGCACATAAAACTTGAAATGAAGTGTAAACATAGATTATTTAGTGCTTTTTCTTAAATACAGATTAAAATGCCAACATTTGAAATTTCATAACACACACATTGTAGTTAGGCTGCCTGAGTCAAAATTATATCAGGATGAATAAGGATCTTGTAAGTTAAGTTGGAAAGAGGATTTGAAGATACCTGTATTTTTTCTTATTGTTTCCCATATGACTTCTAGATATAGAAGATGTAAAAAGAAACTGAAACTTTAAGCTCCGCAGGTGGTTAAAAATCAAGTATAATTAATTATGCAATCATTTTGAAGAAAGAAATTAAAAGTGACTTACATACAAACTTAAAAAAAGGGCAAGTCCATAACAAATATAGATTTTGTTGTTTTATAGTGTCCAAAATTCAAATGCTTAAAATTTTTTTGTTTTGTTATAGGCTGAAATGTAGACAGATATCTGTGTAGACAGATATATATATATATATATACATACACACACATATTAGAGAATGAAATTAAACTGGCTTAAACAACTAAGTATAAGGCTGTATATTTTATTTTATTATTTTTAAAAAAATGTTTACTTATTCTTGGGAGAGAGAGAGAGTGAGCAAACAGGGGAGGGACAGAGAAAGGGGGACACAAAGAATCCAAAGCAGGCTCCAGGCTCTGAGTTGTCAGTACAGAGCCTGATGAGGGGCTCCAACTCATGAATGATGAGATCATGACCTGAACCAATGTTGGACGCTCAACCAACTGAGCCATCCAGGCACCCCAAGTAAGTCTGTATATTTTAACATAGAGTTTGGATTTTTTTCATTTCCTATGGCTTAGGAAATTAAACAAGGACACATTCCAGGAATCTTTATGCCCTGTTGCTTATCAGTACTAGAAATATATTATTTTTAGGATAAATTAAGGTCATATAAAAACACATTTGTTTGGGGAGGCACTTGGGTGGTCCAGTTGGTTAAACATCCAACTCTTGATTTTGGCTCAGGTCATGATCCCAGGGTCATAGGATCAGCCACCATGTAGGCCTCCTTGCTAAGCATGGAGCCTGCTTAAGATTGTCTCTTGCAGCTTGCTCTCTCTCTCTCTCTAAAATAAAAAAAAAATGAAGTAAAATAAATACCAACAGCATTTTTCAGAGAGCTAGAACAAACAACCTAAAGTTTTTATGGAACCACAAAAGATCCCAAATAGCCAAAACAATCTTGAAAAAGAAAATCTGGAGGCATCATGATTCTGGACTTCAAGCTGTCTTACAAAGCTGTAGTCATCAAGAGAGTATGGTACTGGCACAAAAACAGGCATACAGATCAATGGAATAGAATAGAAACTCAGAAATGGACCCACAACTTTATGGTCAACTCATCTTCGACAAAGCAGGAAAGAATATACAGTGGAAAAAATGCAGTCTCTTCAATAAATGGTATTGGGAAAACTGTACAGCAACATGTAGAAGAATGAAACTGGACTACTTTCTTACACCATACACAGAAATAAATAAAAAATGGGTGAAAGACCTACATGTGAGACAGAAAACCATCAAAATCCTAGTGGAGAACACAGGCATCAACCTCTTTGACCTCAGCTGTAGCAACTTCGTACTAGACATGTCTCCAGAGGCAAGGGAAACAAAAGCAAACATGAACTATTGGGACTTTATCAAAGCTTCTGCACAGCAAAGGAAATAATGAACAAAAAGAAAAGGCAGCCTATAGAATGGGAGAAGATACCTGACAAAGGGTTAGTAACCAAAATCTATAAAGAACTAATCAAACTCAACACCCCATAAACAAATAATCCAGTGAAGAAATGGGCAGAACACATGAATAGATATTTTTCCAAAGAGGACATCTAGACAGCCAACAGACATATGAAAAGATGCTCAACATCACTCATCATCAGGGAACTGCAGATCAAAACCACAATGAGGTACCACTTCACACCTGTCAGAATGGCTAAAATTAACAACACAGGAAACAACAGATGTTTGCAAAGAGATGTGGAGATAGGGGAACCCTCTTGCACTGTTGGTAGAAATGTAAACTCGTATAACTACTCTGGAAAACAGTATGGAGATTCCTCCAAAATTTAAAAATGTAACTACCAAATGACCCAGAAATTGCACTACTAGGTATTTATCCAAAAGATGAAAAATTACAGATTTCAAGGAGTATATGCACCCTGATGTTTATAGCAGAATTATCAATAATAGCCAAACTGTGGAAAGAGCTCAAGTGTCCACTGACTAACGAATGGATAAAGGTGTGGTATGTATGTATGTATGCATGCATGCATGCATGTGTGTATGAATGATGTATGTATGTATGTATGAGTGTGTATGTGTGTGTGAGTGTGTGTGTGTATAAAGAATAAAATCTTGCCATTTGCAATGACATGGATGGAGCTAGTGCATTGTGCTAAGCAAAATACATCAGTCAGAGAAAGACAAACACCATTTGATTTCAGTAGTATGTGAAATTTAGGAAACAAAACAGAGGAACATATGGGAAGGGGGAGAAAAAGAGAGAGGCAAGCAAACCATAAGAGACTCCTAATGATAGAGAACAATGCGTGGAGAGAGGTGGATGGGAGATGGGCTAAATGGGTGATGGGCATTAAGGAGGGCCCTTGTTATGATGAGCACTGTGTATTATATGTAAGTGATGAATCACTAAATTCTACTCCTGAAACCAATATTATACTATATGTTAACTAACTAGAATTTAACTAAAAATTTTGGGGGGAAAAGGAAGTACAGAAATTTATCCCCTCAGTTATGGGGGCCAAAATCTTGAAATCAAGGTGTTGGTAGGGTCATGCTCCTTCTCGTCCTTTCTAGCTTCTAGTAATCCCAGGTGTTCCTTGGCTTGCAACTGCAGTACTTCTGTCTCAGATTCCAGTGTCTTATGGTGTTCTGTCTGTGTGTCTTTGTCTTCAGATGGCACTTTCCTATTCTTAATGTTTATTTTTGAGAGAGAGGAAGAGTGCGAGCAGGGGAGGACAGAAAGAGAGTGGAAGACACAGGCTCTCGGGTCTGAGCTGTCAGCACAGAGCCCAACACAGGGCTCGAACTCATGAACTGTGAGATCATGACTTGAGCCAAAGTCAGATGCCCAACTGATTGAGCCACCCAGGCACCTTCTTATAAGGACACTAGTCATCTTGGATTAGGGCTCATCCTAATGACCTCATCTAAAAGAGAGTTACAAAAGTGGAGAAAGCATATGGCTTTTGGATTAATAAACCAGAAGGGTGTCCTACTGGGTACCAGAGCATGGTACTCTAGCTAGCAATGGAAAAGAGAAATGGGAGAGGAAGGATCACGAGAAGTGTTTATGGTGGAACAAAAATTATTTGCTCAGGGAGCAAAATCTCATCATGTTGGAACAGAAGGGACTGAATAAACCACTCTGTTTAGATAAGGCAGCTGGGGTTAAGAAAGAAACCCTGGGACTTCTGAGTACTAGTGAAAAAAACATCTGAGTTATTTGATAGGGCAATGGATTTATTTTTCCTCATTCTTGGACTAAGGGGGATTTCATAACACTGTTACTACTCCCTAAGAGGGTATTGGATTATAGACAAACCAAGAATTGCTATCTGCCTCTTTTATTGAGGATGTTGCTGATCAGAGAGATGAGTATTATCCTCTCTGGGGTAAGAGTCTCCTCTCAGACAACTTCTAGAACAAATTTGGCTGTGTTTTGCAAACAGGGACGGAGAAATGGAAACCCACGTTGTTACCTCCCCAGGGTCATCATTAACCAAACCAGCTGGCTGACAAGCCTGTGGCTATGGAAACCAAAATTACTGAGGAAAGATAGATTATCAAAATAAGCCTATATTTTCAGGTAGATATACTGGAATGACATCTTGGCCCTTTGAATTAGATATTTCAGGAATATCAGATTTGATCATTTAATCTTCTCATTCAGGGCCTTATCATTGTTTTCTTAAATGTCCTCTCCTTTGTGACCTTTTTTGGTTCTGCTGAAGACAATGGCAGATACTGCATTTTCCTACATATGAAAGTTTTTACATTGTAAACTCATGATATCCTTCAGTTTTCACATGTGAAAACTAAGAATTCCTAAGATGGAAAAAAAAATAGACTGAAGTGCTGGGCATACATTTGCTGGAGGGATTCAGGATGATGAGAGGAACAGTAGCTGGGAGTTCAATGTATCAGTATCTATCTGTATGCAAATATCATTTCTCTACTCCAAAATATTTTTTGTTGTTGTTCTTCATTGAGATTTTGAGGAGATATGCTATGTTTCATATACCACCAACTCTTATGTATGTTATGTGTAAGTTACACACACAGAGATACATACACACATATACACATACACACAGGTGCCAGATCTGGAAATTCCATATGCAGGGAAAATAGATACTAGGGTTGAAAGGCAAGGGGAAAATATTAATGACAGAAATATAGAAGGGCTTATTAACAAAATTCTTGGGGTAACTTGAGCTATCTTTTTTTGACCTTATTTTTTGTCTCCCAAAAGATAGTTGTATACTTTTTATATCATTATTCTAGATAGCACTAAAAGGCCTGAGGCAGGCTATTTAGAAATCTCTCTTATCATATTAAACTGAATAGCAAGTAAATTTCAATCATAACTTGCAGCCAATAAAACCTTAAACAAACTGGCAGAATCTCAAAACCTTTGAAGGCTTCAACCATGGAATTCTATGGAATATTAAAACCCAGTGCAGACTTTAGAAGGTAGTTCTGTTGGTGGCACAATGAGAAAACACCTCAAGGCCTTTCAAAACCATAAATCTAGGCAAGGTTTTAAATTTTTTTGTTTATTCATTTTTGATAGAGACCGAGTACAAGTGGGGGAGGGGCAAAGAGAGAGGGAGACAGACTCTGAAGCAGGTTCCAGGCTCTGAGTTGTCAGCACAGAGCCCAATGTGGGGCTTAAACCCACAAACCAGGAGATCATGACCTGAGCCAAAATTGGACACTTAACTGACTAGGCCACCCCTAGGCAAGGTTTTATATTTCAGTTATGGACAGAGAATCTGTCTTCAATTCTTGTTCTAAAATGAGATAGTGCCAGAACCTAACCAGAAACTGCCTTGCACAGGATGTTCAGAAACAAGAGATACCTAAAATGAAAGAAAGGAGATTAGAGCAAAGGGCACCAATAAGAGACCCAAAGAAATTAGAGTAGGGGAATCAACAATAGCCATATATACAAAAGATTCACAGGAATTTCCAGGGAAGATTGAGGAGTGGTAGAATCCTAAACTCAGCATATCCCATGGATACACCAAGATAACAGCCACATCAGTGTAAATAATGCAGAAAACAACCTGAAAACTGGCAGAAATATCTCTCTACAGCTAAATGTAGGAAAGAGTCCACATTAAAGAGGGTAGGAAGGGCAGAGGCATGGTTGAGAGCTAAACTGACTTCCAGGACTGTCTGCAGGAGGGAGGGACACAGCAGGCACAGAAAAGGGAGAGAAAGAGACCCTCATACTGGGCAGTCAGGCATGGGGAGTCAGCACCAGGAAGGCAAATCCCTATAACATTTGGCTTTGAAAACTAGAGGGGCCTAATTTCTTGAGTGCTTACTATAAGTGAGGCTCAACACCTGGGACTTTAAAAATCAGCAGGCTCAGCTCTTGGAGAACCGAAGAGTGTAAGGAAACTAAGCCTTCACCACTATACAGATGGCACAACAAATAGCCCCACTGAAATACAGCATAGGAGTGATAGCTTAAAGAATGCCTGGGGGTACACAGGAGGGAAATTTGTTGACTAATCTCAGAGTGTGTGCTAGAGGGGCAGGAATGATTAGGAGACTTCTCCAGGAACAAAAGAGCTGGCATGTGCCATTTCCCTCCTCCGACCCCCAGCCTAGACACATGGACACCTGTGGGAACCAGTGCTGCACCAACACTCACTACCTAACTTGCTAACAGTGGGCCCTGCCCCCATATTCTTTTGCAGACATTCCCCCTCTAGCCAGGCCTTGGTTCCACATCTCCTCTGATAGCAGATCCATGCAAACCTTGCTAACACTGTGTGCACTGCCTCTACATTTTTCTGTGGACCTGCCTCCTCTAATATGCCCGTTGGCCAGAATCCATCCAGGCTGGTGGTGCCACAAGCCTGGCAGTGTGCAAGCAGCTCTGACAGTGCCCATCACTGCTCTAAAGTGATTCCTGCCCTGAAGAGAGGGGAAGATAACCACACACTAGTCTGACTAGAGGCCCAGCAGGGGGCTGGGAGCAGATGGCAGGTCTGACTGCAGGCCTTGCCCACCAATGAAAGCTTCTTAGGGGATAACATAAGGAAAGCACATTGCAGTTGGGTGCTACTGCATCTCTAGCAAATGCTTGGTCTGACTCAGCTCAAGCCCAAGGCAGCCTCAGACTGGCCCACTAAAAACACAGGGACCAAATCCTGCTCACAGTAGGCAAAGAAAGCCATTGCAGATGACTAGACTGGAGGCAAACACAGCTCAGCCACAACAGTAGGGTGCATATAACACATAGGAGACACCCCTGAAGTTCCAGCTTATGGTGAACAGAGAACACTGCCCTGTGGGGCACTACAGGAACTTTTCTCCATAAGACCACTACATGTAAGAACAGGAGACATAGCTGACTTTCCTAACACATAGAAGCAGACACAGAATTAGACAAAATGAGGAGCCAGAGGAATATGTCCCAAATGAAAGAAAAGCACAAAACCACAGCAAGAGAGCTCAATGAAATGGAGAAAGGTAACATGTCTGATAAACAATTTAAAGTAATGGTCATAAAGATACTTACTGGACTTGAGAAAAGACTGAAAGACCTCAGTGAAACCCTTAAAAATATAGAAAACATAAAAAAGAACCAATCAGAGATGAACAACTCAATAACTGAAATTAAAAATACACAAGATGGAATAAATAGTAGACTTGAGAAGAAGAACATACCAGTGACTTGGAGGACAGAGTAATGAAAAGCAATCACGGTGAACAGGAGAGAAAAAAATGAAAATAGACTTAGGTAACTCAGTGACTCCATTAAATATAAGAACATTTGCATTATAGGGATCCCAAAAGAAGAAGAGAGGGAAAAGGGACAAAAAATGTTTTTGAAGAATAGATGAAAACTTCCTGAATCTGGGGGAGGAAACAGAAATATAGATCCAGGAGGCACAGGGAGCCCCTAACTAAATCAAGTCAAAGAGGTCCATGCCAAGACACAAAGTTATTAAAATGGCAAAAAGCAGTCATAAAGAGAATTTGAAAAGCAGCAAGACAAAAGAAAACTGTTACCTACAAAGGAAACCACAGCTGATCAGAAATTTTCACCTGATTTTTCAGAATTTTACAGGAGAGAAAGGTGTGGCATGATATGTTTAAAGCACCAAAAGAAAAAACCTGCAACCAAGAACACTCTATCCAGCAACACTATCATTCAGAATAGAAAGAGAGATAAAGAATTTCCAAGACAAACAAAAGGTAAAGGAACTCATGACCACTAAACTAGCCCTGCAAGAAAAGTTCAAAGGGACTCTTTCAATGGAAAGGAAAGACCATAAGTAGGAGTAAGTAGAGTAAGAAACACAAAACAGTACAATTAAGTATATCTAAAACATCAGTCCAGGGATTCAAAAAATGAAAGAATGTAAAGTATGACACGTATACCTAAAATGTGGGGGGAGAAAAATAAGGAATGGGTTCAAACTTAAATGGCTATCAACTTAACATAGACTGCTATATGCATAAGATGTTATACACAAACCTAATGGTAAGCACAAATAAAAACCAATAATAGATATGTGAAAAATAAAGAAATTCAAATGTATTGCTAATGAAATCCAGCAAACCATGAGAGAAGAGAGCAGGAAAGGAAGAGAGAAGAACTACAAAAATAACAATAAAATATATACAAAAATGGCAATAAGCACATATTTATCAACAATTACTTTGAATGTAAATGGGCTAAATGCTCCAACCAAAAGACACAGGGTGAAGGAATAGATAAAAAAGCAAGACCCATCTATATGCAGCCCATAAGAAACTCATTTCTGACCAAAAGACACATGCATATTGAAAGTGAAAGGATGGAAAAGCATTTATCAGACAAATGGAAGCGAAAAAGAAAGCCAGGTAGCAATAATTATGTT